>NC_090436.1:1002136148-1002436948 GCF_031143425.1 Pleurodeles waltl
AGGTAACTCTTCAGCAGGAATAACCTGGTCTCTGTATCTGACCCGCACTCCTTCATAGTTGGCCTGAATTTGTGTCTTTTCCTCGGTCTAGCACAACGAGATAACCATGATTGGCACTTTTTGCTTCTTCGTATCTGTTTGTTTTGGTGTCATTTTAATTAGTGAAAGTTAATCAATTTTTCTAAATTTGTTTGGGATTTTTCATTTGTTTTGTTTTCACTTTACTGTTTGTGTGCATTTCACTTCAAGGTGAAGCTGAAGTTCTAATTAACAAACACTTTTGCTTTCTTTCCCACCAGTGAACTGTTTTCTTTTCACTGTGATAATCACTGAACGTTATAATCGGTTGCATAGTCATGAAGACACCTACAGAATACATTCTGGTCCCTGTAGCTCATTTTGCTGTGAATAATGTAAGTTTGAAGGACGTTGAGAAAAACTGTATTGTGGAAGATCTTGAGAAGTTAGTGAGCCTGCAATTGTATAATTTCACTATAACCTGATTGGATCATTTGATGAGAACTGTGTCTAGGTGTAGCAAACGTTAGAATTGTGAGATTTAAGCCAGTAAAGAATAGATTACAGTTCAGAAGAAGACTTAGTTACATTTCTGTGCAGTTTAGAGTAGAGTAGATATAGGCCCAGATTTAAGAGGGCCTGTTGCCTCCTTGCGCCACATTAGCGTCATTTTTTTACGCTAATGTGACCCAACAAGGCCAAAATTGCTGCGCCACTTTGTAACCCCTTGTGTCACATTATGCCTGCACCAGCCATTCCCCCGGTAGGTGGGGCCGAACAAAATGGGGCAAAGAAACCTAAAATATTTCTTTGCTCTATTTTTTGCCCCATTTTTAATGCCTGCACAAAGCAGGCATTAAAAGGAGGCACACCATTGTTTATAATGGGCCTCAATGTACTTTAAAGGATTAACGTGAACATTTTTGACACTAATCCTGCAAACCGCCTAACTTGCATCAAATATTTTGACACTGGTTACCTAACTACTGCCATGGTGCGCCGTATCTTAAATACGGCGCACACATGGTGGTGTTAGGGGGGTGCTAAGGGTTGCAAAAAAAGTGGCGCTGCATTGAATGCAGCAACACCTTTCTTTAATCTTCCCCTTCGTATACTCTGTAGGAGGACTGCTTTTCAAAATGTTTTGACTTGAGATTACTCTATGTTAGGTCTTCCTCTTTCTTTTATATCTTTGAATTGATTTGAACTTCATATTAATTGATGCACTCATATATTGCTTATTGTTTCATACTAACTTGTTGATTTTGCCTTCTGCAAACCTTTAACGAACATTGAAAACTTAATCATTCTCTGTTGTTCTTGTGGAGCATAATGTGTTTCACATTTATTTAATGTATTGATTTGTTGACCAGCCTCAGTTATGAATTTTGATTAACCAGATAGCATTTTATGGGCCCTAAAAATTGCACAATGAAAAGTGCTAACAGCATAAAGTGACACATGCTCCCCACTAGGAGACCCAAGTTGTTAAATGAGGATGAACACTAAGAAGGCAAAGGGTTCAGATCAGAAACTGAGGAATACCAAACACAATAGCCATTATGATTAATTATTCTGGTAGGATCCAATATGTTTTCCTACAAAGGTCACAATTCACCATGCCAATGCTCTGTGTGATGTTTGTGTTGCTCCCAAGTTAGGTTTTACACTCTGCTGAATTACAGTGGTTCACCAATAGTGCAAGTCATTTTAACATGTCAACCACGGCTGTCAAAAACCGGATAAGGAACTGCAGGTTTGCAGACATTGGATGGTGGACCTTCCTGTCAAAGTTTTTCCCCTTTGGAGCAGATGCTGCTCTAATGCAGAAACCAGTTTAGGTGACAAATGTCGGCAGATGTGGTGGATAACCCTAAACTTGGAATGCCAAACTTTCAATGATCCCCTAAGCATTGATTATTCAGCTTTGATGCCCCAATAGACCTTAAAGCCCTAGAAAGAGGTACTTGGCAAATCACTGTGATCCATGTAGTTCTGCCTAATGGGTAATTCTTATTAATTCTTATGAAACAGATGACCCAGTTGCCCTTGAGTCTTATATGCCCCAGAGAATTGACCCTACACCATATTTTCTGCATTTATCACAAAGTATCTCTCTTGCTAATATAGAGGAATCCCCAAGAAGAAAGGAATGGTCTCTCCACATATTATTGGCAGCCTAACATCATAAATACTTTTTGTTGTATGCAAGAGAAGTGGAACCTACCCCTTTGGTAAAGCATTCACTAGAGTTTGTCTTACAGCATTGCACCACCAGCTCTTGGTAGCCATCACTGATTTGTTGAATCAATTGGGCAGAGAAATCTTGGTGCCTCCTTGAATACTCGTATGTGAATCTGCAAAATGAAAAAGAAATTGTTGCATCAAAGGGTGATCGGTAAGTTAGTTACTGTGCTTAGAAGGCTTGGATGATTCAAGGCTCTGAGGAGTGACATCAGAGTTATGCTGTTTGGTATCATTCAAAAGAGTCATAATGCCAGTGTGTGCCCAGTGGTTCATTTTTAATAATCCATTAGCAAGTCGAGGTCATGGGTTCATAAAGGGGCAGCAATGACCAAAGCCTCCAAATACTCCGACAGAGAGAAAGAGGCTCATTTTGGATGGCTTGTAAGTCTAATTGTGATTTTCACTCTACTCCACACTCTCCAGCATCTGCCTTTCTATGTATTGTTATAATCAACACAAATGCACTGAAATCTTCCCTTTAAAAGAAACAGATTAAAAAGTGTATATGGGTTGTATATGTTGCATACTTGTTGGGCTATATCAGCGCTGACATTTACGCTGGCATTTGGAGTGATTAGTGCAAAATTATGGGTTTGCACTTATCAGGCAATGCAAATGTCTGTATAGAAATTGCTGCAAAGCAATTTACAAAATCTTGAAATGTTGGTGTTAAATCGCACCGGCAATGAACGATATTTTTCGCCATATGATTCTTATAGGTCTATTTATGTTAACTTATGTTACTTTGTTATTCATGAAGCACCAATCTCTTCAGAATAGTTACAAGAAGTGGATACATCATAACAATAATAAAAAAGGCAGATCAATTATTATTAAGATTACTAGTATCCAAATCGACTATACCCCTGATATTTTTCCCCTGCGCTTTATGTCATGTCATGCCCCAACAAATGTAAGTATCAGATCCCCATCATTAATCTGGCCTTGATAGTGGGAAAGAAACTTATTTCCCAGAATTGAAAGTCTCTATACCACCTTCCCCCCATTCAGCAAAGTATGGAGCTGTGAGTTGTGTAAGTGAGTCAAGGCAGAGGGCAATGCCATTTCTATCCAACAGAAACCACGAGTTGGGCCCATATCCTTGATGCAAGGAAAGGCAATGGTGTTGATGCTACTGTGAAAGAAAGATAATGATACGCCCCATTGTCTCACTTTCCGAAAGTCTGATTGTGGGGTATTTTACCCCTTTCTCCTATAATTCGTCTAGCTGATTCTGTTTCAGAAACAAATTGGTCTTGATATTTTTGGTCTTCATCTATAATTCGCTATGTCATGTATGATTACTAGGGGCATATTTATGAGCCCTCAGCACCACCAGAGCATCACTTTTTTGATGCTCCAGTGGCGCTATGCAATGCACCGTATTTACAAGGTGGCATTAAGCCACTTTTTGCGGCTTAATGCCACTTTGTAAGTATGACCCCTTCACACGCAGCCCTTTGCTTTGAAGGGGCGTACAATGGGTCTTGCTGTGGGCGTGCCACAGCAACACCGATTGCATTTTGACGCTGCCTCAGATTTACCAGTGTTCGTAAACCCGAGGCAGCGCCAAAATATAAAGCCACCCCAGGGGTGGCGTTAGCAAGGCACAATGAGGAGAAATACTTTTATTCCACCTCGTTTTTTGTTTTTTTCTATGTGTGGTGCATTCTGCAGCACACATAGAAAGAGCAAAATGCCAGACATGACTGTTCATGTGCAGGAAGGTCTCCCTTCCTGCACATAAACAATCGTTTGAAAATTATGATTTGGCTCTTCTGTGTGTGATGCATTCTGCAGCACACACAGAAGTGCCAAATCGGCATTAGTAATTGTTTATGTGCAGGAAGGCACCCCTTCCTGCACATAAACAATCACACCCCTCAACACAGACATCCTTGTACGATGGTGCAAGGATGCCTGCGTTGGCAGCTAAATTTAGCGCCAGCGCAGCGTCTACACAGAGGTGTGCCGTATTCAATTAAATGTGGCGCATCCCTGTGTTGTGAAAATGACGGAGCACGGCACTGCAAATTTTGATGCATCGTTGTGCTCTGTCATTGTCCTATAAATATGGGCCTTAATGAGCACTCAGACAATACCATATTATGTGACATGTAATACCAAGCATGCCTGTTCATTGTCTAATTACCTACTTCTTCCGTTCCTCCTCTGTTTTGTTCATTTCCTCTAATTATTTACTATCTTCTCTCCCCACCTTTCCATCAAGGCACTGATATTTCATATCTTTACATTTCTAATCATCTCCGATGTTTGAAAATGCTGAAGCAATTATTACCCATTTCTTAAGCAATGTCTACTGTCACAATTTTGTTAACCTAAACACAAATACAAATACCTAAAAAACATTTATAATAAAATAGGCACAGGATCGTCTTTAATGTATGCACATATGCATCAGTAATGGAATAAAAGACAATGGGTTACATGTATGAAGCATTTTCGCTGTCTCAAGCAGCCCGTATCACAGAATCCGGTGATTTGCAACAGCAAAAATGCACTTTGGTATTTATTAAAACCAAATTGCGATTTAGTCACATGTAACTGAATCACGATTTAGAATTGCAAATACATACAGATTTGGTATTTGGAAGGGGTTTGTTTAGGGCATCCCTTCCAAAGACCGAAACAGAATGGGATGTATGCATGTTTCGTTACCACAATCCGGGTGCAAAACATTTGCGCTTTACCACCACTCAAAGTTCGCAAATGGGAGATCTACAAGGAACCCCTTCCCTTTGAAAAGATATTTTTAGAGCAAAAAACAGAATTTTGAAACGTTACATTTTTTTCTTTTTAAATGCATCCTGATTTCTCTGAAGGAAAATGGGATGCATTTTAAACAATAATGCTTTATTTAAAACAATCACACATAGTGGTTTGTTGACCCCAGTAGGCCACCATCCTTCTGGTGGCAGTGAATCCTAGTGAGTCACTAATTGCAACATACTTCCTTAATATTCATGAGGTAAGTCTATCTGGGACCCTCTACAATTCACTATTTAGAGAATAGAGGCTGGATAACCCCTTTGTACATTAGTAACAGTGATTACCAAATAACGATTCACAAAAAAATCTCTATGTGTTAATCGCTATTACTATTGCTTGCACATCTAGCCCAAGATGAGGGTAGTAGTTAACCACCTGGAAGATCGTTTACTATTTTTTGTACAAAGAACCCTTCCAATTGTTTTTTGTGGTGGGTTTGAGATGTGCTTTTTTATCACACACATTCCAAAATATGAGCTACAAATTCAATATCAAGAATTTTGGATGTGTAGTTCGGTAAGTTCCATTATTTTCAAAAATAATCACAGCACTTCTTTTCATATCCAACTTTCATGTGTTCATTTGTTATGGTTTTTATTGAACAGATCATTATTAATTCTTCAAAAACCCTAGCCAGAGTGTCATAGCAATACTAAGATTATGGTATTAAGGATACATGATGTAGAGACATCCTTCTATTTTCCCACAGTGTCCTTTTATTAGAGTAACTGTCAGGGCCGGTTTTAGGGTGGTACAATCGGTGCAGACGCACCTGGCTCTGAGCTTGGGGCATTGTGATTAGAAACAACTTATGGGTTTACAAGCAGCCACTGCAGAGTTCCTTGTATATTGGACAGTTTTCAGGCAACAATTAAAATGTCAAGATAACTCTAGTGATTAATGTTCTTGCTTGAAATAGATTGTGTTTTGTCCACACAACTCCATTCTATGACACCCCTCTCCAATCTCTAATGTGCCACTCCACTCTATGACACTCCACTCCACTCTACAACACTTCACGTCACTCCCCTCCACTCCACATCACTCTACTTCGCTCTATGACACTCCACTCCATGCTACTCCACTCCCCTGTACAACACTCCACTCTACTGCACTCTACGACACATCACTTCACTCACCGAAATGCCACTCTACTCCACACTAGTTTACTCCACTCCAATCCACACTATTACACACTACTACACTCTACTCTACACCACTCCATGCCACTTTGGTGATTAATGTTACTGCTGGAGATCGAACAAGTTTTTTCTATGCCACTCCATTATATGACACTCCACTGTATGACATGCCACTCCTCTCTGTGACACCCTACCTTACTCTATGACACGCCACATCACTCCACTCCACTCTACTCTACACCACTCAACCACACATCACTCCACTCTAAGAAACACCATTCTACTCCACACCACTTTACTCCACTACACTCTATGACACTCTACTACACTCTAATCCACTCTATGCCACTCCACTCTACACCATTCTATGCCACTCCACTCTATGCCACTCTGTACCACTCTACAACACAATGTGACACTCCACTTTACTCCACTCTATGACACTCCACCTTACGCCAATCTACTCCATGCTACTCTATGACACTCACCAGCACTCCACTCTAAGACACTCCACTCCACTCTATACCACTCCACTTTACTCCACAAGACTTCACTCCACGATATGACATGCCACTCTATGCCACTCCACTCTGCAACATGCTATGACAATCTAAGCCCCTACACTTTACTTTCTGCACAACACTCTATGGCACACCATTCTATGCCACTGTATGCAACTTCACTTTATGACGATTTACTCCTCTCTAGGCTACTCTACTCTATGACATTCTACTCCTTTGCACATAACTCTTTGCCATTCCATGCCACTTTACTCCACTCACCTTTACTCTCCGACACCCTACTCCCCTCTGCACCATTCCATTCTACAACACTCTATGCCACTTCACTCCACAACACTCTACTCCAATCTACTTCCTCCACGCTACAAAACTCTAAACCACTCTACAACACTGTACTCCACTTTTGGACACACTATGTAACTCCCTCTACTTCACTCTACTCTATGACACCAAATGCTCCACTCTACTCCATTACTCCACTCTACGCCACTTCAAGCTATGCCAATTTATGACATCCTTTGCCACTCCACTAATGACTCTCTACTTCCCTCTATGCCCCTCCACTCTACAACACTCTGCACCACTCAATGTCACAGCACTATCCTCCATTCAACTAGATGACATTCCACTCTATGACACTCCACTGTACAACACTCTCCTCCACTCTGTGCCACTCCACTCCTCTCTACTCCTCTCTACTCTGACACTCCACTCCACTCTATGTCACTTCACTCAACTCTACTTTATGACACTCTACTCCCTCCAAGTTACTCTGTGCTACTCTGTTCTGACACTCTGCTCTCCTCTATGCAAATCCACTCTATGACAATCTACTTCACTCTACGCCACTCTGTGACATTCTACTCCACTGTAAGCAACTTCCTCTATGCTGCTCCACCTTACTGTACTCTATACCACTCCACACCACTCTACGTCATGACACTCAGTGACACTCTATTCTACTCTGTGTCACTTCACACTACAACATTTTACTCTACACTCCTCCTGGCCCTTCCACTCTACTCAACTCTACTCCCTGCAGGGCTCTCCACAACAGTCTACACCACTCCACTGTATGTCACTCCATGACACTCTACACCACTTCACGATAGTCCACACTGCGCCACTCTTCTTTATTCCACTCTATGCCACTCTATGCGACTCTACATCTCTCCACAACACATTACAACACTCTTAACCATTCAGTAACATGCCACCCCACTCCATGGCACACCACGACACTCCACTCTACTCTATGCCACCAATTTTACCAGTGCTGAAAAGCAGCCACACTAGTGTACAACTTGGCTAAAACCCATTGGCAAAGCCAATAGCTCTTCCATAGGTGAGGCCTAGTGGCTTTGTCATTGTTTATTTTGAAGTACCACTGGCTGTGCCAATAGGTCTAGGTTTAACATGCTTTTATGCGCAAAACCACGTATACTAAAACCTTTTTTGCAAATGTTAGCACAATAAACATGTAGTAATAAGAGGACAGGATAGCCCATTGTCTGTAGAGACTGATTCAATGGTGGAGCTCTTTTTCTATTTTCCATGGCTTCCTTTCATCTTCTCCTCTGCTAATCCCCTAAAACTGCCACATAGAGAGTGACTTTACTCTATGTGGGTGCTGTGCCTTCTGGTGAAGTGTAATCTAGTGTTATCTACTGTTGAGCATGTGCACTGGAATGACAGATGTAGCTCATGCTCACATTGTTCAAGGAGATTTTGGGGCATATTTAATTTTTTCATGCTAAGGTGGAGTTAAAGTGGCATTTTCCACTGCGCCATATTTACAAAGCGGCGCAGTGTATGCATTGCACCACTTTGTAAACCCTTGGCCCAGATTATGCCTGTGCCAGGCATAATGAATGTAACGGGGGTGTTCCCCGTTAGGGGGGCCGAAAAAATGACGCAGGTGATTTCCTTGCTCCCTTTTTTCAGCACTTTTAACGCCTGCTTAGAGTTGGCATTAAAATGGGGGCATACTATTATTTATAATGTGTCCCTATGTACTCTTCAAGAGTAGCATCAAAATTGTGGCACTACTCCTGAAGAGTACATCAATATTGTCAAACAATTATGCTATTACCCTCAACCCTGTGTCATGGTGCGCTGTATTATAAATACTGCGCACACATGGTCGCGGTAGTGGGGCGCAAAGGGGAGCAAGGAATTAGGTGCAGCGCCTCTTTTCTTAAATCTGCCCCTTTGTTTCTGTGACCTCCCTGACAGCTTTTCAGTGGCATGGCTGCCTGTCTACTTAGCATTACTGCTGTCGAAACGTTATTTTAAGAGTGAGATTAACACAGCAGGCTCATCATAAAGAACAGACTCAACCCACTATTTTGGAACAGACTCGATCTCTTTATAAATAAAGATCCATGTTTATTTTTACTGGTTTCATCAGTATTGATCCACCGGCCAAATGGTAAATAATCTCTCCTGTTTACGAGGTGGCCAGAAAATAGTAAATATATTGTTTGTTTTCTAACCAGGGGACAGCTAATATCAGAAACTTACATGTTTATTTGTTTGCAGGCTAAATAGTAGAGATTATGTACTGTTTGACCTGTGCCAGGATAAATAGTGAGAGGGAGGTCTTTATTTAGGAAGATATGATGAAAAAAGGGACTCCAGGCATTGTCATTGTGGTGGCCATATTGCAAAAGGGGTGTAGGAGAGTGTATGAAGCATTTGCACAGAAGTGCACATATTGAAATGTACAAAAATATGTAAAAAAATAAGTGCATGAATTAAGCTAAATTCTTTTAAAGTTACGGGAACATTAAACTCAATTTTCAATAAAAACATGTACGTTAATATATTAAAATAAATGCATTAATAAAACCTCTGTTTCAGGAGCTTTGGGATGTGTGCACGCAGATAGTTTGCACTCTAACCTAGGAATACTTGACTGTCTGCAAAGAACGTTTAGCATGTGTGTAATGTATGTTACATAAATGTTTCCTTCACTCATGAGAGTACATTTTTTTAAAGGTTCATAATCATTCTTTTGGGCTAATTATGGGCTTCTTATGAAAGACAGTGTGCTAGTTGTAGACTTCTTTTTAGGCAACATTGTGCTCTGCACAGCAGCAACTAACACACATAAGCCAACAGAAAGTGCAAAGAGGATAGGTTCTATCTGAGCCACAGAGGGAAGGGCACTTATAAGGCACTTGCTGACCAGGGGCTCAGTGCTTTGAGGCACTTGCAAGAGGCAAATTGCGTGTGACAAAGTAATGGGCTTCTGTGGAACATGGGAAGTGAATGGAGGAGCCAGGTAACAAAACATCTGGATAATTCATGCGGGAAGTATCTGTTCACTCAACTGGCAGCTGAATAAACTTGTGTTTTCATAATATTCACCCAGCAGAGTAGATGTCAGGCATAGCTGCTTATTGGTTCAAAGTCTTGAGTGATCTCTTATGCCACAATGACATTTTAGACACCTGCCCAATGTATCTTGGGAATGGTAGCTTAATTTTTAACATGTTAAGCACTGTTTAAATGGTCTGTGCCCTGTCTCTACTGGGCACTCATTTCTGTCTTTGACAGTGTTGTCCCACCGAAATAAATCGGGATGCCTAAAAAATAAAATAAACATCTGAGTGACAGTCTTGGAGGCTACACCTGACTAAAGTCATTGTAGTGGGGTTCTAAGTAAGGAAGGATCAGGACTAGTAGGAGGAGAATGATGACCAGTAGGAGGATAAGGACCGGGACTTAGAACACCAGGAGGACCAGAACAACCAGAGCCATGAAGACTAGGATGAGAAGAACCAGGGAGACCTAATCCATGAGGACCAGACAGACCAATTCCCGAAAAGAACCAAGAACAAATGGAAAAGGAGAAACAGGACCAGGAGAAACATGACTAGGGACACTAAGAATAAAGGTCCAAAGGATTCGGAGGACCGGGAGGATGTTGAACAGGGGGATCAGCACCCAGTGGACCAGACCTAAAAGAAACAGAAGTGTCAGTGGTAGGAGGAAAGGAAGGACCTTGACCAGCAAGATGAGAAGTGTTAGGAGGGTCGAAGACCACCGACCAGAAGGATAAGGAGGACAGGTACCAGGAGTGACAGTCCCAGGTGGAAAGACCCAAGAAGACCAGTACCAGGAGAACAATGGAAAGGAGGTCCAGAGACAGGAGCATCACAGATATCAGATCAAGGTGGAGGAGGCACCAGAAGCAGAAGGGGCAGGACCAGAAAGGATGAGAGCTAGAAGGACCAGGAGACCCTAGATCAGCATGACCAGAAGGAAGGTTGACACAAACCAGGTGGAGTATGAGTGGCAGAACCCAGGAGGATCAGGACATTAGGAACAGGTGGAGAAGGATTCAGCAGACCACAGATTCAAGATGGAGAGGATAAATAGGACTAGGAGTTCAAGGTCAAAGAAAGGCTTATACAAGGGAGTGCCAGGACCAAGAAGTGCCAGGAAGGAACAGTGTTAGTAAGATCAGAGTCAGGAAGGACTAGAACCTGAGAGCCAGATTAAAGAAACCAGTATTCTAGTGACCAAGGCTAGGGGTTCAGGGCAAGAAGGAGGGCTAGAAGGACCAAAACAACCCAGAAAATAAGGACATGGAGCATAGCCTGAAGGAGGACCAACACCAGAAGACATAGAAGGGCCATGAGGAGGGAGAAGAGGAACAGTTCGTATTCATGCTTTTTATGCTGTCAACTTCTGGAACACTGTGGGCCTTATTACGAGTTTGGGGGAGGGGATTAATCCATCACAAACGTGATGGATATCCTTTCCGCCATATTACAAGTTCCATAGGATATAATGGAACTTGTAACAAGGCGGGCAAGATATCCGTCACATTTGTGACGGAGTAATCCCTTCTGCCAAACTCGTAATGAGGCCCTATGACTGTTTCAGTCCATTTGTAGAACTCATGGTAAGTATTGGCTAAAAATGTAGAGCATACAAAGTGAATACAAAGCCAAGACTGTAACACTGTGAGGAATAGCAGATGCTGTCTAATAGTACAAAATAGTCTGAAGGTAAACAGAAGGCAGATGGAGGGAATCCTTGCATATGGGTGAAAAGGATTGTGGTTTGTGAAGGATAGCAGAAAGACTTTCAGAAACTCAGGGCTGAATTGAGAACAAATGGACAATACCAAACAAAGACAATCAAAGGGCTATGACAACCTTCAAAGGGGAGCTCAGGTTCATAAGAAGACTCATAAGAAGGAGGTTCATAAGAAGCAGAAGCGGGGTCATGGAGTTTTCAGATAGATGAGGTCAGATGACTCACAGAGGGAGATTGAGTAACAATGGGCTCTGGTTGCCAACTGTGATAGCATTGAGAACTATAGCTTACAGTGGTGGTTTCAGCGCCGGGGGAATGGTCTGTGAATCTCTGAGGGCATACTGAAGAGTTGTGGATGTTTACATCCAGGGGGCTGTTCGGAAAGCCAGAAAAGAAGCTCTGATTGGTGAGATCAATAGACTAATGTGTGTTTTGAGTGTGAGCATCTACGGTGGATGTGTGGCAAGTGTGTAGTAGTAAGAGTCTGTAGTGAATGTCTGAGTGCTGGGACTGGCGGATTGCATTACGGAGGGACCCTGTTTTATCATGGCACATCATCAAAGGTAGACATAGCTTTCCCACACAGTGGAAGTATATTGACTACATCATTATGACAGGATGGTGGAAACCCAGATACTGAAGTGAGGGAGAAACGAGGAAAGGCTACACACAGATATTCATTGGGGTCATTGTTAGTTTTTCCTGAGCAATAAACATTTGGTAGATGGTAGGAGAAAAGGGTCTTGTTAAAGATGAGGAAGTTTCTGAACAGGGCCTGTCCTTTTTTCTGTAATTGATTGCTTCAGGAAGGCTGATGGCAACTGGGCGCAGAGATCGCACATAACATTATTCCCTTGTTTTCTAGATTTCTGCTTATCTGCAGTGGGAGCCATCACTAGGCTGTGTTTGAGGTATGGACAGCAAAATACATTTAAAAAAATCACTACAGATCAGGTCTGAACCCTTAGACACTGTATCCATCTCCCCTTTATGGAAAATTAATATAAAAGTGTGATTGTAAAATTATCAATCCAGACATTAGAAGAATGGAGGTAAGAGAGTGTCTGTTTAGTCACAGTGTCTTATTTCATGCAATATTTGTAATAAAGCCAGCTAATAAAATATCTCTCTCAGTTTCTTTCGATTGCTGTCTTTGATGGCTATATATCTTTCTTTGATTGGGTATATTTCTTCATATTCCAATATCTTTCAGCTCAATTAGTTATAGTGCCATTCCTTGGCTAGTAAAGAAGACATTAGCCCTAAGTTGACCATATCTTGGGTATTAGTTGAAGCTTTCAGATCATTTCCTGCTTAACTTTCCTCAGGAAATTCTTCTCTGTTCTGAAAGAAACAAGAGGCAATTGTCATCTCGTGTGTATCTAAAATGTTTACTCTGCCCCGCAACAGTAAACTCCTTTTGTTCCATTTGCGATTTTTACCTGAGTGAAATATGAATAAATGGTCATGTCTAGCATATTGCCTGAATGTTCCCTGGTCTGCCATCTCTTTCTCTGTCCTTTATATGGGGTGAAGTTCAAAGAGGATAAGAAAGAGCCCAAGCTTACAATTCCATACTGCTGGATTTCCAGCTAGAGGGATTGTCCCTAACAGTCCCAGCATTTTGATTCAGCTGGAATAACCACTCATAACTCTGCCCTTTTTAAAAGCTGGCTGCTCCCCTTCTGCAGTCCCACTGCACTGATGAAGGGCACCAGAAATGGCAGTTACTTGCAGAGTACTACGATCCACTGTGTTGTCCCTTTTGTTGTCGACTTACTCTCCAACCTACAGACACTGCCATCCTATCGACGGGTGTCAACTGGAACAACCGAGTTCTGGGTTGTTTTGCCCAAGTAATCAGCTGTGTATTCTGTTGGATTCCGCAGCAACACAGCTGCCTACTTCTATTCCTTGACCCTGTGTTGCCTTTACCAGTTAAACTTTGTCAGACAATAGCTGCTTTGACACTTGTCAGAAGAACCCACAACACCCCATTTTGTTTAAGTTCCTCATGACCATAGGAGGGATGGTTCTCAGGGTAGAGCCACCCAGTGAAGGGTTCTTGAGGTCAATAGTGTTCAAATCTACTTTTGAGCAGATAGGTACCATGGCTAGATTTGGAAAAAGGAGGGTTAATATCCTTTGCAAGCCAGATACTAAATAACTTGAGGGGAAGATCCGTTAGACCACATAGCACCATCCAGGTAGGTAGACGATTTGACTATTGCAGGAGTTTTGAGAACAACATTCTTGTTGTTTTGCTGAAACTCAATTTAGCAGTGTTTTTATAGAGAGAGGAAAGAGAATGGGTGGTTCTTTTCCTAGTATCAGTGATGGGCTGGAGTTTGGCATATTCATCTCTGAAGTATTTTAAAAAGCTGGAGTAAATATTGGGAAAGTGGCATGTAAATGGTTTCCAAAGGTGAAATGTCAATGAATTATATTTGCAAAAAGTGTTCCTAATTGCACACCAACTTTTTGTGAATAGAATTTTGTGAAGTCAACT
Source organism: Pleurodeles waltl (assembly GCF_031143425.1). Taxonomy (NCBI): domain Eukaryota; kingdom Metazoa; phylum Chordata; class Amphibia; order Caudata; family Salamandridae; genus Pleurodeles; species Pleurodeles waltl. The sequence goes on from NC_090436.1 coordinate 1,002,150,428, forward strand.
ATGTACTAATAGATTGGTTCTCAAAATTCCCGTTTAGAGTAGGTCGCAATGTGACCTTCCTGATCACTATTCTTGAGGAGGCCGCAAATTGTGATTCACTCTAATTGGTAGCGATCATAGGAAAGGTGGCCTGCTGCTCAGCACACCACACTGCCTGTGATTTGTTTTCTCTTTCAGGCAGCCCGTTATTACCCCAACTCTGGAACTGGAAACTTTTCAATATTTTGAGCCCTGTGATTTTATAAATCACTGGCTTTGTGACTGGAAAATGGCTTTGTACATCTGTCCCCAGGTCATAATGCTTGATATTTATGAGAGAGATACAAGCAAGAACATTATTTAATTAGCATCTCCTATGTTGAAGAGCTGCTCTGTAGCTGATAGATCATGTGATCATTTGTTTTATCTAGTAATTAGTTAATGGCAGAAGATACAGATTATAGCTGAATCCTTTTTAGTTGCCTTCTTAGACTGACAAAGGCTTTAGGTTGGCCATTGGAGCACAACATCAAACAGGAGGTAACAGGAAGATAGCAATCTGACCTGATCAATCAACGTTCAGCAGCTTGAGATGTTTTTAGTAAGTTTAGAGGATAGAGATTCGTTCCAGCATAATCCTGTTTTTTGGATGGGATGGAAAGAAGTATGCATGAAACAGATATTACTTTGAGATAAAAAGTAGGGTTGGAGATATTATTCCAGTGGACCACAAAGTCTCTGTTGAAAACATTGAAGGGATAGAGAAGGGCGCCAGAGGGCACCACGTGGTTCAAGTGACCAGCAAAGCCAGAATAATCAGAGTTTGTGATAAACCAGAGATCCAAACTATGATCCCTGCTGAGATCACCAAATTATATCTAGTGTAGCTTGGCAGAAAAAGTATTTATGAGCATACAGCTTAGAGAGGAATACAGAGTCAGAGTATTGACTGTGGCAGAAGATGGCATTTGAATCCTGGTGGGGTGTTCTCAATTAGAGCCTTATAAAATTATTCAGTAAAATGTTGGGAAGGAACATTTGTTTTTCAGTAGGTACATAAAGGGTAAATCAACTGGAAAAAAACCCAAAAGTCGAGTGTCCCCAAGGGGAAGAAAAAAACAACAACTCTTTGTTGAGATAGCAAAATTCTCTTCTAGCTATACAGAGATTCAGCGGTATTACTAAAGGAGATTATCACTGTGTTGCAAAATGATTGAATGATAGAACCACAGAATAAAGTCAAGAGTATACTTTGATCTGATGCCATAAAATCCGCCGGACCACCGAGGAGTCACCAGGCTGGCACTTGGTATAGAGATCATGAATCCACTAAAGTGAGGGAACTGAATATATGGGTAAAAAAACAGGGCAGGTGACATGTACCATAGCCACTTGCATGACTAGAAGAACTGGCTGTAGTAAGCTTTGGTGGCTAAGGAACACAGGGCAGTAGAAACTAGGACAATAGTCTAAAATGCTGACATGCCTATATAGTAACTTCTGAGTTGGAGATACATTTCTGGAGTAATTGAGGCCGCCTGAGTATCTGAGACTGGTAGAAGCATGAAGAGGCCACTTTGCAACATTTCTTTTAGTTGTACGGCTTCACCCTATAGTCTAGTTCTGCATCCGAATGCCCCCCCTTTACTTTGCAATTTGTTCCTATAGGTTCACATGGCTAGGGCAGGAAAATAGGCGAGATCTACTATGTTTGTGATTGTTGTCAGAAACCCTTCACTGGAAGTTTCTTTGCTCTGTGATGTCTAGGGGTTTCCAGCTCAATAAGTGGTTTAAGTACAGAATCAAAACAGCTCATTTCACTTTTGATAGCGATAAGTGCTGAAAAATGCATGTGTTTTATAACATATATGTCCCATGCGCACCAAATTTAGAACAATGTTTTGCTTCTTTTTGCTGACTCATGTTGAAGTACTCAAAGCAGCAGAAAAGTGGCACCCTCGCCTTTCTTTCGCCATTCCCTCTTACCCTGTGTGCTCTCTGGCTGGTTTGTATTTACTTAACCCATCAGCAGAGAGTGTGATGCAAGCTTGGGATTTTCAATTGAGCCCTTCACTAATGACTGACAGTGGTTAGCGTTGATGGGTCAGCTTCAATTCCAGCATATCACAAAGGGGCCGATTTAAGAAAAGTGGCTCAGCAGCCAATGTAGCGCCATTTTCCTTGTGCCCCTTAGCGCTCCCCTACCGCCACCATGTGTGCACTGAATTTAAAATACGGCACACCATGGCGCAGGGTATGGGGCAAACGTATCAATTTTTTAATACTATTAATGTACTCTGCAGGAGTAGCGACAAAATGTTGGCACTACTCCTGCAGAGTACATAGGGTCCCATTGTTTTCAATGGCATGCCCCCTTTTAATGCCTGCTCTGAGCAGGCATTAAAAGTGCTGAGAAAAATGATGCAAAGAAATCTCTAGATTTCCTTGCGCCATTTTTTTGGCCCCCCTAACAGGGGACATCCCCTTTGCATACATTATACCTGATGCAAGTACAATGTAGCGCAAAGGGGGTACAAAGTATGCATTGCGTCACTTTGTAAATTTGGCTTGTCGATTTTGGCCTCGTTGGGCCTCATTAGCGTAAACAAATTACGATATTGTGGTGCAAGGAGGCGCTAGGGGTTCTTAAATCAGCCCCAAAGTGCTTTGTAAGCACCACGGAGAGACAGACAGAGAAAGCGATCCTCCATGCGGGCGCAAATTCTCTCAAGAGCTTTAACACATCATCTCCCTACATTATTGCAATTGGTGAGGACTGTAAGAGCTACTTTGTTTTCAGATAGAACTGACGTGCTGTGATTTGATGCTCTGATCCTTCAGCATTGCTGTTAAACAACTCACATTTACACTGTTTATGGAAAAGTACCAGCGTCGGCTGTCAACAGCGGAAGGTTTTGGGGCAGGCACATGTGTGAAAAGTGCTGTGGTGGTGGGGAAAATTAAAACTTGCATGCATGCACTCAGCACTAACTAAAATGCTGATATGCATTATATTTTCGTTTTAAAGTTAACATGTTTAACTTTAAAATGTTAGTGTAATGCATGTCGGTGATTTAGTTTACATTGGAAAAAAAGTAAAATGAAAACCTTGCACTTACCTTACGTCCTCTGGCCCTGGTGTTTCCTCCAATAGTACAACACGGGCCCCAGCCAACTCCCCTTACCAGTTGAGATTCTGCTCTCATGCTGTTAACCAGAGAAGCAACAGGATTGGTTGGAGTGGGCTGTTCCAGCGCTCCCGAAGGCCCTGGAGGCCTGTGCTTGCCCTCCACCCAGCTGGCTAAGACAGCTCGGGTCGGAGAGGTTTAAAGTGTACATGTCTGACTGTATGTTGGAAGACAGTCGGACAAAGTGACGTGCACACTTTAAACTTCTCCTCCCTGGTGCTGCCACTCAGCAGCAATGGCCATCCTTGCCCAACCCTGACACTCGACTCTGGAACGGAATTGTGAAAAATAAAATGGTAGTAAATGAACTTTATTAACATTTTATTTTTCGTCTCTGAAGGATTTTAGTTAGTGGGGCGAAACTCCTCCTCCTTCATAGAGGAGCCACGGCTTCCAAATTCAAAAATTTATCATGGCATTGATATATGCATTATCGACATATAAAAGCACTCAGACATTAGATTAATTTTTAAATCGCGTAACCTCACAAATAAACTAAATCCAACAAAAAAAGCAATCAAATGTATATTACCGGAGATTAACGTAATTAACGTAATTAAACAACTATTTCCAAAATGACAAACACAAGGATGCTTTTTTAATTTAAATAAGCAGGTAGCAAAAAAATGTTTAAAAAACAGCTTTGTTAGAGGATCCATATCCAACGGGAAACTGAAATATGAAATTAAAAGACCAACAGCCTGTGTTCTTTGTCCCACCGACCAAGTAGAATAACATTGCACTACTCTGTGCCAAAGCGAAAATATTGTGGAAAATGAGGAAAAACTGGCTGACTTCCCTAACTACTTTAAAGGCATATGCATAGCTCACTTAAAAAGGCCAGGTAGAAATGTCACTATGCTTCCAAATAACACGGTGGAACTGCTACACAACTTGTTTAGAAGGAGAGGCAAAAGCCAATATCGCTTTTGATGGATGGTCTCAAATGTAGAAAACTACACTCTGCCCATATAGTTTCTTCTAAGCTATGAAAAAGGAAAAGATTCAAAGAAATGAGACAGACACACACATTATATGTCAGTCTAAATTTACAAAATTGGAAAAAGACAGAAAATCAAGCACAGTTACTAACTAAATGTAGACAATTCAGACCTGTTTTATATGTAACCTATCTATATATGCTTGCATTTACATTAGAATATAAAACAGCCTATTAAAGTAACATAGGTGGGTGGCCATGTTGCTCAATTACAGAACAATTAAATCTACTAAGAACCCCCTTTGACAAAATTAAATATTTGCCCAAAGATCCTTTGTTTTTTCTCTTGCTGATATTCCTCCAAGCCATTCGATTCCATCCGCAAATTCCATGATCAAAACTATAGTCCACTTTAATCCAAAGCTTCAACCATCCAAAATCATGAACAATTTTGAACAGAAAACTCCAGGGAAAGACCATCAAATTCCAGACACTTATTTGCAAAAAAATACTCTAGGGAACACCGGGGCACTTCCATAGACAATACAAAGTAGCCCTTACAAATCAATCCATGGAAGTCATGAAAATTCCAAAACCAATTAAAGGAAAATCCAAAAAACCTGAAAAATAAAACTCAAGGAACTCCAAAAATGAAACATAGAAGTTAAGGTTCTGTTCTTCCCTCCATGTAAACCATCTCTTCCACCAGTAGCCTAGGTAACCAACCTAAAGATACAATACTAAACCCATAACTAACATGCATTATCCTCGAAAGCAACATTTACTCTTATGCTTAACTGAAAAATGATTAACTGAAAATATTTACAAAAAACAAAAACAGACTGAGCTTAACCATGACCTGCTTCTACAAACACGTATCTGAAGAATGCTGAATGAACTGACGTGCGTATGTGAAGCAAAGAAAGTGGTAATTTGAAAGAAATGAAAAAATATTTTTTACTACTTTGAATACCCATTATTATATTACATTAAAATGTTCTAAACCTGTATTATTAAATTATGATGTCTGAAATATGTTTTGCATTTTTAAAATTAAAAACACTAGTTGATAAAAATATATGTTTTTTTAGTATAGAAATGCAAGCAATTATCAAAAACATAAAACCTTAATGTATTTATTGAAATTACTGCTTTTATATTTAAAATAACATTACTATATTAGTTTATTATGTTTATCTCCATATTTTTTAAGCCAGCACTGATAAATAGCTAACATAAACATTTACATAAAAATGTGTCTTTCATACAATTTTCTAATAACAATAATACATGAAAAATGATTTCAATTTTTCAATGTTTTTTTAAAAATTGGTAATACAATATTATCTATTGAAATTACTTTCTAAAACTATGTAAACAATTCTGAAATAAAGTAATATGTGCAATGTAACTTATTTTCGATTCTTTTGTTTTTTAAAAACAAATATGGGTGTGAATATATATGTGTGACTATAAATCCTCACCTACCAAACTTTCATACTTAAATTATATTATGATTTTTGCATTGGTATGGAGAGGGAGAGACCGTCCCAACCCCCATACTTAATTACATGTAATACAATATATATTGGTTTTTATTTTATGATGGGGTGTAAATACTCCACCCTTAATAAATATCAATATATTCTTTTTTACCTTTTTTAATAGGCCAGTTAACCCACCAACCCCCACCATCCAAAATCAAATTTAATTAGTTTTTTTAATATTGTTTTTATTATGGGGTAATACCCCCAACCATAAAAAATATTTTTTTTACATATCTTGTGAGTATATGGGGGTAAACTCATACTTAAAATTAATACATTGTTTGTACATATTTTCATAAGTACATGTGGGGGTGAGGTGTAGAGCCCCAACCCATTTCATAACACAATATTCTTTTCATATTATTTATGCATATATATTAGGGTATGATCGTGTTTTGTGTATTGCCTAAGTGCATTGTAATGAATCCACACCATTGTAAGTACATGGCTACCCTTTTGTTGATGGTCACCTAATTTGCATTACATTTCTTTTTTTAAACATTTTTTTGTCCTCATTCCACCATCAGTTTCCACCCAATTAGAAGACTTGAGCATATGCACTCCAACCAAGAGTAGCTGATGTGCATTCTTGCTGAATAGTTCGTATTATTCTGGGGACCAGCTGTTATTTCAGCAATGTTAGGGTGTAATCATAGGACAATTGTGGTTTATTTGGCAGACCACAAAGGACTTCCATCTTTTCTCAACTGAAATGACCTTATGATCCACATCTAATTAACTGACATAACATGCAGACTTGAGCCAGTCTGACACCAATGGTGGGCCAGGGGCGATTCATCTCTTACAGAATTCCCTTCTTGCAAGCACAGTCAGGAAAAAGGTTAGAGACTCCTACTTCTTGCTCGACTCATCGTGTAGTTATAATGGGTCAGTCCCAAATAAAATCAAACAATAGCTGGCCTTAACTTCAAAACCAACAATTTCTTTTTGGACTTTACTTGCCTCACTCAGGAAAGATATTAGTGCTGGGCAATCTACAAAAATATGCTGATAATCAGCTGCTGGCCAGCCACACCACCTGAGGTACTACAATTTCAATTCCAGAGATTATAGCGGAGCTTGTCTTTGAGTCACTTGGGGTCCCCAAAGAGACCCAAATGGTTGTATAGTAATATATCTCTAAGGTTTTTCGAAGATATACCTAAAAATAAGAAGCTGCAAGAAGTACCTTCAAACTCACTTGTTTGAAAAATGTCCGGTTCTTAAACTTAAACAGGATGTTTTCAAATCCAGCATGGGCAAACATGACCATGTACAATTGCCCCATGTAGGATTCATCTGGTTCCCAGGCGAGGACCTGAAAGATTTTAAAATGAAAAGTATAGCAGTATATTTGAAAACCTGGGACAGCCAAACCCCATTGTTTTAACTTCTTTTTCAGCCTTATCCAGGAAATACCGACCCTCCTTGGATGCCCGGTTAAAATTGCTTGCAGTTTCTGAATAGGCTTTTTGAGAAATGTCAATGGTTTGGTGTTGAACAAAATGGCCACTTTGGGAAGAATCAACATCTTAATGATGTTTACCCTCCCATAGATGGCAAGTTCTCCATCTTCTGAGAAGGGCCTCTTTATCTATATAGATCTCTGATAAATTAGCTTCTGGTAGGTCATCCAGATTCTCTGTTATCTAATTAGCTTTTTGACCTCATATGCTAAATTCTCCATAGCCTCCATCATAATATCCATTTTCTCTCTATTTATTGCAAATGCTGTTCAAGTCTGGGAATAGAATACTCTGTTTAGAATTATACGAAATAATATTGTCTACATGTAAAGCTATCTTTATTGGTAAGCCCGAGCTTCGAATGGGAGCATAGACTTATCAACCTTGATCACCTGGGCAAAAGGCTTGATATATAAGTCAAAAAGAACTGGCGAGAGCGGACACTGTTGCCTAGTACCTCTGAATATCTAAAAGGATGCAGTAAACTCACTATTAATCAGTATCTTAGCTACGGGTGCCTTATATAGGGTTTGTATAGTCTTGATGAAGTTGCTGTTGAAACCATAATTCTGAAATACTTCCCACAGGTAGACCCAATTTACCCTATTGAATGCCTTTGCAGTATCCACCATTGCAATCATCAATAGATGTTTTAACGTCTCAGCCATAATTATGGCCCCAAAAAGAAGATGGGTCAACTTGTGTAGCTGCCTGCCTGGGATGGATTCCTTCTGATCAGGGTGAATAGTTGCTTGTATAATATTTGACAGCCTTTTAGCCACGATTTGTGCAAAAATGTTATAGTTGCAGTTTAACAGCAATATAGGTCTACAAGAATCCACCCTCCTAGCATCTTTACCTGTCTTTGGGATCATGACAACAATAACTTCATATCAGAAAGGGGAAATGTCATTGTTGCCCAAGTAGAATGCATTAAATAAAGTTTTTCACAAAGGGATCAACAAATTAAGCAACTACTTATAAACTCCTGCATGAATTTCATCTGGGCAGGCTGCTTTCTCATTTTCCAGCCCTTTGACCTTCTTCCTGATCTCTTCCTCTGTGATTTCTCATTGAAGGCTGAAATTTGTTCATTTGAGAGGTGCAAACGTTTTTTATCCTGCAGCCATTCTTTAAACACCAATGCATTCAGATCTATACCTTCCCTATACACTGTACTAAGATTGCCTAGCATTTCTGCTTTTATTTACTGACTTCAAGACCTTCCCAGTGGCTGGCTGGATGAGACAATCAGTGTAGTTCTAGCCAAGTTTGACATTCATCTTCCAGGCTAGAAGAACCTCACCGTTTTCCCTATACTCAAAATGCTTTTTACTGTTCTTCAACTTATCTTGCAATCTTTTTTCCATGCTGATGTAATACTCGTTTTGTAAATGTTCAAGTTCAGCACTTAAAGGAGAGTTCAGTCAAGATGATTGCACTGCCTGAGACTGCAAATCTTTATCCTTCAAGGCAACTCTTGTAAACAGATCACTCTCATGATCTTTGTTTTTTATATTTTGAATATATAAGAGACTTGTGGTATACTCTCTAATATAGGCCTTAACCTCTTCTGTGCCTTGGACGAGATGATCTCGTCCAAGGCTACAGTTCCCCTGTGCCTTGGACGAGATCATCTCGTCCATGGCACAGGGGAACTTGGGGGCGCGCTAGCGCGCCCCCCGTGCACCCCCCTCCCCCCCCCCAAGTCGGGGATGGAAGGGGAAGACCTTCCCCTTCCACCCCCGACCCCCCCCCACCCCCCCTGTGACGTCAGCGCGCGCGCGCGCGCTGATGTGTCACAGGGGCCTCCCTCGTCGCGCTGGAAGCTCTGCTTCCAGCGCGATTGAAAAAGAAATGCAAAAGCATTTCTTTTTCAATCACTTGGGAGGCCCGGAGGGGCTTCAAAGGGAGGGAAAAGTATTTCCTTCCCTTTGAAGTCCCTCCGAGGGTTTCAAAAGCCGGATTGCTTGCAATCCGGTTTTTGAAACCCCACTAGACACCAGGGATTTTTTTTTTTTTCGTAGAAATTGACAAAAGGGAGCGACCCCTTGGGCAAGGGTCGCTCCCAGGGGGGGCATTTTTTTGAAAAGGCCTTTTCTGCCCCCCCTGGGGGCAGATCGGCCTTATTAGGCCGATCTGCCCCCAGGGGGGGCAGAAACGTCTAGGCACCAGGGACCTCTTTTTTTTTTTTTTTTTTTTTTTTTTTCATTTTTTTTTTATTGAGGTGGGGAGCGACCCCTTAGGCAAGGGTCGTTCCCCTTGGGGGAAAATTATATTTTGGCCATTTCTGCCCCCCTTGGGGGCAGATTGGCCTATTTTGATGAGGCCAACCTGCCCCCAAGGGGGGTAGAAACCACTAGACACCAGGGATTTTTTTTTTTTTTTATGGTTATTGACAAAAGGGAGCGACCCCTTGGGCAAGGGTCGCTCCCAGGGGGGCATATTTTCGGGAAGGCCTTTTCTGCCCCCCCTGGGGGCAGATCGGCCTACTATTAGGCCGATCTGCCCCCAGGGGGGGCAGAAACCTCTAGGCACCAGGGACCATTTTTTTTTTTTTTTTCATTTTTTTTTTTTTGGTGGGGAGTGACCCCTTAGGCAAGGGTCGCTCCCCTTGGGGGAAAATTATATTTTGCCCATTTCTGCCCCCCTTGGGGGCAGATTGGCCTATTTTGATGAGGCCAATCTGCCCCCAAGGGGGGTAGAAACCACTAGACACCAGGGAGTTTTTTCTTTGCGTGAATTTCACGCAAAGGGAGCGACCACTTAGGCAAGGGTCGCTCCCTGGGGGGGAGGGGAATTTATTTTAGGCCATTTCTGCCCCCCCTGGGGGCAGATCGGCCTATTATTAGGCCGATCTGCCCCCAGGGGGGGAAGAAACCTCTAGGCGCCAGGGCAAATTGTTTTTTTGTGTTTTTTTTTTTGGTTCTTTTTTTTTTTTTAGAGATGGGGAGCGACCCATCAGGCAAGGGTCGCTCCCCTGGGGGGCAAATTGTATTTAGACCATTTCTGCCCCCCTGGGGGCAGATTGGCCAATTTTAGGTCAATCTGCCCCCAAGGGGGCAGAAACCACTAGGCACCGGGGATTTGTTTTTTGGCGCCAATGTCACGCAGGGGGAGCGACCCCGTAGGCAAGGGTCGCTCCCGGGGGGGGGGGTGGGGGTTGGGGGGGCAAATTTATTTTAGGCCATTTCTGCCCCCCCGGGGGACAGATCGGCCTATTATTAGGCCGAACTGCCCCCGGGGGGGGGGCAGAACACTCTAGGCACCAGGGCAATTTTTTTTTTGTGTTTTTTTTTTTTTGTTGTTTCTTTTTTTAGAGATGGGGAGCGACCCATCAGGCAAGGGTCGCACCCCTGGGGGGGCAAATTATATTTAGACCATTTCTGCCCCCCTGGGGGCAGATTGGCCAATTTTAGGTCAATCTGCCCCCAAGGGGGCAGAAACCACTAGGCACCGGGGATTTGTTTTTTGGCGCCAATCTCACGCAGGGGGAGCGACCCCGTAGGCAAGGGTCGCTCCGGGGGGGGGGGGGGGGTGGGGGTTGGGGGGGCAAATTTATTTTAGGCCATTTCTGCCCCCCCGGGGGACAGATCGGCCTATTATTAGGCCGAACTGCCCCCGGGGGGGGGGGGGGCAGAACACTCTAGGCGCCAGGGCAATTTTTTTTTTGTGTTTTTTTTTTTGTTGTTTCTTTTTTTAGAGATGGGGAGCGACCCATCAGGCAAGGGTCGCTCCCCTGGGGGGGCAAATTGTATTTAGACCATTTCTGCCCCCCTGGGGGCAGATTGGCCAATTTTAGGTCAATCTGCCCCCAAGGGGGCAGAAATCACTAGGCACCGGGGATTTGTTTTTTGGCGCCAATGTCACGCAGGGGGAGCGACCCCGTAGGCAAGGGTGGCTCCCGGGGGGGGTGGGGGTTGGGGGTTGGGGGGGCAAATTTATTTTAGGCCATTTCTGCCCCCCCGGGGGACAGATCGGCCTATTATTAGGCCGAACTGCCCCGGGGGGGGGGGGGGCAGAACACTCTAGGCACCAGGGCAATTTTTTTTTTGTGTTTTTTTTTTTTTGTTGTTTCTTTTTTTAGAGATGGGGAGCGACCCATCAGGCAAGGGTCGCTCCCCTGGGGGGGCAAATTGTATTTAGACCATTTCTGCCCCCCTGGGGGCAGATTGGCCAATTTTAGGTCAATCTGCCCCCAAGGGGGCAGAAACCACTAGGCACCGGGGATTTGTTTTTTGGCGCCAATGTCACGCAGGGGGAGCGACCCTGTAGGCAAGGGTCGCTCCCGGGGGGGGGGTGGGGGTTGGGGGGGCAAATTTATTTTAGGCCATTTCTGCCCCCCCGGGGGACAGATCGGCCTATTATTAGGCCGAACTGCCCCCGGGGGGGGGGGCAGAACACTCTAGGCACCAGGGCAATTTTTTTTTTGCTTTTTTTTTTTTTGTTGTTTCTTTTTTTAGAGATGGGGAGCGACCCATCAGGCAAGGGTCGCTCCCCTGGGGGGGCAAATTGTATTTAGACCATTTCTGCCCCCCTGGGGGCAGATTGGCCAATTGTAGGTCAATCTGCCCCCAAGGGGGCAGAAACCACTAGGCACCGGGGATTTGTTTTTTGGCGCCAATGTCACGCAGGGGGAGCGACCCCGTAGGCAAGGGTCGCTCCCGGGGGGGGGGATGGGGGTTGGGGGGGCAAATTTATTTTAGGCCATTTCTGCCCCCCCGGGGGACAGATCGGCCTATTATTAGGCCGAACTGCCCCCGGGGGGGGGGGGGCGAACACTCTAGGCACCAGGGCAATTTTTTTTTTGTGTTTTTTTTTTTTTGTTGTTTCTTTTTTTAGAGATGGGGAGCGACCCATCAGGCAAGGGTCGCTCCCCTGGGGGGGCAAATTGTATTTAGACCATTTCTGCCCCCCTGGGGGCAGATTGGCCAATTTTAGGTCAATCTGCCCCCAAGGGGGCAGAAACCACTAGGCACCGGGGATTTGTTTTTTGGCGCCAATGTCACGCAGGGGGAGCGACCCTGTAGGCAAGGGTCGCTCCCGGGGGGGGGGTGGGGGGGGCAAATTTATTTTAGGCCATTTCTGCCCCCCCGGGGGACAGATCGGCCTATTATTAGGCCGAACTGCCCCCGGGGGGGGGGGGGGCAGAACACTCTAGGCACCAGGGCAATTTTTTTTTTGTGTTTTTTTTTTTTTGTTGTTTCTTTTTTTAGAGATGGGGAGCGACCCATCAGGCAAGGGTCGCTCCCCTGGGGGGGCAAATTGTATTTAGACCATTTCTGCCCCCCTGGGGGCAGATTTGTCAATTTTAGGTCAATCTGCCCCCAAGGGGACAGAAACCACTAGGCACCGGGGATTTGTTTTTTGGCGCCAATGTCACGCAGGGGGAGCGACCCCGTAGGCAAGGGTCGCTCCCGGGGGGGGGTGGGTGTTGGGGGGGCAAATTTATTTTAGGCCATTTCTGCCCCCCCGGGGGGCAGATCGGCCTATTATTAGGCCGATCTGCCCCCCGGGGGGGGGGGGGCAGAAACCTCTAGGCGCCAGGGGAATTTTTCATTTTTTTCTTTTTTTTTTTCTTTGTTTTTTTTTTTTAGAGATGGGGAGCGACCCATCAGGCAAAAGTCGCTCCCCTGAGGGACAAATTGTATTTAGGCCATTTCTGCCCCCCTTGGGGGCAGATTGGCTGATTTTAGGTCAACCTGCCCCCAAGGGGGCAGAAACCACTAGGCACCGGGGATTTGTTTTTTGGTGCCAATGTCACGCAGGGGGAGCGACCCCGTAGGCAAGGGTCGCTCCCGACGGGGGAGGGTGGGGGTTGGGGGGGCAAATTTATTTTAGGCCATTTCTGCCCCCCCCCCCCCCCCCTGGGGCCGGCTGAGCTACAGGCCAAACACCACAGGTAGGCACCTTGCAAAAAACACCTCTGTTTTCTGTGAAAAATATGTTGTGTCCACGTTGTGTTTTGGGCCATTTCCTTTTGTGGGCGCTAGGCCTACCCACAGAAGTGATGTACCATTTTTATCGAGAGACTTAGGGGAACGCTGGGTGGAAGGAAATTTGTGGCTCCTCTCAGATTCCAGAACTTTCTGTCACCGAAATGAGAGGAAAAAGTGTTTTTTGGGCCAAATTTTGATGTTTGCAAAGGATTCTGGGTAACATAACCTGGTCAGAGCCCCGCAAGTCACCCCATCTTGGATTCCCCTGGGTTTCTAGTTTTCAAAAATGCACTGGTTTGCTAGGTTTCCTCAGGTGTCGGCTGAGCTACAGGCCAAAATCCACAGGTAGGCACTGCTTTTTATAAAAAAATGTGATGTGTCCACGTTGTGTTTTGGGCCCTTTCCTTTCGTGGGCGCTAGTCCTACCCACACAAGTGAGGTATCATTTTTATCGGGAGACTTGGGGGAACGCTGGGTAGAAGGAAATTTGTGGCTCCTCTCAGATTCCAGAACTTTCTGCCACAGAAATGTGAGTAACATGTGTATTTTTAGCCAAATTTTGAGGTTTGCAAAGGATTCTGGGTAACAGAACCTGGTCCGAGCCCCGCAAGTCACCCCTCCTTGGATTCCCCTAGGTCTCTAGTTTTCAGAAATGCACAGGTTTGGTAGGTTTCCCTAGGTGCCGGCTGAGCTAGAGGCCAAAATCTACAGGTAGGCACTTCGCAAAAAACACCTCTGTTTTTTTCCAAAATTTAGGATGTGTCCACGTTGCGCTTTGGGGTGTTTCCTGTCGCCGGCGCTAGGCCTACCCACGCAAGTGAGGTATCATTTTTATCGGGAGACTTGGGGGAACGCTGGGTGGAAGGAAATTTGTAGCTCCTCTCAGATTCCAGAACTTTCTGCCACAGAAATGTGAGGGACATGTGTTTTTTTAGCCAAATTTTGAGGTTTGCAAAGGATTCTGGGTAACAGAACCTGGTCCGAGCCCCGCAAGTCACCCCTCCTTGGATTCCCCTAGGTCTCTAGTTTTCAGAAATGCACAGGTTTGGTAGGTTTCCCTAGGTGCCGGCTGAGCTAGAGGCCAAAATCTACAGGTAGGCACTTCGCAAAAAACACCTCTGTTTTTTTCCAAAATTTAGGATGTGTCCACGTTGCGCTTTGGGGTGTTTCCTGTCGCCGGCGCTAGGCCTACCCACGCAAGTGAGGTATCATTTTTATCGGGAGACTTTGGGGAATGCTGGGTAGAAGGAAATTTGGGGCTCCTCTCAGATTCCAAAACTTTCTGCCACAGAAATGTGAGTAACATGTGTATTTTTAGCCAAATTTTGAGGTTTGCAAAGGATTCTGGGTAACAGAACCTGGTCCGAGCCCCGCAAGTCACCCCTCCTTGGATTCCCCTAGGTCTCTAGTTTTCAGAAATGCACAGGTTTGGTAGGTTTCCCTAGGTGCCGGCTGAGCTAGAGGCCAAAATCTACAGGTAGGCACTTCGCAAAAAACACCTCTGTTTTTTTCCAAAATTTAGGATGTGTCCACATTGCGCTTTGGGGTGTTTCCTGTCGCCGGCGCTAGGCCTACCCACGCAAGTGAGGTATCATTTTTATCGGGAGACTTGGGGGAACGCTGGGTGGAAGGAAATTTGTAGCTCCTCTCAGATTCCAGAACTTTCTGCCACAGAAATTTGAGGGACAAGTGTTTTTTTAGCCAAATTTTGAGGTTTGCAAAGGATTCAGGGTAACAGAACCTGGTCCGAGCCACACAAGTCACCCCTCCTTGGATTCCCCTAGGTCTCTAGTTTTCAGAAATGTACAGGTTTGGTAGGTTTCCCTAGGTGGCGGCTGAGCTAGAGGCCAAAATCTCCAGATAGTCACTTTGCTAAAAACAGCTCTGTTTTCTGTGATGTGTCCACGTTGTGTTTTGGGGCATATCCTGTCGCGGGCGCTAGGCCTACCCACACAAGTGAGGTATCATTTTTATCGGGAGACGTGGGGGAACGCTGGGTGGAAGGAAATTTGTGGCTCCTCTCAGATTCCAGAACTTTCTGCCACAGAAATGTGAGGAACATGTGTTTTTTTAGCCAAATTTTGAGGTTTGCAAAGGATTCTGGGTAACAGAACCTGGTCCGAGCCACACAAGTCACCCCTCCTTGGATTCCCCTAGGTCTCTAGTTTTCAGAAATGCACAGGTTTGGTAGGTTTCCCTAGGTGGCGGCTGAGCTAGAGGCCAAAATCTACAGGTAGTCACTTTGCTAAAAACAGCTCTGTTTTCTGTGATATGTCCACGTTGTGTTTTGGGGCATATCCTGTCGCGGGCGCTAGGCCTACCCACACAAGTGAGGTATCATTTTTATCGGGAGACGTGGGGGAACGCTGGGTGGAAGGAAATTTGTGGCTCCTCTCAGATTCCAGAACTTTCTGCCACAGAAATGTGAGGAACATGTGTTTTTTTAGCCAAATTTTGAGGTTTGCAAAGGATTCTGGGTAACAGAACCTGGTCCGAGCCCCGCAAGTCACCCCTCCTTGGATTCCCCTAGGTCTCTAGTTTTCAGAAATGCACAGGTTTGGTAGGTTTCCCTAGGTGGCGGCTGAGCTAGAGGCCAAAATCTACAGGTAGTCACTTTGCTAAAAACAGCTCTGTTTTCTGTGATATGTCCACGTTGTGTTTTGGGGCATATCCTGTCGCGGGCGCTAGGCCTACCCACACAAGTGAGGTATCATTTTTATCGGGAGACGTGGGGGAACGCTGGGTGGAAGGAAATTTGTGGCTCCTCTCAGATTCCAGAACTTTCTGCCACAGAAATGTGAGGAACATGTGTTTTTTTAGCCAAATTTTGAGATTTGCAAAGGATTCTGGGTAACAGAACCTGGTCCGAGCCCCGCAAGTCACCCCTCCTTGGATTCCCCTAGGTCTCTAGTTTTCAGAAATGCACAGGTTTGGTAGGTTTCCCTAGGTGGCGGCTGAGCTAGAGGCCAAAATCTACAGTTAGTCACTTTGCTAAAAACAGCTCTGTTTTCTGTGATATGTCCACGTTGTGTTTTGGGGCATATCCTGTCGCGGGCGCTAGGCCTACCCACACAAGTGAGGTATCATTTTAATCGGGAGACGTTGGGGAACGCTGGGTGGAAGGAAATTTGTGGCTCCTCTCAGATTCCAGAACTTTCTGCCACAGAAATGTGAGGAACATGTGTTTTTTTAGCCAAATTTTGAGGTTTGCAATGGATTCTGGGTAACAGAACCTGGTCCGAGCCACACAAGTCACCCCTCCTTGGATTCCCCTAGGTCTCTAGTTTTCAGAAATGCACAGGTTTGGTAGGTTTCCCTAGGTGACGGGTGAGCTAGAGGCCAAAATCTACAGGTAGTCACTTTGCTAAAAACAGCTCTGTTTTCTGTGATGTGTCCACGTTGTGTTTTGGGGCATATCCTGTTGCGGGTGCTAGGCCTACCCACACAAGTGAGGTATCATTTTTATCGGGAGACGTGGGGGAACGCTGGGTGGAAGGAAATTTGTGGCTCCTCTCAGATTCCAGAACTTTCTGCCACAGAAATGTGAGGAACATGTGTTTTTTTAGCCAAATTTTGAGGTTTGCAAAGGATTCTGGGTAACAGAACCTGGTCCGAGCCACACAAGTCACCCCTCCTTGGATTCCCCTAGGTCTCTAGTTTTCAGAAATGCACAGGTTTGGTAGGTTTCCCTAGGTGGCGGCTGAGCTAGAGGCCAAAATCTACAGGTAGTCACTTTGCTAAAAACAGCTCTGTTTTCTGTGATGTGTCCACGTTGTGTTTTGGGGCATATCCTGTCGCGGGTGCTAGGCCTACCCACACAAGTGAGGTACCATTTTTATCGGGAGACTTGGGGGAACATAGATTAGCAAAACAAGTACTATTGCCCCTTGTCTTTGTCTACATTTTTTCCTTCCAAATATAGGAGTGTGTGTAAAAAAGACATCTATTTGAGAATTTCCCTGTAATTCACGTGCTACTATGGTCACCCCGGAATTCAGAGATGTGCAAATAACCACTGCTCCTCAACACCTTATCTTGGGCCCTTTTTGGAAATGCAAAGGTTTTCTTGATAGCAATTTTTTACTCCTTATATTTCAGCAAATGAATTGCTGTATACCCGGTATAGAATGAAAACGCACTGCAGGGTGCAGCTCATTTATTGGCTCTGGGTTCCTCGGGTTCTTGATGAACCTACAAACCCTATATATCCCCGCAACCAGAGGAGTCCAGCAGACGTAACGGTATATTGCTTTCGATAATCTGACATTGCAGGGAAAAGTTACAGAGTAAAACGTAGAGAAAAATTGATGGTTTTTTCACCTCAATTTCAATATTTTTCTTTTTCAGCTGTTATTTTCTGTAGGAAACCCTTGTAGGATCTACACAAATGACCCCTTGCTGAATTCAGAATTTTGTCTACTTTTCAGAAATGTTTAGGTTTCTGGGATCCAGCATTGGTTTCATGACCATTCCTGTCACTGACTGGAAGGAGACTGAAAGCACAAAAAATTGCACAAATGGGGTATGCCCCAGTAAAATGCCAAAATTGTGTTGAAAAATTGGGTTTTCGGATTCAAGTCTGCCTGTTCCTGAAAGCTGGGAAGCTGCTGAGTTTAGCACCGCAGACCCTTTGTTGATGCCATTTTCAGGGGAAAAACCACAAGCCTTCTTCTGCAGCCCCTTTTTCCAATTTTTTTGAAAAAAACGAAATTTTCACTGTATTTTGGCCAATTTCTTGGCCTCCTTCAGGGGAACCCACAAAGTCTGGGTACCTTTAGAATCCCTAGGATGTTGGAAAAAAAGGACGCAAATTTGGCTTGGTTAGCTTATGTGGACAAAAAGTTATGAGGGCCTAAGCGCGAACTGCCCCAAATAGGCAAAAAAGGGCCTGGCACAGGAGGGGGAAAAGGCCTGGCAGCGAAGGGGTTAAGGTCCCAAACTATGGTACCTATAGCAATGCCAACATTATGGTCTAGAATATTTTTCATCAACATTCCTAACTCCTTGATGGCCAACTCATTTTGTAGGAGAGCCCTAAAAGGCCACCTCCGGGTGCCTTTCGCAATTGTAGCTTCAGGGCCAGCAAGACAACTGAATGGTTAGAGATTATTACTGGGATGTGGGACACTGACAGCAGCTAGAAGAAGTAAAGATCTATCTAAGAGACAATAATTGATACAAGAACGGAAGCCATACTTTATGCAGTCACCAAAGTAATACACAACAGCACATTGGATGAATCTGAAAACAACACAGCTGAAACACATTGCCACACTGGTAAACCCTACAATGGACACTATTAAATACACCCCTTCACATACCACAACCCTTTGCATCTCCAATGCAAAACACTGAAACCAAAGCAACCTTTGTACACAGAACAGATATTAGGAACCACTTATTTCTCACCATCTCTTTTCACACCCAGTACACACTTTTGTCCAGTCACACCCTTTTGCACTTCCCCTCTTTAGTAAGTCAATGTCACACATTTTTTCTACCATGTCACATTCAAAAATCCCTATATTTCTGAGGATGAGTTAAGAGTTATGGTGGATGAAATCATAAGATTAGAGCCACAATTGTGTAGGAAAATCAAAATGTGGGGCAGGATCGTGAACAGAGTCAATGCTGCAGCCACCAACCTGCGCACAAAAGGAGGACACCAGAAAGAGGTGGAATGACCTCAAAGGCAAGGTCAGTTTCCTGATCTCCAGGCATCAGCTGAAGGCCAAGAAAACTGGTGGTGGCCCTTTCAATGCCCCATTACATCTCTTTCCCTGGGAGGAGAAGGTCTTGGCCATCCTGCACCTTGAGGGCTTGACAGGAATACCTGGGGGAGTGTAGTCCAGTAAGTCACAACACTAAAAATGTCAACAACATGCTATGTCATGCATGCTCATAGCTCTCCAAAGACCTCTATTTGGCAACCCACATTTGAAGTGTACCCACTTAGGAGATATCATTTGTATAGTGTGTGTAGTGCAGGGACTGACATGACTACAACTCCCACCAAGCACCTTTCTACACTTCCAAACACCAAACCAGTGGTCACTTGTCCACATACCACTGTTTGACAAATCACAAATGAACTTCACTCACCTGTGAGGATACCATTTGCCAAGTGTGGGAAGTAGAGAGAGTGACCTGAATTTAACTTTCAAGAAGCACTATTCCTGTAACTACAAACACTAGCACAGTGGTCACATGCTACAATACATCTGTCAATGAACTCACCTGGGGGGAGTACTAGAGAGAGTGACATGACTGCACCTCACGGGAGACACTGTTTCAGCAATACCAAACACCAGAACAGTGGTCACTTACCAAAGACTTACTGTCTGCCAACACACAAGTTAAGTATACTCAGCTGGGAGAATATTATTTGGCAAACGTGGGAATTAGAAAGAGTGACATAACTACTAAGTGCAGGAATGCATTGTGTCTGTAAAACCTACCATCAGCCTAGTGTATTCATGTCCAAATACCAATGTTTGTGAACTCTTAATTGAAGTGGGCTTACCTGGGAAGATAGCATCTGCATAGTGTGTGTAGTAAATGGGGTGACCAGACTGTAACTCACAGCATGCCCTGTATCTGTAACACCAAACATGAGTGCAGTGTACTCTTGTCCATGGACCCCTGTGTCTTAACTCTCAATTGAGGTGTTCTCAGGTGGCAGAAATCTTTATTATAGTGTGCATAGTTAAAGAACTGACATAACTCCAACTCCCAGGAGGCACTGTTTCAGTAACTCCAAACACCAGACCAGTGGCCACTTTCCAAAGACCACTGTTTGCCAATTCTCAAATAAAGTGTACTGACCTGGGGGGATAACATTTGTCAGGTATTGCTGAGTAGTGAGGGCGACCAGACTGCAAATCCCAAAAGGCCCTGTTTCAGTAACACAAAACATCAGACCAGTTGTCATTTGTCCAAAGAACACTGTTTGTCAATTTCCAAATAAAGTGTACTCGCCTGGGGTGGGTAACATTCTTCAGCTACTGGGGAGTAGTGAGAGTGACCTGACTGCTAATCTAAGCAGTTCCTGTTTCAGTAACTCCAAACACGAGCCCAGTTTTCTCTTGTATAAGTACCTTTGTTTGGTAACTCACAACTGAAGTGTACTCACCTGGGGGAATAACATGTGTCAGGTATTGGGAAGTAATGAGAGTGACCTGACTGCAAATCCCAGCAGGCCATGTTTCTGTAACTCCAAACACTGGTCCAGTGTTTTCTTCTCCAAATAGCCTTGTTTAGTAACTCACAAATGAAGTGTATTCGTCTGGGAGGGGGGGGACATTTATCAAGTGTATGATATGACTGCTAAGGCCTGGAGGCTATGTTTCTTTAACTCCAAACACAAGCCCAGTGTTCACATGCCCAAATACCCCTGTGTCTTAACCCTCAATTGAAGTCTGTCTGCTCCCTGGGAGGGACCAAGATACAGATCATGCTCAACTCTGAGATGTGTCTGGCCACCTAGCTCCATCTTGACCAGCTAACCCAAGATGAACCTATTGGGGACAGGAAGGACATCTTACCCAGTGTGCAAAACAATGATCCCAAAGGCCTCAAGAATAGCAGTGGCAGCAGACACATTCACAATGTACTGACCACATTATGACTCCAGTCACATACTCAACAACCTCCTGGGTCTGCCTGAACAACAATCAAGTAGGTCCCAAAATGGCCATTGACATATCTTGCCTAGCCACTGTTTTGCCTGCACTGGTGTCAAGATTACATTTCTATGCCATCATTCCAAGGGCTAAGGATCTGCACATCTCAGCATGTGCTTCATCAAAAAAATTATGGCATGGGCCACAAATGGCATTTCAATACAACCAATGTCATGGCTACTTTTCACAATAAGATTAACTGAAAAATAACTTTGTAGGTCCATGCTTAATGTAACACTAAATTGTTGGAGGTAGATATTACAATACAACCAGTAACAACGTATCTTTCGCATCAACCAGTCAAGCTGTTACTGGGCACACAGAGGCAACAGAAGAGTCTGTCACTACCCCCTGGATAAAGACTTCAGTGAAGAAGACACTCCTGGATGTCTAGATGTGTAGGATGGTTCTAGCCCATTTGGACAACCTGGTCAGATACCACCAGTGAGTCTCACTGTGGCCATATCAATACCTCCCTGCCCAGCTGCCTCTACATCACACACAACCATTGGCCTACCTACCTGTGTTCTGAGCACACTGTCCACCATCTTGTGCCTCCCAGTTCTGAATCCTGAGCTGCAACGCAGCACTTATAACAATGAGGGTCCAGGACACAGTGGGAGAGGGCCCTCTGTGGTAAGGGTAGAGGGCTGTCGGGGTAGGGCGGTGGGAAGGATGCTGTGGGCCCGAGGGGTGAGGACACTCAAGATGCTGCTGGCCAAGACACCATCAGCCACATCTTGGGGGTCTATCAGGGGTCCAAAGGTGTGATGGACCAGGTCTTGACAAACTCCAGGAAATCAAGCAACTACTGAGGGACATGCATAGGGACATACGAGAACAATGAAAGGCTCACAATAGCAACCTGGCCTCCCTAACAAAAGTGATGAGGGACATTAACACCACCCTAAGCAGGGCTCTACAACACCACTCTAACCCTTCATTTGGCCTATCAACACCAGGCATATTTTCATCGGTGCCAGCCACTGGAAGGGTGGCCCTGCCAGAGGAACAAGACACCCCTGTCTCTGTAGCAGCAGCAGATCGCAGTCACCATACAAGCGTGGGCGTCCAGCAAAGAATGCCGGAGGTGCAGATGGCAAGACACCCACCGCTGCCAGCAAGTAACCTCTTCCTAAAGGAACTCCTTTGTGTGCCACATATTCATTCTGTTGACTGATCCTGAACTACCCATCAGCCCAATGGGAGGAGTACTCTGGACTTTGGACTCTCAATAGTGTGGCATCTACTCCAATGATTTCATTCACCGTGACTGAACCCTTCAAATTATTATTTTTCTTTGTTTCTGTCCAAATTGGAATTAATGCAGAAGCACTGTAATGAATTCACCCATCACAAACTCATTGTCTGCTTGCTTAATTTCAACATTTTGCCATGTAGAGATGTAAGACCATGCAAACCATATGATGAAGACACGACTTACTTGTGCAAGGAGGGATATGTCACAGGTACACAGTGCCCTGCTCAGAATTACAACCAATACACACAAACACATCAGTAAAAGTGCCTGATCACAACAAGCATTTTATTCCAGTGTACAACACATAGGCTGTCCATATGTCTGGACCTTTGTGACATAAGAACGTCTGACTCATACTGAGTTAGAGCACATATTCCAGGGTACAGCCCCCCAGACCACGGAAAGGAGGGAATTGACAAACATTGTACTGTAGAATAGGTAAACATTAAGGTGGATGAAGTCAGCAGCTTGAGCCTTATCACATACCACACCAAAGTAATCTAACATCACATAATTCAAGATACAAACAGATGGCAGTACAACAGTCCTTGATCACACACCTATCATTATACAATGTCCATGCATCTGATGGCATGGCAAAAACATATGTCAGTGTTGTAGCACAGGCACTGTGACCTGCAATGATGAAACACTTCTACGCTACATACAGGTCATACAAGAACGGTGTTTAGCCAATGTGAAGGCTGACTCACTCGCAATTGATGACTACATATTTCATGCCCACAAGATGACAAAAATGATGCAATCGGCCCAACACAGCACACTGAACAGGTCCAATGGGCACATCTGACCTTCCCTGCAAACATTGTTCAAGCTGCTTTGGCACTTGTTTATACACCCCAAATCTGTGACCTACATTACCTGGAACAATCTATGTCCACTCTGTGTGTCAGAACAGCATCAGATACCTGCCAATGTCACAACTCTGAAATGCTCACATGAAGATGCCATGGTGAAGGTAACTGTACAAAGACAAAACAAGTAGTACAGGCTTGCAAACATACCTATTACACAAATCACATAGCAAGCAAATGGAAATGAGATTATATTACAATGAGACTGACACAAACAAAGCAGCATCATCAGGGTGGGGATATGTCAAAGGCTGACTCTTCAAGCAGCCTTTGGCTACATATTGCAGAGTATCAGCTTCCCAGTTGTTGCTTAAAAACTCAACTCTACACATTCTCACACATACAGTTCATTGCACAGTCATTACATCACATCACATATTTACACTCATGAAAAGTAGCTGTTGATGATATCTTCCTACAGGTCAGATCCTTCCTTACCTGGTGGCACTGCAGGCTCCCCCTCCTCTACGATGTAAGGGATATTCCTCCGCAGAGCAATATTGTGGAGCAGGCAGCATGCCACAGTGATCTCACACACTTTTCCAGGTGAGTAGCAGAGTGCTCCACCAGCCCAGTCAAGACACCTAAATCTGGCCTTCAGGAGCCCAAAAGCCCGCTCCTCCACACTCCGTGTTCATCCATGGGCCTCATTGAGGCAGACTTCCCCAGGAGTAGTTGGGTTCCTTATTGGCGTCAACAACCAAGGACAGTTTGGATACTCAGATTCTCCTGCTAAGTAATGGGACATATGTGCAACAATGAGTCACTCAGTTCATGATTGTAGCACCAGACATTGCACACACACAACCAGGACAGATGTGACTTACTAACCAGCCAAGCCCTCTCTGGGTACAGTTGTAACATCGGCTGGGGTATGATGCTGTTCTGCATAATGAAGGAATCATGGGCTGAACCCGGATTACAACCTGTGAAATGTACAGATCTGCCAAACAGACAACTTGCAAGTTGATGGAATGGAAGTTATTTCTGTTGTGGTATACTTCTTCATTGGCCTGTGGTGGGATCAAGCCAACATGCATGCCATTAACGGCCCTCACCACATGTGGGTTGAGTGCAAGCCATAAAAGTCATCCTTCACATGGACTAATTCCTCAGGTCATGGAAAC
Organism: Pleurodeles waltl; assembly: GCF_031143425.1. Taxonomy (NCBI): domain Eukaryota; kingdom Metazoa; phylum Chordata; class Amphibia; order Caudata; family Salamandridae; genus Pleurodeles; species Pleurodeles waltl. The sequence continues at coordinate 1,002,174,432 of NC_090436.1, forward strand.
TGGATATAGCTGTCCAGGTGTTTCATCACTGCTGAAAAGACATCCTTCAACACTAAACTGAACATATGTTGGGACATGCCAGCAGCTAGGGCAACTGTATTTTGGAAGGGCCCTCTGGCTAAGAAGTGCAATACTGACATGACTTGTACAATGGGCGGTATGCTGGTTGGATAACTAATATCTGGCATCAGATCTGGCTCAAACTGATGACATAAGTCCACTATTGTTTGCCTATTCAGACAGTCCAGGAGGATGATGTGGTGTTCTTCCATGTTGTGAAGGTCTGATAGTGGACGGCAGACAGGAGTTTGTCACATCATCCCTCTCCCTTTGTACTCATGTATGACAAGACGTGATTTCTAACATTAGTCAGTGTGTCCGCAGCAATTTACATGATGCATGTCAACGATATCAAGTGACATGGCATTTCTGAATAGATAGACATGGCAGCCAGTACACATAACAGCTGCTAATAACACAAGGGTCACATGTAGCCACCATGATTTTTCACATATGTGGTCACAACATGTAAATGGACAAAACTCAAAGATGTGCAGCACAATTTTCCCTCAAAATGTGACTGGATATCCCTACCACCTAAATGACCGTTGGTGGTGGTGGACTGTGCCCCACTGTTAAATGCCATCTGTACCCAGCAACATACTACAATGGTGTTTGAGTAGTAGGACCTTCGCAGGTGTGACATAGTTTATATAGCCCAATGCAGCATTTCAGGCCACCAAAATGGTGGCTGCCTGACCTCCTCCACTGGACATTGGGAACCACCCGTGACCGCCAAAGGAAGGCATCATGTCGATAAGCATTGCAATCACAGCAGAGACATCCATAGGCTAACATTGTTGCCAGTGGAGGTCATGGGCCAATGGATGTGTCCACCGGCGCAGATGACCACGTGTGTGGAGGACGTGACCCTCATGTTCCGCAGATTCACTTACTTGACTCCTGACACTGCTGCCAGCAAGACCTCCACAACCTGAGCTGCTGTGTGCCGCCTCTGGGGGCAATCATGCCACGTCCAGCAGATGATAGGGCCCTGCCTTATCTCCAGAGAGCTAGAGAGGCTAGTAAATGACGTCCTACCCCTCTATGAACAGCTCCATGGCTCACCATAGGAGGAGTTAAATCCCTCATGTGCACAATTTTCTATGTACGTCACCATCCCTTCCCTCCTCACAGGCTAAAATGTGTCAATGTGTGCCAGTATGACTACTCATGCGCCTGTTGTTGCAGTCTGTGTGGCGTCATTGGGATGAACAAAGTGCTGGTGTTGGTGGCCAGGGCCATATGTTAAGTTCAGTCGCCTTGTGTTGTGTGAGTTTTTTGGGGTCCTAGTTCATCCTTGTTTTGGATGCACATAACTGCGTAAGAAGACATTACTGCCATCCACTGACATCTCTCTCCTCATATGCTGCATGATGGTATGAGCTGAGTATGCATGAGGTATGACTCAGTTGAGAGTCATTTGAGCAATGTGTATAATGCTACGAATCTTTCAAAACACATCTACCCTTGCTAAACTGTTGTGTGGAAGGCATATGAGTCACTCTGCCCTTGAGGATGCCACACACACACCACATGACACATTGCTGTTGGCTACCTGATGTAATGTCATGCATGTAAGTTATGGGAATGGAATGTCATGTAGGCTCTGTCAGCTCAGCCTGCAGAGACCATGGCCTGTGAAATGTATCTCCCAGTATGGGACCTAGTCTAAGCTGTGGGAGAGCCACTGTGGCTATGCAACCGTGGCACTGTGCCCACTCCTGTCATTTAGCCAATATGAGGCTGTGGTGGCAAAACCTGCCTTGAATTCCTCGGTGCTTTGACTAGATTAGGAATGGGTACAGAGGTAAATAATTAATCTAGTCCATATGTGCACTTAGCATCATTGTCAGTGTGTGTCTTACACTCATGACAGGTCCCTTACTCCCACAGCTCTTTTGTCACTTTCCCCCATTTCATATTTGTCCTGTACAGGTGTATTGCATAACTGACAGTCACACAATGCAGCCAGTGTGTTGATTCCTGGGATGCCATGATGTGGCTCAATAGCTTGGTCACAGAGCAAAAACTGTACAATGCATGCTTTTGTTTGTTGGCATCTCTGTAGGATGGACACATATGTCCAAAGGAGTGTTCTGTGGTACAGGTACTGTTAGACTTGTCTTCCTTGCCTACTTGGTGTAGTCTCCCCTGTCTTTTTTGCCTCTGCTTCCCATGTTTTGACTGTGTGCTGGACTCTTTTTTTGCTATTTTCGGTACTCTGGACACTTTAGCACTGTTGGCCAATGCTAAAGTACCTGTTCTGCCTAGGGGGAGGGTCTCCAGGGCAGGTAGCAGTGTGTCTTCAACACATTGCTTTATTCAGTTACTTTCAACCATAAAAGCAAAACAACCAACAATTGAAAAAGAAAATAACAATTAAGTTAAAAAGGGATAAGAAAAAAAGAATAAAAACATATGTTTCAGCATTAAAACACATAAGATTACTTTCCTTAAAAAAGCACCTAACCCCCTAATACCTATCATTTAAAATAAACATGGGGTTTTATTTCAGTGTAGGTGTGTAGTTAAAATTTAGCAACTAAAACACTTTTTAAAAAAAAAAAACATTTGTTCCTCATCATCATTTTCCCCCAGAAAATGAATACGTATATGCCAAGCAGCTACAATATACTTGCTAACCGCACAGGATAGAGGGAGAGAAGTTTCCCTCATCGTGATCCTTAAGGCAACAATACAGTGTCTTGCCCCCATATTCCTGCACACAGGTCGTAACCACTTCCGTCGCGCAATCAAATAAGCAGGGCATATAAACATAAAATGTACAATGGATTCTGAAATGTGATTACAACTCGGACAAAGATCAGGACTTGGAGTCGCACTCCGTGTACTGCCATAGGATTTAAGGGGCAGACAACCATATCTGAACTGAATATATAGATTCTTACTTAATGGGTCAAGAATTGTATCCATAAATGGTTCCAGATACGGGTACCATTTAAAATCAAAGAATTGTGAAGTCAATCTGCCGTGTGTTGAGCACAGCAGGTAGTTTTCCCTGACATATATCCAGTAAACAGTTTTCAAATGATTATTCTTATCCTTCCTTATACTTTCTGGATGACTCCAAAACTCACTAAGACCCAATCTATGAAACCATTTTGAGATGTGGTTAAACCAGGGAATGATAAGTACATTTGGTCTATCTAGAATGTCTTGAATAGACTCCTTGTATGTGGATAGCTCAGGGGTGGTCCATACACGGACCCAGAAAAGCAATGGTCGTAGGGCAATTACATCTGAGATGCGTGAAAGGCCAAGGTCCCAGAAAATTGGCAACAGTGGGGTACTGCAAGGACAGGCCAAAGTTGACCTTACAAAGTTGTTTTCCCCCACTGCAAGCTTGCCAGTGTTCGAGGACCCCCAAATTTCTGCCCCATAGACCGCAGCGCTCTGTGCCTTTGCTCAGTAAATTTTGATAGTTGGAGTAATCACTCTTTCAGAGGTAGACTTGTGGAAGCGTAAAATGGCCCCAGATCTCTGTGCCAGAAGAGCTAAACTTTTATCGATTTGGGCCCCCCAAAGCAGATTGTTGCTAATTCTCACCCCCAAGTAATCTATGGAGCTTACCATACCTAGGGGGGTTCCATTATAAAAAATTGAGTATCTCTTAGTGGGGCCACAGCCCAGGGTCATAAGTTTAGTTTTGCTATGGTTGAGTTCAAGTCCATAGTCACCACAAAACGAACTAAACTTATCCACAAGTACCTGGAGACCCATAGGAGTTCTGGAGATCAGGAGGGAATCATCAGCAAATAGCAAAATTGGAATTTTATGGTTGTTCAAGGATGGAGCATCATTTTGGCAGTTGGTAACGACTTGCACCACCTCGTTAATAAACAATGTAAATAGCGTTGGGGCAAGAACACAGCCCTGGCGCATTCCTCTCCTAATATCTATTTTGTCGGTGAGTTCCCCCTGATTACCCCATCTGACTTGTGCAAATGTTTTTTCATGTAATCTTTGAATTAAATGCACTAAGTTTCCTGGGATACCGATTTTGTTTAATACTCCCCATAGTTTCTCTCTTGGGACAAAATCGAATGCAGATCTTAGATCTACAAAAGCAACATAAAGTTTTTGCTTAGATAGGGTGACATACTTCCAAAATAGTAATGACAGCCTGAGGACTTGGTCCATGGTGTTAGTTTTAGGCCGAAAACCGGCCTGTAAGGGGGATAAAATTTGGTTGTCTTGGATCCAATCGGTAAGCCTATCTAAGACTTGCTTAGCAAACGTCTTCTGAAGGATATCGATAAGGCTGATTGGTCGATAATTTACAGGTAAACCTACATCACCCTTTTTGTGAATTGGTATTATTTCTGCGCCACGCCAAGAATCTGGAATAGGGCTACCAGCTGCTATGGCATTAGACAATAAATTGATGTACCATGCCCATATCTTTGGTTCTGATTTAAACAGGTCCCCTGGGATCTTATCTGGACCAGGGGCTTTGGCTGGCCTCAGAGAATTAATTGCCGCTGTTGTTAAACAACAATGCTCTCAGTTGAAGTCTTGTTAACAGCCCAACACTCATCATATCCAGGGTCCTCCAGAGCTTGCGGTGCAGGCAGAGCATAAATTCCAGAAAAATAGGACACCCATCTTTCGGGCTGTATGTGCATACCAATGTCATCATTGCCCCTTTTCGAACTAGAGGTCAACAGCCGCCAAAAGGAACTATCGTCTTTGTATTTGACTGCTGCAAGCAGCTTCTGCCATATCTCATTATCCCAGTCTTTTTTTGCTTGTTTCAGGGCATTAACATACCTACGTCAGGCCTCTTTAATAGCCACTTGGGTAGAATTTTTTACAGCCTCGTTTAAATTAGATCTTGCTCGCACACAATCCTGATTATACCAATCCCTACGAGGGGTGTCAGCAGGTCTCGGTTTGGATGGGATTTCCCTATAGAAGATACCCTGTAGGGAATCCACCAATTTGTTGTGGATAGCCATGATGGGAATATCAGAGGCTTCTTGTTCCTCATAATCTGTAAAAAGTTTTAAAAATGATGAATATATTTCCCCAATCAAATACGGGTTGGATTCAACCTTTGGCCAGCAGACCCGAGAACGTCTATGGTTCAGGTAAGGGAGTGGAACGTTAGTGATCGTTATGTGCTGGACTCGTAAAAATGCATGGTTGGTCAGTACAAGGCACAGAGGATTATGATCGCTATCCAAGCGAGGTAAAATTTCCATGTCCAGTGAACTTGACCGTAGCCTAATGTCCACCAGAATATAATCAATAGTACTAAAGGAAAGCCCTCGCTTGAAAGTGATGGCTCGCTCTGAATCAGATTTAGTGCGGCTGTTACATTCTCTCAGGCCATATTTCAGACAAAGGGAAGACAACTGAGATGCAACACGGGAAACAGGCAAAAACGCAGTTTCCTTAGATTGGGGGAATGCCCCAGTATTCGTCCTCCTCAGTAGTCAGATTGCTGATGGTGTTGTCCAGCACAAAAGAACAATTAAAATCACCTGCTATAATCAGAAGATCTGAAGGGTCCAGAAGCTCTATATAATCCGTCAGCTGGGTGAGAACAATTGATTCTGACCCACGGGGAACGGATCTTGCATAAGTATTCAGAACTATCATCCTGAATCCAGGTCGGAATGTGAGTTGCACACCCAGCAGATCATAGGAATTAAACTTTATCATGGAGTGGTCACATTCTAGCTTATTGTTCAGTAAAATCATTAACCCTCCTATCTGTCTTCCAAAGCCACCAGAGGCAGGTTGGGCAGCAGAAGAATAGGTTGTAAAGCCTTGTATGGATAACTGTTCTGCAGTCCAAGTTTCCTGAAAAAGACAGATATCTTGTTTATTAACAAGGCTTACCCATTCCGGGTCATCCAACTTTGACTTAATTCCGGCAACATTCCAAGATATAATAGTGATTTTGGGAGTCGTAGATATTGACTTAGGGGGTCATTCTGACCCCGGCCGGCGGCGGTAGCCGGCGGCTGGCTGGGGCCGCCAGAATACCGCTGCGCGGTCAAAAGACCGCCGCGGGTATTCTGGGTTTCCCGCTGGGCTGGCGGGCGACCGCCAAAAGGCCGCCCGCCAGCCCAGCGGGAAACACCCCTCCATGAGGATGCCGGCTCCGAATGGAGCCGGTGGAGTGGAGGGGGTGCGACGGGTGCAGTAGCACCCGTCGCGAATTTCGGTGTCTGCTAAGCAGACACTGAAATTCAAGGTGGGGCCCTCTTACGGGGGCCCCTGCAGTGCCCATGCCATTGGTCCCAAAAGCTGCTGCTCCTGGTGCCACTCCAGAACTCTGGTTCTGTGCGGATTGCCAGGGACTCAATGCAGTCACGAAGACTGACGCGCACACCATCCCCTGAGCTGATGTGCTCATTGATCGATTAGGGGCTGTCAAATATCTGAGCACATTTGATTTAATGTCTGGATATTGGCAGATTGCTCTGACCGAGGGGACCAAGGAGAGGTCTGTATTTTCTACCCCAGATGGGCACTACCAGTTTAGAATGATGCCCTTTTGGATGAAAAATGCCTCTGCCACCTTTCAGAGGCTGGTTAACCAGGTGTTGGCTGGATTGGATGATTTCAATGCAGCCTACCTGGATGACATTGCTGTGTTCAGCTCCACTTGGGAGGAACACTTTCAGCACCTCTTCAAAGTGTTAGAGGCCCTGCAGAAGGCAGGCCTTACTATTAAGGTAAGTGCCAAATAGGGCAGGGTTCTGTGGTGTATTTGGGACACCAGGTGGGGAGTGGCCAGATGCCCCCCTACAACCCAAGATTGACACTATTCTGCCTTGGGAGCCTCCCAAGATCTGAACTGAGGGGAGAGCTTTTTAAGGTCTGGCAGGTTATTATAGGGGGTTTGTTAAGAGGTATGACACCATTGTTCCTCCCTTAACATATTTAACTTCCAAGAAACAACCAAAGAAGATGATGTGGACTGAGGCTTGCCAGACAGCTTTTGATGCCCTGAAGGTAGCCCTGTGCACAGCACCCTTGCTGAAGGCACCTGACTTTTCTAAGGAATTTGTCGTGCAGACTGATGCTTCAGAGCATGATGTGGGAGCAGTGTTGTCACAGCTAAATGAAGTGGGCCTAGAACAGCCTGTTGCCTTCATTAGTAGGAGGTTACTTACCCAGTAATATAGGTGGAGTGCAATTGAGTGTGAAACATTTGCTGCGCTCTCGGCGCTGAAGAAGCTAAGACCCTACTTGTTTGGGACTCCCTTCAGGGTTCAGACAGACCACAGGCCCCTTAGATGGTTAATGCAGATGAGGGGTGAGAACCCAAAACTGTTGAGGTGGTCTACCTCCCTGCAGGGAATGGACTTTACAGTGGAACACCGACTTGGAACAGAGCACGCCCGTGCTGATAGTCTCTCCAGAGTCTTACGCCTTAGTGATGAGAACTCCCATGAAATTAGGTAGTTCTTCCCACTTTCAGCAAGGGTGAGACGTGTTAGACCTGGCATCCTTGGTGTGGTCTCCCATGGCTTTTTTGCTTCTGTTTCCCATGTTTTGGCTGTGTGCTGGACTCTGTTTTTGCTGTTTTTGGTACAGTGGGCACTTTACTACTGTTCACCAGTGTATAAGTGCAGGTGCCCTCTGTGAAAATTATATGGGTAATTGGCTTTTCCATGATTGGCATATTTGATTTACTAGCAAGTCCCTAGTATAGTGCACTAGAGGTGCCCAGGGCCTGTAAATCAAATGCTACTGATGGGCCTAAAGCACTGGCTGTGCCACCCACATGAGTATCCCTATAAACATGTCTCAGACCTGCCACTTCAGTGTCTGTGTGTGCAGTCTTGCACTGTCAATTTGACCTGGCAAGATTACCCACTTGCCAGGGCCAAATATTCCCTTGTTACACATGTAAGGCACCCCTAAGGTAGGCCCTAGGTAGCCTCAAGGCCAGGGTGCGGTGTATGATAAAGATGGGACACGTACTGATGTGTTTTACATGTCCTATTCTGCCAAATTCAGTTTTCACTGTTGCAAGGCCTATCTCTCTCATAGATTACCATGGGGCCTGCCTTTAAATATCTTTTAAGTCAGTTTCCCTTTGGGAGCAGATAGAAATTTGGAGTTTGGTGTCTCTGAACTCACAATTTAAAAATACATATTTTGGTAAAGTTGTTTTTTGACTTATCAGTTTGAAAATGGCACTTTTAGAAAGTGGGCATTTTCTTGCTTAAACCATTCTGTGACTCTGTCTGCTTCTGTATTCCCTGTCTGGGTCAGACTGACAGTTGGGATGTTTGTGAATCCCCTCTAGACAGTGAGACAAAGGGGGCTGGGAGTAGCCTGCATATCCTGATGGGACTTCTGAACTAGAGTGGAGGGAGGAGTGGTCACTTACACCTGAATGGGCAGTGCCTGCCCTCACACAATGCAGTCTCCAACCCCCTGGTGTGAGTCTGGAGCCATACCTGGGCAAGGCAGGATCTTGTGAACAACAGAGACTTTTGTTTGAAGTTTAACTACTTTAAAGGCAGAAAGGGGTATGAGTAGTAGACCCAAAAACCCAGATTTTCAGATTACTTCTGGAACCAAGAGGAGCCTCTGCTAAGGAGAAGAGCTGAAGAACTGGAGGAGGAGTACTGTCCCTTTGCCTGTGACTGTGCTTTGCTTGGTTGGCCTGCAGTTGCTGCTTCTGCCTGAAAGAGGACAAAGACTAGACTCTGTGATATATTCCTGCTTGTGAAGTGTCTCCAAGGGCTTGGACTGAGCAGGCCTCCTGTTTTGAAGTCTCAGGGCCATCAAAGACTTCCTCTGCCAGCACTGGGACTCTCTGCTGAGACTCCTGCTCTGCCAAGTGGTACCCTATCTAGTCCCTGGGCCCTTGAAAAGTGAAGCTGGTAGAACAAAGGCTGAAATCCATGCACAGGACGCCGTGCGGGGAAACTTTTGACACACCATATGCAAAGCAGCTGTAAAAAAGATGCGCCACCAGCCTCGCGGCTGAAATCAACGCACCACCTGCATCGTGGTTAGAAAATCGACTCATCACCTGCATCGCAGCTGGAGAAACAACGCAAACACCCACTTGCGGCTGCTGAAAATGGCGCAAACCCCATGCAGCGTGGTTTTCCATCACCGTGTGACTGGATTTCTCACACAAAATCAACATGAACCTGCGAAGATCCTAGGTGCCGCATCCTGAAATTGATGCATCGCTCTCTTGCGGGAGAGAAAAACGATGCACGGCCAACCCGACCGGAGAAGAAACAACGTATGGCCCCACGTGCAAGAAAGGAATCAGCACATCACTGACTATTCTAACACACGCTCGCCTGTGCGACTTCATTTTTGACACAAACCAGGTACTTTGTGTAACAACAATGTTTCCATTGTTTTCTATGGAGTATGGCTCTTTTTTTTCTTTAAAATATCATATCTTGACTTGTGTATGTTGTATTTTTGTTGTTTTGCTCTTGTTTGATTAAGATAAATATTGCCTATTTTTCTGAACTGGTGTGGTGTTCATTTTGTAGTGTTTTCACCATATTACTGTGTGTTTTTGTACAAATGCTTTACACATTCCCTTTGAGATATGCCTGAGTGCTTGTGCCAAGCTACCAAGGGGGTGAGCAGGGGTTACCTGAGCTGTGTATCTACCCTACCCTGACTAAAGTGAGGGTCCCTGCCTGGACAGAGTGCAAACTAACTACCAACCAGAGACCCCATTTGTAACAATAGGCTACCTGATGTCAGTAAGCTTGCTTAGTCAATGTAGGCCATGATAGGGGTAGTGGGTTAGTCTGCAGATGGAAATATATATGTCTGTAGTCATGTCCCTGCACTTATAGGGTTGTGTGTGTCACACTTGGGGTGTATTGATGAATAGAAAAGTCCTAGCTTGGTTTTTCTGACATATATGTGACTCAACCATTTGTGATATTTGTGAAGAAACATGTGATTATAATCTCTTTTTTGTCTTTTGCTTTCATGCAGGTCAACGCCCATCAAAAGAAGGCACTATGGAGAGCCATCACCCGTAAGTTGTGGACCCTGGCAGTTCACAGCCATTGGAGAGCCCACTTCTGGAAAGGTGGGATGGCCTGAGACGCTGGGCCAGGAAAATCAGTGAGGTCCAGCTGGGGAAGTCCACCCAACGTGGGCGGCGTGCCCATCAGACCATGACCCCTCTAATGGACCCCATTCTGGCGGTGGCCTATCCAGAACTTGATGGCCATTTATGGACAGCACAGCAGCCACAAGGGGGTGAGTTCAGGGCATATTCCTGCCTGTCACATTGCCAAGTGAATGTATTAGTGAATGTATTAGGTTCTGATATCTCCCCATGACAATTAGGGTTGAGCCATGTGTCACACAGCAGATGAGTGATTGTTTGTGTAGACATGTCATGAGTTGTATACTGTTGTGCCTTGCCTATTGGCACTGAGACCTAGGACATAACTGTGTACAATCCAAACCACTTGCTCTTCAGGGACGACATATGGCTGTGTACTTTGACCAATCAAGTATTGTTTGTTGTTGTGGTGTGTGTAAATTCCATGCAACAGATGTTATAGACCAAAGGTAAGTAAGTAATGGATCACTGTTCTCAACCATGTGTCTGGGTAAATGAGTATATTGGCACCCAGAGGCTAGTTGTCTTCTTCATATGACGGGTGCTGGTGCCTCATTGCAGTCTGTGATGTGAAGATGGCCATCATACATGTGACGGAGCATACATTGTACTTTGGTGCAGCTATAGATCAATACTTTCCCTTGGTAAGTGGGAAATGTCCATTGTGATGCAGGGGTGTGGAATTTAATAAAATATCTACTTGCCCACGGGACAGGCTGCTTCATAAATCTACTTGTCCTGTAAAATAATCTACTTGTCCCTTTGGTGCCATGTAGTACAGCGATAAATTATGGCAGAAATATCATTATATGAGAGCTGTGATAATAGCTTCTCTGATTATGCCAGAGCTCACCCTATCGTAGGGTTTGAATTCTAGCAATTTCCACATTTTGCCACCTTTCCACAGATCTACATACTGGGGATGGAGATAACTTTAAGCAGTAGTTCCAGGGTTGGAACCTACTAACTTGCATATTTTAGAGGTTTTTACCAGCTCTTCACTAATCTTTTCCCATGCTGATAAAGGTTGGACATTTACTCCTGACAAGGGCAGAAGTAACTTCTTCCACTGTTCAGAAAAAAAGTGAATGGAGGGAAAGTGAACTAGTAAACGGTCTACAGATTTTTGCATGAGCAAATCTGCATGTGCATATTTTCTCATGCCAAAATGCAGTTCACAAGCATTTCATGCCCTACTTCTGTAAGTTATTGTGAATTCATGAAAGTTGTAAATGTGCACTAACTGAAGGGTACATACCATGGGTACATTCTTGTGACATTATTTAAGTATTGGGCCCTTGATTAGGTTTTGAGTTAACCAAGACATTTTGTTTTTATTATAATTTTGTCTCTTTCTCTTTATCTATAGACTGGCTTCGCAATGAATGACAGTATTCTGCTCTTTCACAAAGACCGTATTGGCACACAAAGTAGTTTTGTTCAGTGCCAGAGTCTACTGGGGCAATGTATGCTTTTTTGAGACCAAAATAATCTATTGTTTTTTGCCAATGTTTGTAATAATGTTGAGGACTTGGTAGCTCCCACAACAATAAGAGTTTTACAAAGACCATGTCAATATAAGGCACACATTGACAAAACCTACATGTTGACCACCAATGTCAGACCTATTGGCTTTGCCAATGATTGCTTATTTTCATTTTTCCTATAATCTTGTTGAAACTGGTTGCACTGATTTTCCATTATGAATATTTTTTTAAATACTAGCATGCATCAACACATTTTAGTATACGATGCTTCAAAGAAATGGCACCTAAAATTTCACAATATTTCAGCAAAACACTTTTTTTCCTAACTGCATTTTTTGTTAACATTTAATTTGAAACCAAAGACTCATCAATCTTGCTTTAAAGCTTTTGCAAATATTTGCATCTAATCACAGAGAATATTGGGAGCATTATACATAGCCTCATATTATCAAACTTTGCACACATGTGTACACACTTTTATATTGGGACCAGTGCAGTCCAAGCTTACAACATTCCCTTATAGCGCTTGACTTAATAATAAAGGCTTTGCATTGATAAACCATAAATACAAGTTTGATCAGCATTAACATGTGGACACAAATATTACCTTAACTGCACACAGTGCCCTTTCCTGACCTATAATGTGGTACTGTTAACTGGCAGCCAAAGGGTTTGTGCTGTACATGGTTGAGCCTACTTGTTGCAAGGACAAAATAAACATGAAAACTTGTTGTTCTTGAGCCTAAACGATATGTCATGGAGTCAGGTGTGGGAATTCCACATCCCTGAAATGATTCTTGTGCCATCACTGTTGCCAACATGTCAGCATGTCAACAGTCCTGTGCCTACATGTCAGCATTTGTCCCTTTTCCTTTGGAAAACATTTGTAAGCTGCTGTTTCATGCGTGATCTACCTGTGTTAATGGGATGATGTCTGTATTCCCTCACTTATACGTGCATAGCAACCTGTATGTAGACTAAGCCATTTACAATGGGGTACATTTCATGTTGTGCCACACAGAGGAATGTGCCACCATTGTTTAATGGCTGACACATCTCCTCATGCGTTATAGCATGTCATTTTGCATGTACAACTGCAGTAGCAATGAAGGACACGACAGGTAGGCCTAGAATTTTGACCGTCAATGTGCATTTCTATGCCATTGGTGTGGCAGCATGTAGCAACATGCACTTCACAGGTGTAATGGCTAAGGTTTATGACCTGACTGCTGGCATGTGTCATGGAGAGACTTGCAGTTTTGTTGAAATCACATGTGTTTGGGTAAAATTATTCATCAACAGACAGACATCTGAGTCCGCATGACCATAATGGAGACAATGATAAAGCTTCCAATTGGGCAACATGTTGATGGTTTTCAACAAGTACTTGCAAATCACAATGCCTTTCCAACATCCAGGGGACTAATGACGTCTACTGATGCACACAGAGTATGTCATTGCACGGGCTGCCAGACATTAGTGGTGCTTACCCTGGGGCTTGCTGATTCATTGTGTTGTGGATTTTGGGACATGACTCCCTGATATATTTCACATGATGTCTACAGTATCATTTTCAATGTCGCACATGTGGCCTATCTGAGCAACATTAGTACTACCTCCATGACTCCATTGGGACAAATATCATTTGGTGAAGTGTGCATTGTTGATATGTTTCCAGTATGACATGAGTATTTCAAGGCCACCTTCTCCAGGCTATTGTAATTTTGTTATCAACAAGGTAGGATTTTGGAGCATCTTTTCTTATTGTTGGGTCATTATGTATGTGACAAATAGATGTGTGCTTGACCTTCTGTGAGATCTGTGGGAATGCATTTGGCATTGGCCTACTATTCTAGGACAACAGGCAACTAAGGTCTGCTCCATGGGGCAAAGCTTTAAGGGAGATGAGGTCTCCTACTTGTTGAATGGTTATTGTGATTGCACAACTTCAGCCATGCAATTGTAGTTCCTGAATTTCCTGTGGGCAACTGTTGACAGTTCACATGGCATGCATGCATTTGGTTCAGCGCATGTATGGGCCACTTAGGTGGTGTTTATTGCTGGGGTTTACTTGACATCATGGTAATGTTTTCTAAACAGAGCTGTTGTTGAAGTGTGATCATGGACATGTGATGACCCTATTCTCTTTGGGCCTTATTTATACTTTTTGGTGCAAAACTGCACTAAGGCAGTTTTGCCCCAAAACGTTTTGCACCGGCTTGCACCATTTTTTAGCACCAGCTGGGCACCATATTTATGGAATGGTGCAAGCCGGTGCAAAGGGTAGGCTAGCTTTAAAGAAAATGACGTTAGGCAGTTTTGAGTCAAAATAAATGATTCTGACCAGATTAGCATCATTTTTTGACGCTAAGGGGCATATTTATACTCTGTTTGCACTGATTTAGCGTCATTTTTTTAAACTCTAATTCAGTGCAAAACTAACTCCATATTTATACTTTGGTGCTAGACCCGTCTAGCGCCAAATTTATGGAGTTAAAGTCATTTTTTGGAAGTGCAAACCTACCTTGCCTTAATGAGATGCAAGGTAGGCGTTCCTGTGCAAAAAAATGACTCTATGGCCTTAACACCATATTTGTACTCCCATGTAAAAATGGTGCAAGGGAGGGAGGAGGGGTGAAAAAATGGGGCAAAGCTTGCTTTGCCCCATTTTTTAAGACCTGGGTCAGGGCAGGTCTTATGGGACCTGTGGCCCTATTTCCATGGTGGAACACCATGGAATAAGCCCAGAGATGCCCTCCCTAGGCCCTAGGGGCACCCCCACCCACACTAGAGGGACTGCGAGGATGGGGGATCCCATGTAAGTACAGGTAAGTGCATTTTATTTTTGAAAGTGCCATAGGGGGCCCTGAAATGGGCCCCCATACATGGCACAGGGTGCAATGGCCATGCCCAGGGGACCCCTGTCCTCTGTGCTGGCCATTGGGGTGATGGGCATGACTCCTGCCTTTTCTAAGGCAGGAGTCATGTGGCATGGTAGGTTTAGCACCATAAAATGACGCTAATCTGATTAGAGTCATTTTTTTTTACTCTAACCTGCCTAAAGCCATTTTTTGGTGCTAAACCCTCTTCTTCTATACTGCCAGCCCCACCCGACTAAAGTCATTTTTTTAAACACTAGCCTACCCTTTGCACCGGCTTGCACCATTACATAAATATGGTGCCCGGCTGGTGCACAGAAATGGTGCAAGCCGGTGCTAAACTTTTTGGTGCAAAACTGAGTTAGTGCAGTTTTGCAGGAAAAAGTATAAATAAGGGCCAATATTTTGTAAGTTCGCGCCACTTTTGCTTCATAAAATGACGTTAATGCGGTGCAAAAAAAGTTTCAATCAGGGCCTTGGTGCTAGATGGGTCTAGCACCAAAGTATAAATATGGAGTTAGATTTGCACCGAATTAGAGCACAAAAAAAATGACGCTAATTCGGTGCAAACATAGTATAAATATGCCGCAGAGTATAAATATGCCCCTAAATATGGCGTTAAGGCCATAGAGTCATTTTTTGCAAGGGAACGCCTACCTTGCATCTCATTAAGGCAAAGTAGGTCTCCACTTTCAAAAAATGACTTTAACTCCATAAATGTGGTGCTAGAGGGGTCTAGCACCAAAGTATAAATATGGAGTTAGTTTTGCACTGAATTAGAGTAAAAAAAAATGACACTAATTCGGTGCAAACAGAGTATAAATATGCCCCTTTGTATTTTCAGCATCAACAAATGAAGGAGACAGGGCACAGTCGAGTGGGGAAGCATCTGGCCATGGGACCACAGGTCAAGACACCACAGACACAGAGGGACCCAGTGATCTGGAGGGTGAGGGGAGTGCCATAGGGGAGACCGGAACATCCTCTTCATCATCGGATCCTTTCTTTAGTGTCCCCTAGTGGTGGCGGACTCACTGGGGCATCTCTCTGTACCATCTTTGTCTGCCAGCCCCGTTCTATCACCGCCCTCCCAGTTGCTCCCCATCCAGTTGGCTGCCCCCACTCACCCAAGAAAGTAGGCATCTCCTTTGTCGCAGGCACCGCCGCCTCAGCCCCTGTTACCCGTGCTGCCCTCATTGAGGAGGCTATTGACTTCCTAAGGAGTATCTATGTGGGTCCGACAGCCATTGTGAATGCCATCCAGGGATTGGAAACCTAATTCCAGCAAACAAATGCATTCCTGGAAGGCATTCATAGTGTAATGTCTGGCCTACCAAGATCTTCTCAGGCTCCGGCCCTCATACTGACGGCAGCCAGTCACCCCTGACCTTTCGTCCCCCTCCACCTCCTTCTTCTCAATCCAAATCTCCATTTCCCCCTACCTACCCAAAGCACACAGATCAATCCATGCACACCCAACTCAACACAAAAGAACAGCACACACATACACAAGTGCCACAAAACACACTGGCACACAAGCAAAGAACAGATACCCACAGACACAACATCAGTCACCACTTCCAAAGATACCCCCTCCCTCACCGTAACACAAACAACATCAAGCATATCCACAGGTACTACCACAGCAGTCAGTGACACACCCACCACACCCAGCATACCCATAGACACCACCCTAACAGACATGCAGATATCCACTACAAGCACCATACCCACAGAAACCACCCAAACAGATACACAGACATCCACCACATCCAGCATACCAGCAGACACCATCCCAACAGACACATACACATCCACCACTCCATCCCCCAGCACCTCTACCTCCCAGCCCCCAAGACACAGTCATTCACCCATGCTACAGACACCACCCAAACACAAACATACCTCCCACACGCATGCACCCATGACATCCACACTGACATCCCAACCACTCCCTCGACCTCCAAATCCCTACCCCTTCTGCTGACCATCCCTGTGTCCCTAAGAAACTTTTTTTTGTTAGACCTTGACCTTTCCCCTGTTCTCTCCACCCTGTACCAAACCCAAGAGTCCCCGACCCACATCCCAAGCCCTCCCTTCCTCCTCTAAGTCCTCCCCTGCTCCCGCAAGCACCCAGACCCTCCCCACAAGCAGAAGCCCACTCCTCCAAAGGAGCAATCCACCCCTCAAAACCCAAGATCAAATCCAACGCCACCCTCCAAAGATGATCCCTGAGGTGCCAGCCTGCCCACTTGATGCCCCTTCCTGTGTATGTTCCCTGGCAGTTAAGGAGTCAAGTGACAGCACCATGATGTGCCTGTGCCAAAGCATATGGACTGGCCAATGGCCTGGGACTATTGAAAGTGTATTACAAATAAACCCAAACAGTTCTTTTTTGGGATATACATTTGTCCTGCAATTCCTTTTCTACCCTTATGTTGTTCCTGAGAAACTTGTGGTGTCTGCCTTCAGTTGTGTGTGTTTCAGCCTGATTGCTGATCTATTTGCTGTTTGTTGCAGTATCTGACATTGTGGGCAGTGCGGGTGTCCCCCAAGACAAGGGTATATGTTGACAGTATGGATATGTGGGTGTAAATGCAATTGTGGTGTCATTGCATTGTGTTCTGTTTGTTATGGGAATTATTTCTTCTTGTGTTGTCCAATGTAAGCATGGATGGTGTTAGACTTGTCTCCCTGATACGGATTATAGATTAATCTAATGTCTGGCAGCTTGAGTGTTGTTTGTGTGGACATGGAGGGTGTTCAATGGTGCTACCTTTGTTTGCAATTGATTGTGAATGTGTCCATTTAGCTGTGTATACCTTGCAGCTTCATGTAGAGGTATGTCCCATGCAGTTGGAGTTGTATGTGCTTTTTTTACTTCCACTTTCACATTGTGCAGATAGGATTGTCATTTGGGTCTAGTAGTGTTGTTCCTGAGATACATGTAAGGCTCTCTGACTATTGTGCATCGCATTGTCCTTCCATTGTGTTGTAATGTGGGTGATGTGTGTGTCCACTGCAGGGCTGTTTAATGGTAGTGGTGTTTGTGTTCTATGTAACATCCATACATATGTGTGTTGAATGTGATGACATTCCATGGCATGTGAGGAATGTGATTGTGTGAGTTGTTTTTGTAGATGTGATGTTGGTGTGTTGTTGTTGTTGTGTGGGACAATGTTGTGTACACTTTACTGTCCATGCACCTGAGGTTAGCAGACGTGTGATTTCGTGTAGTGCTGCAGTGCAGTGTGAGTGACCTGTCTAAAGGGGGTTTATTGTGACTATGTATGTGTCCTTCATTGTGTCTGGTTCCAATGTGGGACATAATGACAAGTATACTTGGTACCCTTAGCATGACCCCAATATGATGTGGATGACGGCACGATGATCTATTGTTGAGCATAATGACACAGGTAGATGTGTCTGCTTATGGTCAGTTGCACCCACAGTGGGGCGGATTTTGTGCTCCATCGATGATCAGCACCAGTGGCAGGACTTGTGTGATGGCCTCCAAGGTGGCACCAGATGTGTTAGGCTGCCGGGAGTTGAGTATCTCGCTTTATATACCCCGTTTCCTCCTTCTGAGATGTGATGGTTGGACAGCCACGGTCACATTGGAGGTGTGCAACCTTATCATGTGTCCGTCAGAAACACTGCCTCTGCCGATCTGTTTGTGCAGACTTGTGAACGTGGGGGTCTGTGCTGCCTGACAGTGCCGGTGGGACCATGGTGGTCTTTGCTCCATAGTCCCCAATGACCTGTAATACAGTGGTTCGACTGCCAACCCGATGGCGGTCAGACTGCAAACGCAGCCATGGCAGTCCACGGACTGCCAAATTCATGATGCAACTCTAAGTGTCCTGAGGATTCTTTTTTTCCCCAATGCTCCCATCCCCAGTGCCCCTACCAGAGTAACCCTCCCAACTATATATGCCAGTTTTTTGCCTTTAAGGCTTCCCCTGGGACAACTCCTACGTATCTGCTAAACTCAAAGTTGATTTTGTTAATAATGGTGTGAAAAAAAGTGACCAGGGAGAAAAAGCTCAAGAATTACAAAAAAAAGAAATGCATAAAGGAAAAAAAGAAAGGACAAAAGAAAAAAGAAAAGAGAACGTGGGAGAAGAGAGAAGTAGGAAAAGACATTCATGTTAATATACTGTGCAAATGCATATACTCTGGCCTATATACCCAAACGGCACCGTCCAACACCATTTTTATCCATATATATATAAGTTGTTATAGTTAGAACCTAGTTTCCACAGAAAAAGCAGTTTTTTACTTGCCTATATCTTTGGCGTCCCTGATGAATCATCACACAAATTTTCAAAACAACTCAACAGTCACATGAGCTGCTGTCAGGAAAGTTTCGGGGTGATCTGTCAAGTGGGGACTGAGATTAAAGAGGGGTGAAATTTAGAGCATTTCCAATGTTATTTCCCATAGGAAAAATTGAAAAGCAAAAGCACCAAAACCACTACACTGAATAACTCCAAATTTGGCAGAAAGGTAGCTCTTGGTCCAGAAAGAGCACTTTTTGTTATTTGTTGTAAATCGATTCAGTAGTTTTTGAGAAAATAAAGAAAATTAAAATTGGAATATATTGGGACATGAAGGATCCGTGACCCCTCCTGATCTTGTGCTGAGATCTGATTGTCTGATAATACTTCAACAAGGAAATGTTGTCGGCCATGTTGGGACTCGGATTGAGCCGAATCCCAGACAAAAATGCGAAAAAAAAGAAAAGGGGCAAGGTGACAAACACCCAAACCCCTTAGCTCGGATGTTGCTAAAAAGCATTTTTCAGTGGATCAGCTGAAATTTAAAAAAAATAAAAGCGCAGGCTTCCGTGCTTCATACTTTTTAAGCCACTGGGTGAGCTAAGTCCTGGGGGTATTGTTTATTTGCAATGGGAGGGCTGACCACCCCATCCCTCGTAGCCCAGGCAACCACAACATCCCAGGGGCTTTAATCAACATTAATGGGGCGAGGGCTGTCTGGCCCTCCATAACCCCAGGGACCACCACCTCCCTGGGCTATATTTACAGTGTGTGTGGGGGGAAATGTGGCCTCCCTGCAGCCCCAGGGATCACAATCTCCCTGGGGCTATTATACAAATATGATAGGTGGTCCGTTTTGGACTCCCATAGCCCTGGTGACCACCACCTCCCCGGGGCATTGTTCATAGGCAAGGGGGTGTGCAGCCCCCCTTGAGGAGCCACTGATGGCCAGGGGGGCACTCGTGCCACAGGATTGGCTCCTGCCATCTCCTGTGGTCCCCCCCCCAGGACATAGGTGCTTGCTCCCACCAATCAAAAGCAAACAGCACTCTGCTTTCCATGCACGCATTTCTGCATGCAGAAAAGACAGATGAAAACATTGCTCCCGGAAACAGGGAGCTGTTATTAAAAGCAGCTGCTTTCTTGCTGGTGCAATGCTGGCTCAGGCAGGAGGCAGGAGCCAGCTGTGACTGAGG
Source organism: Pleurodeles waltl (assembly GCF_031143425.1). Taxonomy (NCBI): domain Eukaryota; kingdom Metazoa; phylum Chordata; class Amphibia; order Caudata; family Salamandridae; genus Pleurodeles; species Pleurodeles waltl. The sequence continues at coordinate 1,002,194,448 of NC_090436.1, forward strand.
GGGTCTTGAGGCTCCCCCAGGGGTCCAGGTACCCTGTACAGGGCAGCAAAAAATGAAAAAAATAAAACAATCGGTTTGTACTGTGGCGGAGGCCTTGAGGCACCACTTGCTGTCCAAGATAGCCCATAAAGTGCAAGTAAAAATGGAAAAAAATACATAGTGCAATGGTGAACGTAACAGACCTTCACAATGACAGTTGAGGGTTTGACTCCAGTTGTATCCGTAGTCATTGCCCTCCTTTAATTACTTTTCAACTGGAAATGTTCAGGCTCATACTGAAATGTGATCTTACTCTTTTTAATTGACAAATACATTTTTCTTTTCCATTTGTGCAGAAATATCTCATTCTCAGTAAATCATACATCAAAGCCTAAAAAATTATTTACTTCTCTCCTTCGCTTTCTTCTCTCTTTCAATCTCTTTCCCCCACTCACACACCCCCTCAGACCCTCACTCTGCCACTCACAGACCCACTCACTCACACACCCACTCAGACCCTTATGAATCCGCTCACAGACCCACTCAGACACTCACGCACCCATTCAGACTCACACACCCACTCACAGACCCACTGACACCCTCATGCACACACTCACTGTGGCCAACTACTGCAGTGCGCGGCAGTGGTTGGATTAACGTACAGTAATGAAAATTACTATATGTTAAAAAAAACATAGAAATTCCCTGAAAAAAAAAACAAAGGTTACAGGGACGTTATAGTTAGGAACTAGAATTTTTTTACAACATACAAATTCACTTAAAAAATCCAAAGATTACAGGGACATTATAGTTAGGCTCACATTTTAAACATTTTAAGCCATAGAAATTCACCAGTTGTAGTTAGAGTTATCTCTAGTACCTATAACTCGTGCCCTAAGGTAACTTTAACTCGCGCCCCTTCCATGCTGTTTTTTAGCTGTCTGGGGAGGTTCCAATAGACTTTTTCAGTAAACAATTTCCCATAGGGATTTTAGATACAATTAAAGCCCAAATCACTGAACAAAATTATGTCCAATTTGGCAGAAAGATAGATCTTGGTCTAAAAAGAGCCCTTTGTGTAATTTGGTGCAAATCTGTTCAGTAGTGTTAGAAATTGGGTCCTTGGTTGACAGTCAGGTTACCCCCTGTTCAAGCAAGGACCCTCACTCTAGTCAGGGTAAAAGAGAATCACCCTCAGCTAACCCCTGCTTACCCCCTTGGTAGCTTGGCAGAGCAGTAGGCTTAACCTCAGAGTGCTAGGTGTAAAGTATTTGTACCAACACACACAGTAACTTAATGAAAACACTACAAAATGACACATCACCGGTTTAGAAAAACAGGAAATATTTATCTAAACAAAACAAGACCAAAACGACAAAAATCCAACATACACAAGTCAAGTAATGCATTTTTAAAGATTAAACTCAAAAATAGCGCTTAGAAACAAAAATGCTTCAATGAGATGTTAACACGGCGTCGTGACGGAGTCGTTCTCAACAAGCCGACACCAGCGGCGCCGGACACGGAGTCGTGTAGACCCCCAAGTACAGTACCTTTGGTGAAGAGTGAAAACAAGCCAATGCGCGAAGTCGGGGATCGCGGCGTCTGTGCGAAACGTTGAATCTGGGCACTTCAAGCGGCGTCGGTCACGACGTGGTGCGGCGACTTCCACGGAGTCGCGGACTTCAGCGGGGCTGCTGCGGCGTCGGGCCTGCGAAGAGCGTCGCGTTCCAGCAAAGGTCACGGCGTCAAGTGCAGGCGGCGTTACCGGATTCAGCAGCGGCGTCGGTCCGAAGTCGTCCGAAGTCGATTTCCTTGGATTCCACCAGCTTTCCTTTCAAGGGCCCAGGGACTGGATAGGGCACCACTTGTCGGGGCAGGAGTCTCTCCAGAGACTCCAGGTGCTGGCAGAGAGAAGTCCTTGCTGTCCCTGAGACTTCAAACAACAGGAGGCAAGCTCTAACTCAAGCCCTTGGAGATTTCTTCACAAGATGGAAGGCACACAAAGTCCAGTCTTTGCCCTCTTACTCTGGCAGAAGCAGCACTGCAGGAAAGCTCCACAAAGGACAGTCACAGGCAGGGCAGCACTTCTTCCTCAGCTATCAGCTCTTCTCCAGGCAGAGGTTCCTCTTGGTTCTAGAAGTGTTTCTAAAGTCTATAGATTTGGGTGCCCTTCTTATACCCATTTTAGTCTTTGAAGTCACCTTTCTTCAAAGGGGACTCACACCTACTTGTGAAATCCTGCCATGCCCAGGCAAGGCATCAGACACACAGCAGGGGGTTGGAGCTGGCATTGTCAGAGGCAGGCACAGTCCTTTCAGATGAGAGTGACCACTCCACCCCTCCCTCCTAGCAGAGATGGCTAATCAGGAAATGCAGGTTACACCCCAGCCCCCTTTGTGTCACGGTCAAACTGACCCAGACAGGGAGTCCACAAACAAGGCAGAGTCACAGAATGGTTTAAGCAAAGAAAATGCTCACTTTCTAAAAGTGGCATTTTCAAACGCACAATCTTAAAATCAACTTTACTAAAAGATGTATTTTTTAATTGTGAGTTCAGGGACCCCAAACTCCACATGTCCATCTACTCTCTAGGGGAATCTACACTTTAATCATATTTAAAGGTAGCCCCCATGTTATCCGATGGGAGACACGGGCCTTGCAACAGTGAAAAACTAAATTGGCAGTATTTCACTGTCAGGACATATAAACCACATTACTATATGTCCTACCTTATCCATTCACGGCACCCTGCCCTTGGGGCTAGCTAGGGCCTACCTTAGGGGTGCCTTACATGTAAGAAAAGGGAAGGTTTAGGCCTGGCAAGTGGGTACACTTGCCAAGTCGAATTTATAGTGTAAAAATACACTTACAGACACTGCAGTGGCAGGTCTGAGACATGATTACACGGTTACTTGAGTGGGTGGCACAACCAGTGCTGCAGACCCACTAGTAACATTTGATTTACAGGCCCTAGGCACCTCTAGTGCACTTTACTAGGGACTTAACAGTAAAACAAATATGCCAATCATGGAGAACCAATTACGTACATATTTTAAACAGGAGCACTTGCACTTTAGCACTGGTTAGCAGTGGTAAAGTGCCCAGAGTAACAAAAACAGTAAAATCAGAGTCCAGCACACATCAACAACCTGGGGAACAGAGGCAAAAAGTTAAGGGAGACCACGCCAAGGATGAAAAGTCTAGCACGTGTACCCCCCAGCTAAAAGTGGGGAGCAACTACCCAACCTCATGGGAGTTCTCATCACTAAGGCGGAAGAACCTGGACAGACCATCAGCATTGGCGTGCTCTGTACCAGGACGATGTTCCACCGTAAAGTCCATCCCCTGTAGGGAAATGGACCACCTCAACAGTTTTGGATTCTCACCCCTCATCTGCATTAACCATCTGAGGGGCCTGTGGTCGGTCTGAACTCGGAAGTGAGTCTCAAACAAGTAGGGTCTTAGCTTCTTCAGTGCCCAGACCACAGCAAACACTTCACGTTCTATGGCACTCCACCTACGTTCCCTGGGTAGTAACCTCCTGCTAATGAAGGCTACGGGTTGATCTAGGCCCTCTTCATTAAGCTGTGAGAGTACTGCTCCAATACCATGCTCTGAGGCGTCTGTTTGCACAAAAAACTCCTTGGAGTAGTCAGGTGCCTGCAGCACGGGTGCTGTGCACATGGCAGCCTTCAGGGCATTAAAAGCGTTCTGGCAAGCCTCTGTCCAGATCACTTTCTTGGGTTGCTTCTTAGAAGTCAACTCAGTTAAGGGGGTAACAATGGTACCATATCCCTTAAGAAACCTCCGGTAATATCCTGTGAGACCTAAAAAGGCTCTCACTTCAGTCTGGGTCTTGGGAGGCTCCCAAGCCAGAATCGTGTCAATCTTAGGCTGTAGGGGTGCCACCTGGCCACTCCCCACCTGGTGTCCTAAGTACACCACAGAACCCTGCCCTATTTGGCACTTGCTCGCCTTAATAGTGAGGCCTGCCTTCTGCAGGGCCTCTAACACTCTCCAGAGGTGTTGCAGGTGTTCCTCCCATGTGGAACTAAACACAGCAATGTCATCCAGGTAGGCGGCACTGAACTCATCCAGTCCTGCCAACACCTGGTTGACCAACCTCTGAAAGGTGGCAGGGGCGTTCTTCATCCCAAAGGGCATCACATTGAAGTGGAAGTGCCCATCTGGGGTAGAGAATGCTGACCTCTCCTTTGCCCCCTCAGTTAAGACAATCTGCCAGTACCCAGATGTTAAATCAAACATACTGAGGTACTTGGCAGCTCCTAACCGATCAATGAGCTCATCAGCTCGGGGGATGGGGTGTGCGTCAGTCTTGCTGACTGCATTGAGACCCCGGTAGTCCACACAGAACCTAAGTTCTGGAGTGGCACCAGGAGCAGCAGCCTTTGGGACCAAGACCACTGGGCTGGCCCAAGGACTGCTGGAGTGCTCCATAACCCCTAAGGTTAACATTTTGGAGACTTCCTCCTTAATGCAAGCCCTGACCCTGTCAGTCACCCTGTAAACCTTATGTTTAACAGGTGTACTGTCCCCAGTGTCCACATCATGTGTGCACAGGTGTGTGACTCCTGGGATCAGGGAAACAGTGAGGCGAACTGTCCCAGCACGTGGCGACAGTCCCTCTGCTGTTCCTCTGTCAGGGAGGGGGAGAGGATCACTCCCTCCACAGACCCATCTTTCTCTCCTGCAGACAGGAGGTCAGGAAGAGGCTCACTCTCTTCCTCCACCCCGTCATCTGTCGCTAGGAGCATGGATAGCTCAGTTCGCTCAAAGTGTGGTTTGAGGCGGTTGACATGTAGGACCCTCAAAGGGTTCCTGGGGGATTGCAAGTCTACCAGATAGGTGACCTCGCTCTTTCTTTCCACCACCTCAAAAGGCCCAGTCCACTTATCTTGGAGAGCCCTAGGCTCCACTGGTGCCATGACCCACACTTTTTGTACAGGCTGAAACTCAACCAGAGTGGCATTCTGGTCGTACCACCGTTTCATATCCTCCTGGCTTGCTTCTAGGTTCTCCTGAGCGAGACTCCTGAAGCGGGCAGTCTGGTTTCTTAGTGCCAGCATGTAGCTAAATACATCCTGGGGTGGTTTACTAGGAGCTTTCTCCAAAGCCTCCTTCACCAGACTGAGCGGTCCCCTCACAGGGTGGCCATAGATGAGCTCTAAGGGGCTAAAGCCAAGTCCTTTTTGAGGCACCTCCCTGTAAGCGAACAGGTAAAGGTTGGAGGGGAGCTTTGCATTTCCCCCCACTCTTGCCACTTGCCTGACAAGTCTGACAAGACCTACAATAAGCAGCTGACTGCTTGTGCATCAAGGGCCAGTAAAAGTGGGAGACAAGCCTCTTATAGGTCTTGTCCTGCCCTAGATGTCCTGCCAACGGCACATCATGAGCCAAACCCAGTAGGAAGGCCCTGAAGCACTGGGGTACCACCAGCATTCGAGCTGACCCAGGCTCAGGAACCTTAGGCTCACTATACAGGAGGCCATCCTCCCAATAAATCAGGTGAGTACCTGGTGCCTCGCCAGCCGCCTGGGCTGCAGCCTGCTGCCGTAGCCCCTCAAGAGTAGGGCACTCCTTCTGCGCTGTGCAGAATGCTTCCCTGGTGGGTCCCCCTTCCTGCTGCCACTGCGACAGCTCAGGGACCTCCCCCAGTTCAGCCACCTGTTCCCCTGTAGGCTCCGGGGCATCACCCTCAGGCTCTGCTTCCTCCCGGACCGTGGGAACTTCTGGGGCCGGTTTCCCACGCCCCCTGCCCTTCCTCTTCTTGGCGGTCCCCTGGGCCACTGTTTCAGGCTCCAGGGGCTCTTGACTACCCTGATTGGCTGCCATAGACCGGGTGGATACGCATACCCACCAAGGCAGACCCAACATTTCCAAGTGAGACCTGTGTTCCACCTCCTTCCAAGGGGAATCCTCCAGGTCGTTACCTAGCAAACAATCAACAGGCATGGTTGGACTCACAGCTACTTTCCAGGAACCTGAGACACCCCCCCCATTCAAAGGGAACCTGCGCCACTCTGCAGAGGCGCTCCGAGTTGTCTACCGCAACTACTTGGTGAAGTACCCGGGGATCAATCTGCTCTTCAGACACCAGGTGACTCCTCACTGTAGTCACACTGGCTCCTGTGTCTCTCAGAGCCTCCACCCTCTGTCCATTGATGGTCACCCATTGCTTGTATTTCTTAGTGTAATCAGGCACTAGGTTTCTCTGGACCATCTCACTGTCCCCTAGTGAGACAAGGGTCATTTCTGCTGGTTCCCACCCACCTGAAACCAACTCCTCCCCAAGCGCTACACTGGCCAAACCCTGGGACGGTGCACCAGTGGGTGCTGGTGTACTTTTGGGGCATTTGGGGTCCCCCCTCACATGACCCACCTGGTCACATGCATAGCACTTACGTGGGGGACCACCTGCCACTGGCTTCCCTTTGGACAACCATGGCTTCTTTTCAATGAGGGGTTGGGAATCCTTACCCTGGGAATCAGTTTGGGGCCCTTTAGAGAACTCCCCCTGTTTGCCATTACCCACCCCTTTCTTCTGAGAGGGACCCTGCCCACCCTTGGCGTGGTCTCCCCCATACCTCTTTTGGACCCTGGTGCTCTCCCAGCGGTCCGCTTCCTGCGCAAGCTTCCTGGGGTCAGTCAGCTTGCTTTCAATGAGGTGCTGGCGCAGCTCTGGAAAACATAAACTGTACAAGTGCTCCCAAGCAATTAAATTGTAAAGCCCCTCATACGTGTTTACCTTACTGCCCTTCACCCAACCATCCAGTGACCTGCAAAAAGAATCAACACATTCCAACCATGTTTGGGATTCCTTTCTCTTGTAGGATCTAAACTTCTCCTTGTACTGCTCAGGGGTGAGACCATACCTGGTGAGTAAGGCCTCCTTCATGACAGGGTAGGTGAGACTCTTAGCATCCCCTAAGGCTGTCAGTGTGTCCCTCCCCTCTGCCTCAAAATGCTTCCACAGGGCTGCCCCCCAATGAGCTTCAGGGACCAGGTTCATGTGGAGAGCTGACTCATAACCCTTGAACCACAAGTAGATATTATCCTCCCTCTTATAATCCCTCACAAGGTCTTTTGGGATGTGTACCCTTCTCTCCGGCTGCACTGTAGGATTGCTGCCACCATCCCTACTGGACTGGCTCCTCTGATCTAACTCCTTTAAGTTAAGCTCATGAGCCAGCTGCATCTTCCTTTCCTCAAGGACTGCTCTTCTCTCATCTCTTTCTTTCTCCAGATTGAGCTTCTGCAGCTCCCCTCTCTGCCTGTCTTTCCTGCAACTCCTCAGGTGTCAGACCCTTGGATGAGACACTGCTACCTGCCCTGGAGACCTTCTCCCTGGACATAACAGGCCCACCCACAATACCATTGTGTACTGAACACTCTTCCTCATCCTCCTCATCTCCCTCATCCTCTGTGTGCCCTTCAGTGCTCTTGGCTGTCACCCAGGCCCTCAGCGCCTTTCGCAGCTCCTCCTTCCTGGATGAGCTCTTAATGGGATAGTCAAAACTTTTACAGAACTGCTTCAACTGAGCTTTGGTATAACTCTCTAATTTCTCAGGGTCAAAGTTAGCTCCAACTGATGCATCTCCAAGTAGAGACATGATGAAAGGTAGAAATAGTGCAAAGTTCCAAATGCAGAAACAAGTTCCCAAATGAAGTTCAAAGTCAATCAAGGATCAGCAAAAAAAAACAAAGTGGACATAGGGAAAAATCCACAAAAAGAGAAAAAGCAAAAATCTCAAGACAAGCAGTATGTGGTCACGTAGTGGTCTGAACTCAAATAGTGGTGTACACTTAATCACTGTATGTCAAGTACAAATACAAGTCCAAATCCCAACCGCTGATCACCAATGTTAGAAATTGGGTCTTTGGTTGACACTCAGGTTACCCCCTGTTCAAGCAAGGACCCTCACTCTAGTCAGGGTAAAAGAGAATCACCCTCAGCTAACCCCTGCTTACCCCCTTGGTAGCTTGGCAGAGCAGTAGGCTGAACCTCAGAGTGCTAGGTGTAAAGTATTTGTACCAACACACACAGTAACTTAATGAAAACACTACAAAATGACACAGCACCAGTTTAGAAAATAGGAAATATTTATCTAAACAAAACAAGACCAAAACGACAAAAATCCAACATACACAAGTCAAGTTATGAATTTTTAAAGATTAAACTAAAAAATAGCGCTTAGAAACAAAAATGCTTCAATGAGATGTTAACACGGCGTCGTGACGGAGTCGTTCTCAACAAGCCGACACCAGCGGCGCCGGACACGGAGTCGTGTAGACCCCCAAGTACAGTACCTTTGGTGAAGAGTGAAAACAAGCCGATGCGCGAAGTCGGGGATTTCGGCGTCTGTGCGAAACGTTGAATCTGCGCACTTCAAGCGGTGTCGGTCACGACGTGGTGCGGCGACTTCCACGGAGTCGCAGACTTCAGTGGGGCTGCTGCGGCGTCGGGCCTGCGAAGAGCGTCGCGTTCCAGCGAAGGTCACGGCGTCAGGTGCAGGCGACGTTACCGGATTCAGCAGCGGCGTCGGTCCGAAGTCGTCCGAAGTCGATTTCCTTGGATTCCACCAGCTTTCCTTTCAAGGGCCCAGGGACTATATAGGGCACCACTTGTCGGGGCAGGAGTCTCTCCAGAGACTCCAGGTGCTGGCAGAGAGAAGTCTTTGCTGTCCCTGAGACTTCAAACAACAGGAGGCAAGCTCTAACTCAAGCCCTTGGAGATTTCTTCACAAGATGGAAGGCACACAAAGTCCAGTCTTTGCCCTCTTACTCTGGGAGAAGCAGCACTGCAGGAAAGCTCCACAAAGCACAGTCACAGGCAGGGCAGCACTTCTTCCTCAGCTATCAGCTCTTCTCCAGGCAGAGGTTCCTCTTGGTTCCAGAAGTGTTTCTAAAGTCTGTAGATTTGGGTGCCCTTCTTATACCCATTTTAGTCTTTGAAGTCACCTTTCTTCAAAGGGGACTCACAGCTACTTGTGAAATCCTGCCTTGCCCAGGCAAGGCATCAGACACACAGCAGGGGGTTGGAGCCGGCATTGTCAGAGGCAGGCACAGTCCTTTCAGATGAGAGTGACCACTCCACCCCTCCCTCCTAGCAGAGATGGCTAATCAGGAAATGCAGGTTACACCCCAGCCCCCTTTGTGTCACTGTCTAGTGGGAGGTGAAAAACAACCCAACTGTCAAACTGACCCAGACAGGGAATCCACAAACAAGGCAGAGTCACAGAATGGTTTAAGCAAAGAAAATGCTCACTTTCTAAAAGTGGCATTTTCAAACGCACAATCTTAAAATCAACTTTACTAAAAGATGTATTTTTTAATTGTGAGTTCAGGGACCCCAAACTCCACATGTCCATCTGCTCTCTAAGGGAATTTACACTTTAATCATATTTAAAGGTAGCCCCCATGTTATCCGATGAGAGAGACAGGCCTTGCAACAGTGTAAAACGAAATTGGCAGTATTTCACTGTCAGGACATATAAACCACATTACTATATATCCTACCTTATCCATACACGGCACCCTGCCCTTGGGGCTACCTAGGGCCTACCTTAGGGGTGCCTTACTTGTAAGAAAAGGGAAGGTTTAGGCCTGGCAAGTGGGTACACTTGCCAAGTCGAATTTATAGTGTAAAAATACACTTACAGACACTGCAGTGGCAGGTCTGAGACATGATTACAGGGTTACTTGTGTGGGTGGCACAACCAGTGCTGCAGACCCACTAGTAACATTTGATTTACAGGCCCTGGGCACCTCTAGTGCACTTTACTAGGGACTTAAAAGTAAAACAAATATGCCAATCATGGAGAACCAATTACGTACATATTTTAAACAGGAGCACTTGCACTTTAGCACTGGTTAGCAGTGGTAAAGTGCCCAGAGTAACAAAAACAGTAAAATCAGAGTCCAGCACACATCAACAACCTGGGGAACAGAGGCAAAAAGTTAAGGGTGACCACACCAAGGATGAAAAGTCTAACAAGTAGTTTTGGAGTTATTAAAGGAAAAAGAAATATCAACACTTAGGGACTCAAGGGTCTGTGGATCCGACAGATCTCAAAATGAGCTCTGATTGGCAGCCAACACTTCAGTGTTGCTAGCCATCTTGGGACTCGAGACTGAGCCCAAGTCCCCCCACAAAATACACAAAAAAGGGGTCAGGGTAGGAATACCCTGACCTTACGCAGGCCTGGTGGTGGGGTCCCGCAGGTACCCCATCTGGGGCCAGAATCATCATCAATTGTTTTGGCTCTCCAGCTACATTAAAAAAGCAAGGGCGGTCTTCTGCACTTGTTTTTTTATGCCCTGTTTTGATATATAGATATGGATTGTGGTACTGACAATAGCTCCCATTGCACAAATGCAGGAAATATTGTATTTTAAATTATGCAACACCAACAACACAATAATAAAAGTTGCAATTGTGATGTAAAAAAGTAAATATATTGATTTCTAGATTTAATTCAGCTGTAACCGCTGCCAGATGCAGTCTCTGTTGTACGAGTGCACACTGAGAGATAAAGAGTCATGGATGCCTCAATCATGTCCTGGTGACACTTGGCATACAGTGTGAGTATTAGGTTTGGGTGCAGCCATCAGTCTTGGCTACCCTCCTTGCTCTCCAGCGAGTCTCGCACACACAGTGGTAGATGACGTTAACGGCAGGCAGCCTGCTGTAATCTTGCCCGCCCTTTTAATGCTCTGGTACCCCTCGGTACATGGGTAATGTCTCTGAGCTAGGTTGGTCCTCTGGGCCCTAGTGACCCTCAGCACACAACCATTCACATTCACCTGCAGCAGCCTCGGGTCTGTGATGCCCAAGGTCAGCTTCATCCAGTAAGAGCAGATGCAGCTTCATCCAGAGGCAGGATCTGTGACCACTGGAGGAAGTGGCAGGGAAGACTTTGGTGTTAGGGTGGACTAGGTCTGGGGGCACCAAGGAGGGGAGAGGGTGAATCCCTGGTGCCCGTGGAGACTGCAGCAGTGAACCACTCCCTTCCTCTTCTGCTGACAGTTTGTGTGCACCCACGAGAAGGAAACCTGCAGTGTCTATAATGTTTCCTCCTCACTACCTCACTTATCTCCCCTCCCACCTGAACCTGACATCACTTGTCTGTGCCAAGGGAGCAGCTTTTGGATTCACCTATGCAGAGCCGCCTCCCACCCTCCCAAAGAGAGAAAGATCAATGGACCCTGGTTATTATGACCAAGCCTGGACACCGGACCTCACTGTGGGTGTGCTTTGTGTCTGCAACCCTTCATGTATGATGTATACATACAGTTGTTTACTCAAAGTTCAGTATCAAAATACAACCCAGTTCTAAGTCAGCCTGTCGGACCAATGCATGGGGATGAAGTGTGGCCTACGTGCAGTGGGAATGCACCGTGTAACGCTGTCAAGAACCACACACAGGCACTGCTTGTATGGTGCACCGCAGAGTCTGCCATTAGCAGTGTGACCCCATTTATTTATACCTTTCCCATACGCCAGCCCACATGACTCCAAATAGCAACATTGTATGGGAGAGCCAAAATGGCTCTCAACTCCCTTCCCCTGTTTTAATTAAAGAACTAAACTCAACTCAGAGACCTTTGTATAAGATAAACATATTGCATCAGGAAAGCAAAGGGATAGCGGAGGAGAGTGAAAAGGAACAGAAGAGAGAGAGAAAACACAAGCAACAAAATAAAGACATAGAAACAAAGATAATGCAGTATCACATGATTGGTTCTGTGCTCAGCACACAAAATCCAGCAGTCGCTGGCTCTGCGCAGGGTTGGGTCTTAAATGATACTGCACACTTCGACCCTCATGCTCGTCCCAGTCGTCTTTGTCCTGCAACCGCAAGGGATTTTGGCTCAGCTCTTGTGAAGCGTCACCCCAGCCTCCACTTTGGATTTCTCCATCTCTAAGGTCCTCCTCGTCCTCCCCACCATCACCAGCATCCACACCAGACATCTCCACTGGTTTGAACCAGACGTTTCTGTTAACTCATTGATCCCCTCGCTTAGCCATCACTATTGTCCCATTCACTTTGACCACAGTCCACACATCAGACTCATATGGAGTTCGGAATTTCCATCCCGGATGCCTATCTTCACGACAACCGAGTCACCCACCTCCAGGTCAGGGTGTTTCGTTTGTCGCTGATCACTGGCCTTTTAATTATTCTTTCTCCTTTTTTCTTGAATGGCCTCTCTGTCAAACATCCTCGGCTGTCAGAGCACGACGGCCGGGATGCAGTCTCAGGGAGGCTGCCGAAACATAAGGGCAGCCGGGATACACCCAGTGGTACTATGAGGCGTCTGCCTGTAGGCTCGTAGGAACTTGTGCATGCACCACTCAGCATCCTGTCCTTGGTCGGCCCCAGTCCTAAGGGTCCTCATAAATCTCTCAACATCTCCATTAGCCTGAGGCCAGTGGGGAGTGATCCATCTATGGCGTATGGCTAGTTGTTGCAGATAGTCCCGAAACTCTTGCCCCGGAAATCGGGGACCATTGCTGGTCCTTACTTCATCAGGAAGACCCAGCATAGCAAATGTCTTCTCCAACAATGGCTTTATGTGCTCTAACGCAGTTGACTATACCAGTTTAACCACAAGAAACCAAGTCTATCCAGAAAGCTCCCGAAATCCACGCTGATCTTGGTCCATAGCTGCGTGCATGGCAGCTCCATGATTACCGGCGCAGTCAGCTGGTCAGTGACTGGTGACATCTCCTCACTCGATCATCAGCGAGTGTGTCCACACCTTACTCTGAAGGCGAGCCTTGGTCTTAGCAGCCTCTTAATGTCCTTGATGAGCCAACTCGATGACTTGATGACACGATTTTTTGGCCACACAGGAGGAGGCCCTCGCTCCCCACGGACAGCTCATTTCATACCCTCCAGGTTACTTGCATGGCCAGGCGCTCTTCGGGATCCAGGGACAGGGTGCTGTCCAGAAATTTCTTCCATTATCGCCGAGCCAATGCATTTTTCACCTTGCTGATAACAAGATCTTGGATTTGTCGTACAACCTCTGCAGGAAACGGTAACATCGATAGCCCCTCTGAGCAGCAAGGTGTTGCGACCACCATACCTATAGATCTTGGTGTTTCAGGGTATCTGTTGTGGTGTGGGTGACAGCTGCTAGTATAGGCCAATGTCCATTTCGATAACGGATGCACCAGTGTCAATCAGGGCAGTCGTCGGGGCACTGTTGATGTCCACTGTGCATGTGGGGGGCGGGCGTTGCCTTTGTTTCTGGCAGCTGGCGAACAAGATGACAAAAATATCTTCCTCATCGTCCTCCTCATAGCGCACACTTTCTACATTCACCTTGCTGGAATCCCCACCGGCACTCTCCGCAGGCATGATTTGACACACCACGGGCAGTTTGACTTGTGTCACCTTCTGTTTGGGACGCCCCACTAGATACACTTTTGCAAAATGATTCAACTTCGTGCACTTGGCACATATCTTTCTCCTGGTAGGATAGTTTCTGGGCACCCTATGTTCAAGCCCACAGTTGCCACACTCTTTCTCGCCTGGCTGCTAAGGTCATAGCTGGCCCTGAATGCGCTGATGTGTTTGCAGAACATCGACCTGCTCTTCCATCAAGACGACTTGTCTCGTGGCGTTGTGTGCCATTGACGGCTGCCCTCTCGTGGTGGCCATGGCATCCGCCCGGCTGGCTGAGAGTCCATGCGAGCAGGCCAGGATTAGGATCTCACCTAATGTGATGCTGGATTGTCGCAGAATAAGCTTGCGTAGCATGTTTGATCTGCACCCTTGAATGACCTGTGCGTGGATTTCTTCATGTTGATTGAACCCCACTCAAGTGCTTGCTAGCTTCCGCAGCCTGGCATAGAACATGTCCACAGACTCCGTGTCTGTTTGTTACATTTGGCAGAGCTTAAACCGTTCATAATCCTGGTTTAACTGGGGAGCGAAGTACTGGTTTGAGGTCACCATGACGGCATCAAAATCTTCGAGGCTTCATGTGTTGGGGAGCGTTTCAAAGAGTTCATACAGTTCACCGCCGCCCATGTGCAGCATGAGGGATCGTCGGATGGCACCATCAGTTTCCCTGGTGGCACGGAATTAGTTGTGCAGTCGGCTGAGCCCGTGATGCCATTGTGGTGCAGCCGTGGCAGGGTCAGTCAACTGACTGAAAGGTGGCAGCGCAGCAACCGTTGAATGGACTCCCACATTAGGCGATAGCTGCTGTTGGTTGCAGTGTAGCTGTGCTGAGCCCATTATGTTGTGAGCCCTCCGGGTGCCACATTGTTACAATCAATAGCCTTAGTCCCTGTTGTCTGTACTGTACCTTCACCTCTCTGGTACAGACACGGTTCATTGTGCCGACCTTGGAAGCATGGCGGTCTGCCGTGTGCTCGGATTCGATCCTGTGGCTAGAAGATCACAAGAGAGGTCAGTGGCACTGATTGCACACACACAGCCATCTTGCAGGATGAAGGCGAAAAACTTCTCTCTTTACCACCTCAGTGTGAGTGTGACATCTTCTTTTCACTGCTACTGTGTTTCTTATTAGTGCACACATCTTCATACAGAAAAGGAGACCACCAACACACACTGTGGTCGCACTGCTCAATCTCAGAGCAGTTCTGAAGCTGAGGGAGGAGTCTCACTTATTTTAAAGAATGAGAAAATAAATGCAATCATGATAAAGTAATTAAGAAGAAACGATTATGACAACATATGAAAACAGTGATGTGATAAAAATAAAAATAAAAACCCCATTATGAACAATTCCAAAATACAAAATATACCAAACCTCTAACCTGAAAACTAGGCCACACAATAATGCAATAGCCTCAACTCCACACTTCACAGTGAACAGTACTTGACACATAAACTGAATCCTCAGTTTAATCTGAAAAAAAATAACAGTGAAACAGTTCTAAACTCAAATGTAACTCTTAGTAAAGAACTTGAGAATGCTAACTACACACCAACAGTAAAGCTAAGCAGGAGCAAACAAAAACTACTCCCAAGGGTTGGAGCAATGCTGGCTCCTAGGGCACCTGCTATGGATGCAAGTAGGGAAGCCGGTAGGGCTGCTAGGGCCCAGGGCCTCCAACCACAGTCAACAATGTGGGACTAGTTGTGGAGTGCCTCAAATGAGCACCGGGGTAACCCACTTAAAAAAAAGAATGCCAGGACTAGTTGTGGCTCCCCTTGGGTGGGCACCGGGCATGCCACTCTATAATGAAATAAATGACAATGCCAGCGGACTGCAGGGGCCGTAGAACTCCCCCAAAGTAATAATGGTCTGGGGTGCGCGGGGTAGCCACGGGGCACCCCTTAAATTAAAAAAGTAAAAAACCTCCTGCTCCTTGTGGCCCCTTAGGGCAGTTTGCATGGAGCTGGGAGAGGTTGCGGGGAGCTAGAACTCCCCACGTGGCCCACCATACAAAAGATAGTAGTGGGTGTCCCGTGTTGGTGGGGGACACCCAGAAAAACAAATTAGAAAAACAAAAAATGAGTAATAAATGAGCTGCCACAGCCACTCATTTATTATTCACAACTCCTTCAAGGAGATCCCCTTTATGCTCTGGGAATGCTATTTGCATGTATTTTGTTTTTGGTGATGTCCCTAGAACAGTCAAGAACATCACCAGAATTTCATTAATGTTGTGATGGGGCTGCAGGGAGTTTTGCAGCACCCAGCGATACTAGAAAAATAACGTAAATCTCTTGGGTCATTGAAACCATGACGACAGGTGATCTTTCCAAATTTTTTAAAAGCATTTCCCAGGCTGGGACTTTTGCTCAACAGATGGGGCTGTGGTACCATTTAGGGGGGTGGTTGTATGGTTGCATTTTATGTGGTCTAAAGAAGTATCACGAGAAATACAAAGCTTGTATGTAGTTCTTTATATGCTTGCAAATTTGGGGTGTAAAATGTAAACTGAGATATGCCTGTTTTATTGCTTTTTACTTAAAAACCAAATAATATATCTCTGACTATTTATTTGCACATTTTTACCCCAAAAAGTAATAATTCAAACTGTGTAAAAATAGTCAAAGATATATAGTTTAATACACCTGTATTATTCATTTTGAGTAATCAGTGATAATAAACATTTATTTTCGGGCGTTTATGAAATATTCATTTCAGTAAAATGATTGGTAGGTTTTAGAGAAACATGATAGATCTGCTTTATATTCAGGGGGTTGGACACAAAGGCTGTAGTTAGATTTTCTTTTGGTAATAAAATATTACTTTACGTTAAAAATAAAAGACCCATTAGGTAAGACCCAAGAAAACAAAATATAGGAGGCAAGGCATAGTGTTGCAACCGCCGTTTTCTAAACTTTGGCCAAAAAAGAGCTGTCACTTTGGCTATAGCTTGCTCTCATGTCAATTGTTTTACCTGAAAAAGTAATGAGGAGGGGAACCTCATCATGCACCTAAGATGTTCATTATTTTGTTTTGGAAGGAAAACATCATAGCTGAACTTACATCTCCACAGTGGCTACCAAATGAACATCACTTCCAGCTCAAAACATCTTTTGGATGGCTCCAATTGATTTCACCTATATCCATTACATTATTGTACTTAAGTTGCTATTTTTTGCCTTCGTGTTTTAATTGCCCTACTGATATTTTTCTTTGTATTGCATAAGCGCACCCTCAGTACATGTATATGATAGGTTCCATCTCAAGGGTTCCCTCCTGCTGGCTCTTCCTGATGTAGTCTTCCTGTGTTCATCGAGTGATCAATGATTAACAATCATTTAATTCCTACAAAGCTCCAATTGATTACACACCCACCAATCTGGGTTGAGACCCAAGCACTCCACGGAGTAGTACCTACTAGAAGTGTCCGAAACCATTAAAATGGCCTTGGATGCTGTCAATAATGCTGTGTTGATAGTGCTTGATCTCTCCGCAGTGTTTGATACCATCTCCCTCACCATCCTTCTGCAGCAGATCCAAGATATCGGCATCTTCCATAAGGCACTGTCCTGGATCAGATCTTTCCTGACTAACTGGAAACAAATGGAAGCTTAAGGGCAATTCTTGTCAACCAGGAGATCAGTCGCTTTCGGAGTCCTGCAGGTTTCGTCTCTTAGCCCTGCGCTATTCAATATCTATATCCTCATCTCCATGATAGCCTCATGTACAATCCATACCACATCCTACACTGATGATACACAATGTATCCTATCCCTAGACAAAGGCTCCTTTAGTTCTGAACTCAACTTCAAAAATTCCTTTACCAATGTCATCCTTTGGATAGACAATAACCAGCTTACAACATGGATAAAACCAAAATTCTTCTGTTTGTTTTCCCCCGTCCAATGGTGGCCCAGATCTGTGCCCCCACCCCCTGCCACTGTCGACTTGGCAAAAAACCTAGGTGTCAAATTTGACACAGCCCCCTCTTTTCACCCACAAGCTCTAGCAGTGGCAAGTGTGCACTTTAACCTAATCAAATCTCTAAAAAAAACTTTGATTTCCTTCTGATGGCCACCAGGAAAACAAGACAGCGACCATTATTCTAAGAAGCTCCAGACTTGACTGCTGCAATAGCTTTTACCCAGGAAGCTTCAAGCCCCTGCTCTACAAACTCCAGATGGTGCAACAAGCATCCACTAGACTGGTGCTCAAACGTGCTAAACAGGGCTCAGCACCCGCAGTTCTGAAAAGATTACATTTGCTACAAATCCACTGGTCTTTAGAGCCTTTAATTCCACCGGCCCCAAATACTTCATTGCCCGGTTCTGTCATTATAGGACACCAGAAGATTTTGAGATCATCCAGTGCCAAGCACTTGAAGCTCCCACCCTTCAGACTTAAATCCCACGGTGAAAGGTCTTTTATGGTGTTAGGTGCCACAGTTTGGAACCAACTCCCAAGCTCGCTTCGTTTTATTGACACTAAAACTAAATTTAAAAAAAGTCTCAAGACGGTATTTCTTGCCACGGACTCTCTCTGTCACTCTTCAATCTACCCTAAATATCTTGGGTCTTCTTCTGGGGTCATCATGTACAGGTTGTGTTATTCTCCAGCTTAGTGCCAGGATGCTCTCCTGTGAGTGACCGTAGCTGTATAAAGTCAATATTCATTCATTCAATGAAGGATGAGACAAACTGCCTTTTCGTTTATTGTTCTCATTTCTCTTTCTTAGTATGATCCTAGCTTCGCCCTATTCAGCCTATGTCTTATCTCATTTGCTCCACCACCAGAACTCAATCCTCTTTCTCTCCCTTTCTACCCAGCATAATAGTCATTCTAGCCACCTAAATCACATCCTCCCTCATTTTCAACATACTCCCATGTCTGATACTATATGCCTTCTCCCTGGGTCCACTACTTTCATCCTGCCCCCTCTCCCCATCCCCATCCCCCTCCCATTGTCTAATTATTCTTGTTACATACAAAGGAGGTCTAAGGGGAGTGTTTGCGTGATCATTTCTGCTTCACTCCACAAAAACAACCCAATGCACAAAAAAGATGCTCAAGGTCTGGGGAACCGATCATAGTAGATACTTCCTAAGTAGGCTGTTTCTGTAATTATGAAAGATGCTTTTGTTTAGGATGAGATTCGAGGGAGGAGCACTTGGAGTGGTTTTGGTGATATTTGTTACCATGTGTGAGCTGTAAGTGTGTACGGGGTTCGCAGAGTGCGACCTCTTTATTTGTTGTAGTTCATGGCTTTCCCTTTGATTGTTTAAGCGAGATATTTCCCCATACTGGTGCGATATTGTGTGAATTGCTTTGTGAATGTAAATTCACATTCTGTAAATATATAATCTGAATTTACATTAGCTATTTGCACACCTAAGGCAACTAAGGTGTGCAGATCCCTTTGTGAATCGGATTCTATGTGTTCAGGTAGAGTATTTATTTATTATGGTTTGCGTGTATGAAGAAAGTTGATTAACATTCAGCGCATTCATTTGTCTTGCCCATTTTTTATATTGATTGCATAACCACAAACCTGTTAACCCCTTGACCCAAATGATCCTCAAAGTGCTCGCAAATTTCTGGGTGCTCGATTAATTCACGTGGGGACAAGTCAGCAGGTTTCTCATCATTCTCCATCTTTAGTATACATTGCAGGCGTTCAGTCAAATCTTTCTCACAGCATTCTTTGAGCTTGCTAGAAATGTTGTCCTGATTCACACATATTCTTGAAGCAACGTCCATCTGTTAGAGATAAGAGAAAGGGCAATTATTTTGTGCTAAATTTTGATAAGAAATCGTTCTTGTTTGCCAAAGGAAAGCAGGCACAGAAGATTTGTTTGAGACCTTGTGACACCCAAAGGTAAAGTACCATCGCATAAATGAGATTTCTGATTGATTTTTAAAGTTGTGTGCATCCAATTTTGCGCATTTCCATCTTCGCAATTGACACCATCATTTTACCGGTGGTCATCACAATCGTTCTCGTGGATGTATGACTTTCGCACATTAATAATCTGGTAAAAGCATGTTACACAGGCATAATTAGCAGTGTGTGGTACACGTACCACCCAATGCTAATTACCGGCAGTATGATAAAGTGAGCAGAAGCTGGGTTTCTGGTCCTCAGCCCCATTTGAATAGATTTCTATTTTATCCATCAGTTATTGAATAATATTTGCAAGTACAAGAAAGGGCCTAAGTGAGAGTTTGGGGAATCGTGATATGAGTCAAAAAGTAATCGATGTACCATCAGCCACACTCGAACCACCCGAGTCTCTTTAGAGTTGGCGAAGCACCAGATTTCTGACTGCTGAGCATCCACTGCCTGTAATAGCGGAAAACAGTGACCAATGGCTCGTGTACCACTGGGCAGTCGCTCAATGTACGTCAGAATGCGTGCCCTTCATGGGCCGTTTGTTCCATCATCCAGTTTGTCTGTTCAGGACCAACAGGAGAGCCTGGTGTTCCCGAACGGTAAACCAAATAAATGACTCCCACTCCCTGGAGAAAAACTCTAAGTTTGTGTTATGGCCCATTGTTTTTTGTTTTTCAAAAACAAGAGGGTTTGTTTTTTTTAAAAACAAAGTGATTTGACTTCATGGCACCCATTTTGCAAAGCTTCAGTGCCTTCAGTGGAAGCGCCACCACAGCAGCATCACTGATGGCACAGAACCCTGTCTGCCTCAAGATATTTTATAAGTACGACAGGTAGCCATCCCCCTAGAGAGCAGAGAACATTAATTCCCTGACTTTCCAGACTGGCAGACTTGAATGGAATGACAGAGGAAAGGTGGGATGGTAAACTGAGGTATGATACCTTTCCATGATCACTTAATTCTAACCCATAATCCAAAAGGGTTGTTTCAACTAAATGAAGGACAAGAATAGAGGAACAAAGGACCAGTGGTAATCACCTATTATTTTCTTCTTATCCTGAAGCTACTTCTGAGATAGTACTAATGGTTGGTAGCCCTGTCCACTGCGACCATGCTTGTGAGGGGCTAGCGAACGGTTAAAAAGTGAAAACTACAAAGAGTAAGCTGGGCTTCTATAGCCTTGCCACTACCCTCACCGCCCCCCCTTGAGGGAAGGTGTAGCAGTAGCATTGGCAGGAACAGCACCACAGCCATCGCAAATAACTAATATAGCCTTATAGCCCAGTGACGAGGGATATACTGATTGTTAAATGCCCTAAAGCTGAGGCATCGGCCCAAGCTATAGGCAAGGGCCTATGACAAGTGAGAGGTCCTTTAACAACTGGCATAGCCTGAGGCAGAAGGGCTATAAAGCTATTAGAACATTCTAACCGCTGAGGGCTGATGTTGAAAATTGTAAAGGGATAAACAGAAAGACAAACATTGGAAGAATGGTGCAGAAGGCTTGTCCCAGCCATTAATAGCTCAGAGCAACTTTGTTGTGAATGGAGCTCCCAACATTCCACTGTTCAAGTTTGGTTAATGTGTCACTTTTTCTCGACATAGACCGATGAAAGTACCTGCTAGATGTTTCTATAAAGCTCCTTAAAGACACTTTATTCACAGATCAACTTCATGGAGAACATTATAGTCCTACCAGTGGGCTGCATTAGACTGCATTAGAACAGTGCATGTAGTGGGTTTGCTATTCTGCATGGCTTCCTCAAAGTGTATACAGAGTGGTAAAGGTGCAAGTGCACGTCATGGTCTTAAACATCACGTGCATCCTTAGAGTGGACTTCCAAAGACTTGCCCCATTTTATATTGACCAATGACCATGCAATTCATTCAGATCTACTGAGCATCGATATATAACATGCAGATTCCTGTCAAAGCACTAAATATTAAGGATTTGAAGACCATTCCGCAAGTCAAAAAAGGCATAGAGTATGTTACGCGTGCTGCCCCAGAGCACAATGTGAAATATAATAACTCCTAGTTCTGACCCTTTAGATTGGACTATTATACTTATTTATTTAAACCAATGTAAAGCAGTAGAGTAGCAAGTATGACAAGAATAGACGGAAAAGCAATGCTCCAATTCTAAAAGCTGTTTGCATACTTTTAAAAAAGTGCTTACCATATCAATCCAGCACTGCATCGTGTCTCCGTGGCAGCAGTATAGGTACTTATGTGCAAAGTCCTGCGTCATGTCAAGCACAGCTTTAAATGAAGCCTTTGGAAATCGTTGGCTCAAATGAATAGCTGCTCTGGAAAACATTAGCAAAATATAATTTGCATGACAGTGTGAACTTAAGACAGGGGCATGGTTATCAGTGGGGGTACAGTGGTACTGAGGTGTAGCTACTCGACGGGCCCACTAAGCCCAAATGCTCATTTATATTGTTTGAACTCGGGGCCATGACACTCTTGCTACGCCACTGATTTAGGAACATAATTTTTTAAAGTTACAGCTGCTTTTGTTCAATTTTTTAACCTATTTTTGGTGCTACTCTTCAAGAAACAAATGAATCAGTTACGAAGTTCTGTAAACTTTGCAAAAGTTTAGATTCAGGTGAAACTGTTAGCAGAATGTTTCTGTGGACAACTTTTCTCATAAAAAATATGCTTTAACTAGAGAAGTCTAAAGAAAGTGTTTTTGCAATTATACTAAATTTACTTTGACACAATTTTCTTCTTCCATTTCGAACTTTGCAAACATTGGAGATTTTGCAAAACGTGAAGTTTTGATAAGGGGTATGCAGAATTTGTTTAGTGGAGGGTTTCATTTTTAGTAATTTCAACCTCTAAAGAAGCCTCATATATGAACCATATTTATGAACCATATTTTAGAGTGAACTGCTCAGTTTCCAGGTAAGCCAGATCTTCAAGTTGTTTGTATTGAAAATCTTTCCTACATATTAGGATGTGACAGAACATGTTGAGGGGACCTTTGAGTACATTTCCATCTCTTTAAAATGTCCTTCTCTGAAGATTTTAGAGAAGTTTACTACTACTTTATCTCTTTGAAATCTCCTTCCTTGGAGATTATAAATGTAGGGAGCTACTTCACTTCTTTTAACCTCTACGAGCCATTTCCTCACAAATAGCTGACATTTCCTTTACCTCCTTCGACAAACCCCGCCTTAAGGCCTTCCAGGAGTCTCAAACTTTCATGCCATTCATTGAGCCAGAGACAAAACATTTCAAGTGCAAGTAAGTAAATTCGCGATCAAAAGGTGGGGGGATAAATCAGTAGCTGGAGAAGTACTCTCAGTTCTGGTTGTATAGAATGTAGTTAAACACTGCTTTAGCAACAGCTGCGCACCAAAATCGCTCGAGCATGTAGCTTACTATTTCCATTCAAATGGTGACTAGGAACTAAGGCCCTGATTTATACTTTTTGATGCAAAACTTCACTAACGCAGTTTTGCACTAAAAAGTTTAGCATCAGATTGCACCATTTCTGTGCACCAGCCGGGCACCATATTTATGGAATGATGCAAGTGGGTGCAAAGGGTAGGCTAGTGTAAAAAAAATGATTTTAGTCAGGTGGGGCTGGCGGTGTGGAAGAAGGGGGTTTTGCACCAGAAAATGACATTAGGCAGGTTAGAGTAAAAATAAATGACTCTAACCTGCCTAGAGTTATTGTCTGATGGAAAACCATCCATACAACATGACTCCTTTCTTAGAAAAGACAGGAGTCATGCCCACCACCCCAATGGCCAGCACAGGGACCAGGGTCACCTGGGCATGGCCATTGCACCCAGTGCCTTGTAGAGGGGTCCATTTCAGGGGCCCCACAGGCACTTAAAAGAAAACAAATGTGCCTGTACTTACCTACACTTACCTAGGATGGGGTCCCCCATCCTCTGCTGTCCCTCTGGTATGGGTGGGGGGTGTCCCTGGGGCCTGAGGAGGGCACCTGTGGGCTTATTCCATGGTGTTCCACAATGGAAATAGACCCACAGGTCCTCTAATGCCTGCCCTGACCCAGGCATTAAAAAATGGTGCAAAGCAAGCTTTGCACAATTTTTGGACCCCTCCTCCCTCCGGTGCGTGATTTTAACACAGGGGGATAAATATGGTTCTAAGGCCATAGAGTCATTTTTTGTACGGGAACACCTACTTTGCATCTCATTGATGCAAAGTAGGTTTCCACGTCCAAAAAATGACTTTAACTCCATAAGTTTGGCGCTAGACGGGTCTAGTGCCTAAGTATAAATATGGAGTTAGTTTTGCACTGAATTTGCTTAAAAAAAATAACACAAATTTGGTGCAAAACAAGTATTAATATGCCCCTAAGTATAAAAATGTTTGAAAATCAGAAATTAGGGAATGTAATTTATCATTTCTTGTCGTGTACATGCATGGTCAGGAAGCAATATAACAGAGGAAGTTCATGCTGACTTTATGACATGGTTTTGGCGGCCATTTTGTATCGATAAAAAATAACGTTCCAAGATGGGGTAATATTGTCCATCGTGATGCTTTATGTTGGTTGCATAACACACAGAGAATGAACAAATGCTAACACAACACTATGCATGTTATTTCCAGGAAAAAGGCAGCATTTTTAATAAAAAGTATGTTTTTGAAAAACAGACTGATTTACAAGGGGACAAAAGAGTTGTATTATTTTGCAGACAAGAATTGGTTATAGCAGTGATAATGATAAAGTGCCAATACGAAATTGTGTTTTTAATCATAAAGGGTACCTGGTAACAATCTGATAACATTCCATGTGATTAACATAACCCAATATTTTTAGAACCAAAAACCATTTAGAAATAAGCTTCAAAGGTAGAAGTAGATAAGACTCATGTATGGCATATGAAAGTCACATAAAGCTTATTTGCCTGTGGTGGAAAACATCCTATTCCACAGTCAGAAAACTCAGTACGTATGCAATTAAACCGGGGTGGAAAGTTTAACACCTTCCAGCATCAACCTCATGACTTCATTTTGTGTTTTTTCTCCAAATTGACCTAGAGCCAGAGAAATACTTAAGCATTTTAGGTGGTTAAGGTGAAGGTGAGTTTAGCTGAAGGATACAGGAATGGGCAACCTGCTGGCCAACGTCACATATCTTATTTAACTGGCAGAGTATTGTAAGTAATTTCTAGACCTGTTGCCTAGCTGCAGTGGCCACCCCCACACACAATTATCTAGGCGGTCACAAAGATTTAGCATATATGATGATAGAAGTGTGTTAGACTTTTCATCCTTGGCGTTGTCTCCCTTAACTATTTGCCTCTGTTTCCCAGGCTGTTGATGTGTGCTGGACTCTAATTCTGCAGTTTTTGTTACTCTGAGCACTTTACCACTGCTGACCAGTGCTAAAGTGCAAGTGCTCCTTTACAAAATGTGTACGTAATTGGCTTATCCATGATTGGCATATTTGATTTATTAGTAAGTCCCTAGTACAGTGCACTAGAGGTGTAAAGGGCCTGTAAATCAAATGCTACTAGTGGGCCTGCAGCACTGGTTGTGCCATCCACATAAGTAGCTCTGTAATCATGTTTCAGACCTGCCACTGCAGTGTCTGTGTGTGCAGGTTTAACTGTAAATTCGACTTGTTTACCCACTTGCCAGGCCTAAACCTTCCCTTTTCTTACATGTAAGACACCCCTAAGGTAGGCCCTAGGTAGCCCCAAGGGCAGGGTGCAGTGCATGGTTAAGGTAGGACATATAGGTGGTCATTACAACATTGGCGGTAAAAGGCGCTTACCGCCGTGCAGAAGACTGCCAATACACCGCCGCAGCCGTGGAATTCTGCCACAGCTATTATGACCCACATCTCGGAATCCGCTGAAATTCAGACACCCACACAAGTCCGCCACACCAAACGTCAGTGATAATCCGGCGATAACAAATCCTCCACCGTCACGCCAACAGAAACGCGCCCATGCTATTATGACCCACGAATCCACGTGGCGGTCTTTCAACCGCGGTATTCCATTGGCGGTACACACCGCTGCGCTCAAAATACACACACATCTCCAAAACACCGCCACATTGGACAATTCAAAATACACACACCTGTTACACATACAACATTTCGCAAACAAATTGGCAACTCACCACACAACCAAGGCAGACACATTGGACTCCTATTTAAAACAGAAGAAAACCATCAGCACTAACCCTTTTACTAAAATACCCTTTAAGAATAAACCATCCCAACCTCTACAGTCCTTCAAACAAATATCCCAGGATGAATTTATGGATTTGGTCAAAGGAAGCAGACCTTCTGGTTGCCCTTCTGACCCTTGCCCACCACAAATCTTCAAGAACATCCTACTATCTACTTCTGCTGCCACACCTGTAAGAAAAATCATCAACAACTCTTTAACTTCAGGAACTTTTCCTACAGACCTGAAAAAGGCATACATACGACCATTATTAAAGAAAACAAACCTAGACCCGCAAGACCCCAACAACTACAGACCTATCACAAACGGACCTTTCCTGGGCAAATTGATAGAAAGAGCAGCATTCGCCCAGATGTCACAATTCATTGAAGACAATTCTATACTTTCAGACTTCCAAACTGGATTCCACCCAGGAAGAAGCACTGAATCGGCACTCATGGCAATCTGGGATGATCTTAAAAACACAGTCGACCGAAATGGAGTTGCTGCACTACTTCTCTTGGACCTCTCAGCTGCCTTTGATACGGTTGACCATGACACCCTAACTCAAAGACTCCACGAAGCCGGCATACAAGGGATTGCTCTCGACTGGATTACTTCCTATCTCCAAAAAAGAGTGAATATCATCCACTCACCCCCCTTCTCATCTGAACCCTACCTCACAAAAACAGGGGCCCCCCAAGGGTCAATCATCTCACCTTTGCTTTTTAACATCTACATGATATCTTTACCAGAACTGATCAATGATTTCCATCTCACATGCTACAACTATGCAGATGACACACAAATACTATTTCAATTAGAAGACCCCAAAAACATTGAAAACTCTCAAATCTTCAGTTGCCTCAGAGCTGTTGATCAGTGGATGACCTGGAGCCATCTCAAACTAAATACCTCCAAAACAGAAATACTCATATGTGGTGACTGGAAAAATTATGACCCTCTGTGCGTCTGGCCTGACAATCTCGGACCACCTCCTCAATTATCCAAGGAAGTGAAAAACCTAGGAATCACCATGGATTCCAAGCTAACTATGAATGCCCAAGTAGACAAATTAGCACGCACAAGCTTCATCACCTTAAAGACTTTACGACGCATCTTCCCCCACCTCGGATTTCCACACAAGGTGCAAGCTACTATCTCACTTGTATTATCCAAACTGGATTATGCCAATAGCCTCTACCATGGATCATCTCTATCTGTTATGAAAAAACTACATCGTATCCAGAATTCCGCAGCCAGGCTACTACTACATATAAAGCCGCAAGCCCACATCTCCCCTGCCTTCAGAGCAATACACTGGTTACCCGTTGCCAGAAGATGCACTTTCAAGCTGCTTTGTATCACCCACAAAGCTATACATGGAACAGGACCGCTTTTTATCAGAAAGAAAATTACCAAATACATCCAACAAAGAACCCTCCGCTCAAGACTGGCACCCAGCCTTAGAACACCACCATACAAGAAAAAGACTGTAGGTGGTACATCCTTCTCCATCCAAGCAGCCAAACTATGGAATTCGTTACCCCCAACTATAAGAGCCACAGATAACTTTCTTGTTTTCAGAAAACTACTCAAGAGTTGGCTCTTTCCTTCATAACCACCTTTTTCAAACAACTGTGAACTGCATATGCCTATGTGGATAAATATTTTTTTCTGATTATATGTATATTTCTATTTATTTATAGTTTCTTTGGAAAATATGTATTGCTACTGTCATAACAATAAAATACACACACACTCTTTTAAACCTGTCTGACTAAGTATTTTTTACCCATGATTCTAATTATGTATTGTATGTGCATATGTGTGTGTATTCATGTGTGTGTGTGTATATATATATATATATATATATATATATATATATATATATATATATATATGTGTATGTATGTGAATATGTTGTTTCTGTGCTTGGCATGTTTGTGGATCATTGCATGTCTCCTGGTTTTTGGGTTGTTATACTAGATATCTATGAATTTCTGCTCTCATTTTATCACACTTATCTACTCATCACTCTTATGTCATGTCTCTATCACACTATCCTCCATTCTCACTCTGACTCATCCCAAATCCCTTTGACCACTTTCATCTCCTAAATATCTCTGCCTAAGCTCTTCCCTCCACCTCCACATCTAACTCACCAAACCTCACTCTACCTCTGTGACCTCCCACACAACCCTACTAAATTCTCCTGCATTCATCTCACCCTGCTACTATGCTCTCCCTAACCCTTCCACATACTCTTCCCCCTCCGCCCCCCTTTATTCATCCCAAGCCTTTGGGTTGAGTAAATGAAGGATATACTCCCAATTAACACTTCTGGATTTCTTTCCTCCTCCACCCCTCCATTACTCCAGTCAATCTAACTAACAAATTCTCATATCCGCGGCTCAAATTAACTCATTATAATACTAAAACTGTACTCATTATTAAATGATACTAATCCATCACTAATTCTTGTTGGGTTCCGGAGTAGCGTGCTACTCATCGAAAAGCGCTTCAACGCCTCGTCAGGGGTAGTAAGCGCTATATAAATACGATTACAATACAATACAATACAAACAACACTCCTGCACACCCAACACAATATAAAACACCCACCCACATCACCCACAAACCCCTTCGACCCAAAATCAGAGACGAAGGCGGCAAAGAGAGAGCACAGCAATAGACAACCCCACCACACAGAGGCACAAAACACCATCACCCACACAACATCCACGCACAAAATTCCACACACCACTACACATCACCACTACACATCACCACACTCATCACCACATACACCACCCCACACATCACCTACACCACCCCATGGCACGCCAAAGACACCCCAGGTTTTCCGGGGAGGAGCTCAGGGTTATGGTGGAGGAAATTGTACGGGTAGAGCCACAGCTATTTGGATCACAGGTGCAGCACACCTCTATAGCCAGGAAGATGGAGCTATGGTGAAGAATCGTCGACAGGGTCAATGCAGTGGGACAGCACCCAAGAAATCTGGAGGACATCAGGAAGAGGTGGAACGACCTACGGGGGAAGGTGCGTTCAGTGGTCTCCAGGCACAACATCGTGATTCAGCGGGCTGGCGGCGGACCCCCACCTCCTCCCCCACAACTAACAACATGGGAGGAGCAGGTCTTGACCATTATGCATCCAGAGGGCCTTGGAGGAGTCGGTGGAGGAATGGACACTGGTAAGTCAAATCTCAACTATCATATCCCCCACCCTACCTGCATGCTATCACAGACCTCCACCCTCACCCCCTCCCCTATCACTCCAACTCCTCACTAATGAACTAATAACACAAACCACCCATCCCAACACCAAGCACTGCATGACACAACTAAGCATGGACACCCATCACTAAAGCATGTCCACTGCACATACCCATAACACCCCCGAACCATCATCACACAATCCCCCACACAGGAATGCTTGCACTGGGGTACACGCACACCAACCCATTGCACACCATGACACACACAGATGCAATAATCATGCTTTTATACCGGATCACTACGTAACGTCACCAGACAGGAGGGTCCAGACATTTCCACTCCACCCCCAGAAGAGGCCCACAGTGATGACAGCAGCTCTGGCCAACTGGATCCAGATGACCATCCCGGACCATAGTGGGCCTCGGGACAGTCGGTTCCCCTCGCACAGGCACAGCCCAACACTGACCTTCCACCCTCTGGTAACACCAGCACAGCACCCACCCAGCGGGCCCATACCTCTGTCCCCAGGACACGTCAGTCAGCTGTGTGTCCACCACTACAGGGAACCCAGGATAACCCACCACCCCAACAACAACAGGGACCTGGGGGCAGTGGTAGTGGGCACACGGTCCAGGGGACGGAGGCGCAGGAACACAGGGGAACTGGGAGGGCTGCCGTGCGACGGGGGGGGGACAGGCCAAGGGAACCCACTCTCCACGAGGCCCTCTCCTCCATCATGGGAGCATACCACCACTCCCAGGAGACAATGGCAACGGTCCTGGCCAAGTTTCAGGAGACCCAGCGCATGCAAGAGGAACAGTATTTGGGGTTCTGGGAGGAGCTCAGAACAATCAGCTCCGCCCTGGGCACCATCGTAGGGGTGCTGAAGGACATACAAAAGACCATGAGGGACACTGTGGCACTCCAAGGGGCCCCTGACACTGGCCTGGACGATGAACTGCCCACCACCTCTGCCGGCGCTGGTGGACAGGATGCCCCACCACAGGACTACCACACCAGCACCCCACCCCCTGCAGATGGAGAACCACCGCGCAAGCGGTCCCTGAGATCCAGGAACAGGACAGAGCAAGATGGCAAGACCCCCGCCAGGAAATGAGACCACCCTGATTGTCCTCCCACTGTCCCACTTTGTTACCCTGTCCAGATTGGAACTGCCCCAGCTCCACTTCTTATGCCCATATGGGCAATGCACCTGTGAGACTAATAGACTGGACTCTGCCATGGACATTCGTCCACCATCACCCATCACCATTTTGCCACCCCCTCCAATAATTAGCACTTCAATAAACACCCTTGAAGCAAAAAACAATCTGGAGTCAGTCTGTGATTTTGAAAATGTGTATTAGCTATGACAGTGACAAAATCCGTTCTCAATAGTAATGTCAACATACCTATGTCACACATCACAAGTCCATGAAGGATGCAATCATATGACACACATTGGTAACCACACCTGTGAAACCGTAATGGAAATGTATCACTCAGTTAGCAGATACTACTTCAAATTGACAGACAGGATAGAGGTAGAAGTGTGAAAGTGAATGTAATAGTAAAAAAAATGTTCTCACCTGTGTGTCACTGGAAATATTGCTGTATGACAGAGTCCCTGTTGTCAATGTCTTCTTCCTCTCCTTCCTCCTCATCACTGTCCACAGGCTCCACAGCTGCCACAACACCGTCATCTGGACCATCCTCCTGCAGAAAAGGCACCTGGCGTCGCAAAGCAAGATTGTGAAGCATCGAGCAGGCGATGATGATCTGGCACACCTTCCTTGGTGAGTAGAATAGGGAACCACCTGTCATATGGAGGCACCTGAACTTGGCCTTCAGGAGGCCGAAGGTGCGTTCGATCACCCTCCTAGTCCGCCCATGGGCCTCATTGTAGTGTTCCTCTGCCCTGGTCCTGGGATTCCTCACTGGGGTCAATAGCCATGACAGGTTGGGGTAACCAGAGTCCCCTAATAGCCACACACAGTGCCTCTGGAGTTGACCAATCACATACCAGATGCTGCTATTCCGCAGGATGTAGGCGTCATGCACTGAGCCAGGGAACATAGCATTTACCTGCGAGATGTACTGGTCTGCCAAACATACCATCTGGACATTCATCGAATGATAACTCTTCTGGTTCCTGTACACCTGTTCACTCCTGTGGGGGGGGGACCAAAGCCACATGGGTCCCATCAATGGCACCTATGATGTTAGGCATATGTCCCGGGGCATTGAAGTCACCTTTAACTGTAGCCAAATCCTCCACCTGAGGGAAAACGATGTAGCTCCTCACATGTTTCAGCAGGGCAGACAACACTCTGGACAACACATTGGAAAACATAGGCTGGTACATCCCTGATGCCATGGCCACTGTTGTTTGAAATGACCCACTTGCTAGGAAATGGAGCA
Source organism: Pleurodeles waltl (assembly GCF_031143425.1). Taxonomy (NCBI): domain Eukaryota; kingdom Metazoa; phylum Chordata; class Amphibia; order Caudata; family Salamandridae; genus Pleurodeles; species Pleurodeles waltl. The sequence goes on from NC_090436.1 coordinate 1,002,225,597, forward strand.
CTGATAGCACCTGCACTTGAGGGGTGATTCCTGTGGGATGGCGGATTGGTGACATCAGGTCTGGCTCCAACTGGGTACACAGTTCCTGGATTGTGGCACGGTCAAACCTGTAGGTGATGATTAAATGTCGCTCCTCGATTGTTAACAGGTCCACCAGCGGTCGGTACACAGGAGGATTCCGCCATCTCCTCACATGTCCTAGCTAACGGTGCCTAGGAAGGACAACAGCGACCACAGAGTCAACAAATTCTGAGGTATGGACCCACAGCTACACAGAACACGACACTAAATACAATATCCTTCCTGTATGTGTGTTGAGTGTAGGCCTAGGTATGTGTGACACAGTTGTAAATGAAGCCATGTGGGCCCCTGAAGTGGCGGCTGCCTGACCTCTAAAGTGGGACAATGGGATGTGAGGTAACTGCGCTGGCGTTGTACACCGTCGCGGTAGGCGGTCAAAGACCGCGGCGCAATGCTGCATTGGTCAACATTGGACGAAGTGCACTGGCGGTGATGATACGCACCGCTGCGAACGTCACCACCGCGGACGTGACTGCCATTTTCTATCTGTTCAATCACTCGATACCTGATCTTCGACAGGAGAGGACCTACACTGCAAGTGCTGCTGTGACCTCGGTCTGGAAGAGACAATGGCTGCTGCGTCTGGGGAAAGGGCCCCTGCCTTCACTGCACAGGAGTTGGAGAAGCTCGTGGACAGGGTCCTCCCCCAGTACACGCTACTCTACGGTCCTCCAGACCAACAGGTAAGTACACAGGGAGCACATTGTATGGGCTATGCCTGGGTGGAGAGGGCTGGATGTCAGTAGGAAGGGGGCAGAGTCCCGCGAGCATGAAGAAGTGTGATTGCATGTGCCACATGGCAAGGGCAGGGATGTGGGCCACTCACTTCGACGGTGCAGTTGGTAATGACTTCTCTTCTTCCCCTGTCCATGTCATGTAGGTCAACGCCCACCAGAAGAAGGATATTTGGCGTGCCATCTCCAAGGACGTCCGGAACCTGGGGGTCCACCACAGACGGAGCACCCACTGCCGTAAAAGATGGGAGGACATTCGCCGCTGGAGCAAGAAGACGGCGGAGGCTCAGCTGGGGATGGCCTCCCAACGTGGGAGGGGTGCCCGTCGAACCATGACCCCGCTGATGTTCAGATCCTGGCGGTGGCCTACCCTGAGTTGGATGGACGCATGAGGGCATCACAGCTGACACAAGGGGGTGAGTACACTATCATTCTCATGACTTTGCGCGCAGTGGAGGGGTCTGGGTGGGAGAGGAGGGCTGTGGGTTTCCCTAGGCCAGGGCGAGTTCCGTAGGCTAGGCCCCTCCGGAATCCAGGTCATGTGCCACTCCACCCCACCTCTGTAGAGTGCCAAGTACAGGTATACATGCCCCTTTGTCATCTATGTGGGTAGATGACACTCATAGCCATGTAGGCCATATCCCAGGAACTGCATCTGTAGAGGCCAAGAGCACGGCGTAGTGCAGTGGGCTGCTGTGTCTGTATTGTCCGCCTATGGTAGCGGTAAGCCATGCACTCAACCTGTCTTTCTTCTGTTTCCCCACCCCTTTTTGTGCTCTCCCTGTTCTTTTGTGCATCAGCATCATCAGGCGGAGGTACAGTGGCACCGGAGCACGAGGGGGCTGCATCCCACATGGCCATGGAGGGCCACACCACGGACACAGAATTACCAGTGGGACGGAGGGAGAGGGGAGCTTCACGTCGGTCACCGGATCAGCAAACAGCGACACAGACTTGTCCTCCGATGGGAGCTCCCTTGTGGTGGCGGCACCATCTGTGCCCCCCACTTCTACAGGTACAGCCGCCACCCCCCCACCAGCACCGCCCTCCCAGCAGCCCCTCAGCCTTCGCTCCGTGCCCGCTCATCCAGGAGGGTGGACATCACCTTTGCCCCAGGCACCTCAGCCCCTGCCCCTGTCACCCCTGCTGCCCTCAGTGAGGAGGCCATTGACCTCCTCAGGTCACTCACTGTTGGGCAGTCTACCATTGTGAATGCCATCCAGGGTGTAGAACTGGAGTTGCAACACACTAATGCATTCCTGGAGGGCATTAATTCTGGTCAGGCTGCCCATCATCGAACCCTGCAATCTCTGGCCTCAGCACTGATGGCAGCCATTGTCCTTGTCTAGCCTCCCCCTCCAACTTCCTCCACCCAGACCCAATCCCCTGTACCCCAGCCTATCCCAAGCACACCATCAGACCAGCCTGCACACACCTCAACACACAAGGGCAGCTCAGGCAAACATAGGCACCACACATCCCACAGGCACTCACACAAGCATCACCCACATACAGACACAGCAACATCCACTGCCTCCACTATGTCCCCCTCCTCGTCGTCTCCCTCCTCCCTCCCAGTCTCGTCTACACTCTCACCTGCATGCACTACCACTACAGCCACTAGGACTCACACCAGAACACCCAGCACCATACCCCGCTCAACTGCACTCACCACCCCCACTACCATTTACACGTCCCCTGTGTCCTCTCCCAGTGTGTCTGTGACGCCCCCTCCCAAAGTACACAAACGCGGACACCCACACACCCAACATCCATCCACCTCACGACAGCCTCCAGAACCTGCACCCGAATCATCTAAAGTTACACCTCCTACAACCACCTCCTCTTCCTCCACTCCCAGACCCCCTCCAGCTATCCATCCCAGTGTTCATCAGAAACTTTTCCTGAGCAACCTTGACCTCTGTCCCACCACCCCGACCCCTCCAATTCATAGGTCCCGTACCAGCACCTCAGCCAAAACAAGTCCGGTACCAGTGGTGCGTGTTAGAGGTATGTGGAGTGCACCGGCCACCAGGGCAGCCAGTGTGACACGGAGCCAAAGTACTGCCAGTCCACCCCCTGTAAAGCACCAGAAGTTGGACAGTGCCCGACGGGAGAGGGTGAAGACTCCTGCCGGCAAAGACGCCCACAAGGGTCCCTGGGGGAGTGTCGAGTCAGCTGTGAGCCCTCCCAAGGTGGTGAAGGGGCAGAAGAAGTCTCCAAAGTCTGGTAAGAGCAGCACGGCGGAGAAGGCCGCCATCCTCCCCGCTGGCCAGGACGCCACCGCCAGCCCCATCGTCACTGGTCCGGAGACCACTGCCAGAGTCAGTGCCCTGGAGGGCAGCACTATCGTCACTGGTCCGGAGACCACTGCCAGAGTCAGTGCCCTGGAGGGCAGCACTATCGTCACTGGTCCGGAGACCACGGCCAGAGTCAGTGCCTTGGAGGGCAGCACTCAGTGCCCTGGAGGGCAGCACTATCGTCACTGGTCCGGAGACCACCGCCAGAGTCAGTGCCCTGGAGGGCAGCACTATTGTCACTGGTCGGGAGACCACCGCCAGAGTCAGTGCCCTTTGAGGCAGCACTATCGTCAGTAGTCTGGAGACCACCGCCAGAGTCAGTGCCCTGGAGGGCAGCACTATCGTCACTGGTCCGGAGACCACCACCAGAGTCAGTGCCCTGGAGGGCAGCACTATCGTCACTGGTCCGGAGACCACCGCCAGCGTCAGTGCCCTGGAGGGCCCCGGCAGCCACAGCCCCGCTGGGCACTGAGGGACCGTCATGCCACACACCGCTGCACAGGTCACAGACAGCAAAGTCAAGCACCACTGAACATGGCAAGCACCGCTGAACAGGGCAAAGACCACCATGGCAAGCACCGCTGAACAGGGCAAGCACCGCTGAACAGGTCAGAAACTGCAAAGTCAAGCACCGCTGAATAGGGCAAAGACCGCCATGGCAAGCACCGCTGAACAGGGCAAAGACCGCCATGGCAAGCACCGCTGAACATGCCAAGCACCGCTGAACAGGGCAAGCACCGCTGAACAGGTCAGAAACTACAAAGTCAAGCACCGCTGACCAGGGCAAAGACCGCAATGGCAAGCACCGCTGAACAGGTCAGAAAGTGCAAAGTCAAGCACCGCTGAACAGGGCAAAGACCGCCATGGCAAGCACCGCTGAACATGGCAAGCACCGCTGAACAGAGCAAGCACCGCTGAACAGGTCAGAAACTGCAAAGTCAAGCACCGCTGAACAGGGCAAAGACCGCCATGGCAAGCACCGCTGAACAGGTCAGAAACTGCAAAGTCAAGCACCGCTGAACAGGGCAAAGACCGCCATGGCAAGCACCGCTGAACATGGCAAGCACCGCTGAACAGGGCAAAGACAGCCATGGCAAGCACCGCTGAACAGGGCAAGCACTGCCAACTCAAGCATCGTTAGCCCATGTGCGGCTGGTACAGTGACGGAACTGGGACCGTCACGAGGAGCGTGATGCACTCTGGGCACCAGTCCCCCTCCAGAACCAGTGGAGAACGGCATCCACTACCTGAATCCTTCACAGGATGAAGCACTCTGGGCACCAGTCCCCCTCCAGAACCAGTGGAGAACTGCATCCACTACCTGAATCCTTCACAGGATGAAGCACTCTGGGCACCAGTCCCCCTCCAAGATCAGTGGAGAACTGCATCCACTACCTGAGTCCTGCACAGGATGAAGCACTCTGGGCACCAGTCCCCCTCCAGAACCAGTGGAGAACTGCATCCACTACCTGAATCCTTCACAGGATGAAGCACTCTGGGCACCAGTCCCCCTCCAGAACCAGTGGAGACTGTTATCCACTTGAGCGACTGTGGCTTTGCACTCCCCAGGATGGTACAGTGGGCAACCCACCCACTGTAGAGACTTGAGAGACTGTTGCTTTGCACTCCCCAGGATTGATCAGTGGGCAAACCACCCACTGTAGAGACTTGAGAGATTGTGGCTTTGCACTCCCCAGGATGGTACAGTGGGCAACCCACCCACTGTAGAGACTTGAGAGACTGTGGCTTTGCACTCCCCAGGATTGATCAGTGGGCAACCCACCCACTGTAGAGACTTGAGAGACTGTGGCTTTGCACTCCCCAGGATACATCCACGGGCATGGAGCCCCGTCGTGGATCTGGCTTTGTACTCATCCGGCTGAGGTGCCCTCCTTCCCTTCCCCCTGAGGTGCCTGTTGTATTTCTATCTGATGCCCCTGCAGTGTTCTCTGGACAGGTATCTAGTGTGGGCCTCGTCCATGCATTTTGGGCCCAGTGGTCCATGGACATTGAATTGTGCTTACCTGCACTACTAATTGTGATGTATATATTTGGAATGTGTATATATTTCTGTATATATGAGTTTACTGTATTTTTATACATTACAATAGTTATACTGATTCCCTTTTGTCTTTGCATTCTTCCAGGGGGGTTGTGGGTTGTTACTGTGATGTTTGGATATGCATTGGTGTGTGTGTTGTAGTGGGTGAGGTTCGGGGTGGGGGTGTTGTGTGTGTGTGTCCCCGACTTTTGCCTCCCCCATCCCCTATGTCATAGGTGCAGTACTCACCGTTGTCTTCGGCGCCGCTGTTGCTGATGTTCGTAGAGGAGCAGGAAGACAAGCGCAGGGAGTATTTGGAGTTCGGGCTGCATGGTGCCCTCCTTCCTATTAGAGTGTGTTAAGGTGAGCGTTTTCCCATTGCAAAAGCTGTTTCCGGTGTGTTTTTATCCACAGTGAATCCGCCCCGAAAAAGGTGGCGGATTGGCCTGTTGTAATACTATGGGCGGTACATTGTCTCCCGCCTGTCTGTTGGCGGTGACCGCCGCACTGCTTGTCTGTACCACCGTGGCCGTCGGAGTGTTAAAGTGGCTGTCTATGTTGGCGGTTTCCACCACGGTCATAATTCCCTTTTTTTCCGCCGGCCTGTTTGCGGTATTACCACAGCTTTAACACCGTCCGCCAGGGTTTAATGACCCCCATAGTAATGTGTTTTATATGTCCTAACAGTGAAATATTACTAAATTCGTTTTTCACTGTTGTAAGGCCTGTCCCTCTCATAGGTTAACATGGGGGCTATCTTTTAATATGATTAAAGTGTAGATTCCTGTGGGAGTGGATGGACATATGGAGTTTGGGGTCTCTGAGCTCACAATTTAAAAATGCATCTTTTAGTAAAGTTGATTTTAAGATTGTGTGTTTGAAAATGCCACTCTTAAAAGTGAGCATTTTCTTGCTTATACCATTTCTGTTACTCTGCCTGTTTGTGGATTCCCTGTCTGAGTAAGTTTGATAGTTGGGCTGGTTGCACCTCTCACTAGACAGTGACACAAAGGGAGCTGGGGTGCAGTCTGCATTTCCTGATGAGCCATCTGTGTTAGGAGGGAGAGGAGGAGTGGTCACTCACACCTGAAAGGGCTGTGTCTGCCCTCACACAATGCAGGCTCCAACCCCCTAGTGAGTGTCTGGGGCCTGGCCTAGGCAAGGCAGGATTTCACATTCAAGAGAGACTTTGCTTTGAAGTAGGCCTACTTCAAAGGAGAAATTAGGTATAAGAAGGGCATCCAAAACCACAGACTTTAGAACACTTTTGGAAACCAAGAGGAACCTCTGCCTGGAGAAGAGCTGAAGAGGTGAGGAAGAAGAGCTGCCGTTCCTGTCACTGTGCTTTGTGGGGCTATCATGCAGTTGCTGCTTCTGCCCGAGTAAGAGGGCAAATACTGGACTTTGTGTGCCTAACATCTTCTGAAGGTCTCCAAGGGCTTGATTTAGAGCTTGCCTCCTGGTGTTTGAAGTCTCAGAGACAGCAAAGACTTTTCTCTGCCAGCACCTGGGGTGTCTGGAGAGACTCCTCTGACCTGTGGTGCCCATAAGGTTCCTGGGACCCTGAAAGGAGAAGCTGGCAGCCTAAGAGGAAGAAATCCAAGCACAGAACACCGTGCGGGGAAAAGATTGATGCAACTCCGATCTGCGGCTGTCAAAATCGACGCACCGCCGGCTTCGCAGCTGAAAATCGACGCTCGCCTGCAACGTGACCGAAGAATCGATGCACGGAGCTGGAGAAATGACACGCAGCATAGCAAACGGAGGCTATGAGATCACGACCGGCGCTCTGTGGTTTTCGGATCATCGTGCAGCTGGATTTCCGAAGCAAACACCGCTCGGCGTGTAAAAACAATGCAAGGCCTGCCTGGACCCGAGAGTGCTGACTCGATTGACGCATTGCTTTCCTGCGGAGAAAAGAAACGATGCACCTCGACCCGACAAAAGGTGAAACAATGCAAGGTCTCGTGAGTGAGTGAAGCAAGCCTTTTTGATGCGCACTCGCCCGTGCAGGGTTATTTTTGACACACCCAAGGTACATTTTCACGCTAATAGTGTTAGTGTGTGTATAAAACTACATGAAGACTCTTTTTGCTTTTCATTTGATGACGTGTATTGTGGATTTTTGTTGTTTTGGTCTTGTTTTGTTTAGATAAATATTCTCTATTTTTCTAAACCTGTGTTGTGTCATTTTGTAGTGTTTTCATTAAGTTACTATGGGCCAGATGTAGCATTATTCCAAATTGCGACTTGCAATTTGCGAGTCCCAGCGACTCGCAAATTGTAACTCGCAATTTGGAATGCAGAAAGGTGTCTCAGACACCTTCTGCGAGTCGCTATGGGGTTGCAAAGACCCACCTCATTAATATTAATGAGGTGGGTCGCAATTTGCAACCCCATAGCGATTCAGGGCACTCACGGGGATGGTGGCCTGCTGGGAACAGCAGACCACCATGTCTGTGACTGCTTTTAAATAAAGCAGTTTTTTTTTTTCAAAATGCAACCCGTTTTCCTTAAAGGAAAATGAGCTGCGCTTTGAAAAATAAAACAAAACCTTTTGTTTCGGTATTTTTCAGGGCAGGTAGTGGTCCATTGGACCACTGCCTGCTCTGAAAAATTATTTTTAGTGCCAGACACAAAGGGGAGGGGATCCCATGGGGACCCCTTCCCGTTTGCGCCTGGGTTACCATCCACTTCAGGTGGATGGTAACTGCGCTTTCATTTGCGACCGCAATTGCGGTCGCAAATGAAAATGCATACCATAGCGACTCGCAAATAGGAAGGGAACACCCCTTCATTTTTGCGACTCGGAAATGCATTTTGCGAGTCGGTTCCGACTCGCAAAATGCATTTCTACATGGCAAAGGGCCTTTAGCGACTCGCTAAAGCTTTGCTACATCTGGCCCTAAGTGTGTTGATACAAATACTTTACATATAGCACTCTGAAGTTAAGACTACTGCTCGTGCCAAGCTACCAAGGGGTTAAGCAGGGGTTAGCTGAGGGTGATTCTCTTTTACCCTGACTAGAGTGAGGGTCCTTGCTTGGACAGGGGGTAACCCGACTGCCAACCAAAGACTCCATTTCTAACAAAGTGCAACACCACAACAAAGAAAGAACATGTGTCAAAAAATGTGTCACAATAGCCCCACCAGTCTCTGTATGGGCTAATGCCTTCTAGTAAATATTCTCATGAGATATTGTTTTCTGTTTAACTTTTTGAAATAAATTTGAATAGTAAGATTTGTTTTTATCCTTACAATCTAAGGTGGTCATTACAACCCTGGCGGACGATGTTAAAGCGGCGGTAAGACCGCCAACAGGTCGGCGGTAAAAAAATAGCAATAACGACCGTGGCGGAAACCGCCAACAAAGACAGCCACTTTAACACTCCGACCAGCACGGCGGTACAAACAAACAGCGTGGCAGTCACCGCCAACAGACAGGCGGTAGAAAATGTACGGCCCACACTATTATGACAGGCCAATCCGCCACCTTTTCCGGGGTGGATTCACTGTGGATAAAAACACGGCGGAAACAGGAATTTCGAAGGAAAAACGCTCACCTCTACACACTCCATGAGGACCCAGTTGCGTCAGTGCCCCTGCTGCTCATGGGCTAGCGGTGCTTTAGTTGGCGGTTCCCTGTGCAGCGGTGCTTGAGTTGGCGGTGCCCTGTTCAGCGGTGCTTGAGTTGGCGGTGCCCTGTGCAGCGGTGCATGAGTTGGCGGTGCCGTGTGCAGCGGTGCTTGAGGTGGTGGTGCCCTGTGCAGAGGTGCTTGAGTTGGCGGTTCCCTGTTCAGCGGTGCTTGAGTTGGCGGTGCCCTGTTCAGCGGTGCTTGAGATGGCGGTACCCTGTTCAGTGGTGCTTGTGCTGGCGGTCCTTCATGGCCCAGCGGGGCTTGTGCTGGCGGTCCTTCATGGCCCAGCAGGGCTTGTCCTGGTGGTCCTTCATGGCCCAGCGTGGCTGGGACTGGCGGTCCTTCATGGCCCAGCGGGGCTTGTGCTGGCGGTCCTTCATGGCCCAGCGGGGCTTGTGCTGACGGTACTTCATGGCCCAGCGGGGCTGGTGCTGGCGGTCCTTCATGGATCAGCGGGGCTGGGGCTGGCGGTCCTTCATGGCCCAGCGGGGCTTTTGCTGGCGGTCCTTCATGGCCCAGCAGCGTTTGTGCTGGCGGTCCTTCATGGATCAGCCGGGCTTGTGCTGGCGGTCCTTTATGGCCCAGCGGGGCTTGTGCTGGCGGTCCTTCATGGCCCAGCGGGGCTTGTACTGGTGGTCCTTCATGGCCCAGCGGGGCTTATGCTGCCGGTCCTTCATGGCCCAGCGGGGCTGGTGCTGGCGGTCCTTCATGGCCCAGCGGGGCTGGGACTGGCGGTCCTTCATGGCCCAGCGGGGCTTGTGCTGGCGGTCCTTCATGGCCCAGCGGGGCTGGTGCAGGCAGTCCTTCATGGATCAGCGGGGCCGGCGGTGCCCTCCTGGGCAGCTGGGCTGGGGCTGGCGGTGCCCTCTTGGGCAGCTGGTCTGAGGCTGGCAGTGGTCTCCTGGGCAGCTGGGCTGGGGCTGGCGGTGGCCTCCTGGGCAGCTGGGCAGCTGGGCTGGGGGTGGCCTCCTGGGCAGCTGGCCTGGGGCTGGCGGTGCACTCCTGGGCATCTGGGGCTGGCGGTGGCCTCCTGGGCAGCTGCACTGGGGCTGGCGGTGGCCTCCTGGGCAGCTGGGCTGGGGCTGGCGGTGTCCTCCTGGGCAGCGGGGATGATGGCGGTCTTCTCCGCCGTGCAGCTCTTCCCAGACTTGCCGGGTTTCTTGTGGCCCTTCCCCACCTTGGAAGGTGTCACAGCTGACTCCACACTCCCAACGGGACTCCTGGGAGCGGCTTTGGTGGCTGGAGTCTTACCCCTCACCCGCCGGGCACTGGCCAACTTCTGATGCTTCACAGGTAGGGGACTGTCTGTGCTGTGGCTCCGTGCCACACTGGCTGTCCTGATGGCCGGCGCACTCAACATACCGGTGACTACAGGCTGTGGCTGAGGTGCTCGTTTGAGACCTATGAGATGGACGGGGTGGGGGAGGTGTGGGAAAAAGGTCAAGGCTGGACAGGAAAAGTTTTTTGGACACACTGGGATGGGTAGCTGGAGGGGGGTTGGGAGTGCAGAAAGAGATGGTGGTAGTAGGAGGTGTGCGTTTGGTGACTTTGGGTGCAGGTGCAGGTGCATGTGCTGGAGGCTGTCGTGAGGTGGATGGCTGTTGGGTGGGTGTGTGCCTGCATTTGTGTATCTTGGGAGGGGGCGTCACAGACAAACTGGGAGAGGACACAGGGGACGTGTGAATGGTAGTGGGGTGCTGACTGCACGTGAGCGGGGTGTGCTGGTGGGTGTGCTGGTGAGGGAGGTAGTGGCTGTAGAGGTAGTGCATGCAGGTGTGAGTGTAGACGAGACTGGGAGGGAGGAGGGAGACGAGGAGGAGGGGGACACAGTGGAGGCAGTGGATGTTGGTGTGTCTACATGTGTGTGTTGCTTGTGTGAGTGCCTGTTGGTTGTGTGGTGCTTATGTTTGCCTGAGCTTCCCTTGTGTGTTGACGTGTGTGCATGCTGGTCTGATGGTGTGCTTGGGATAGGCGGAGGTAAAGGGGATTGGGTCTAGGTGGAGGAAGTTGGAGGGGGGAGGCTAGAGACGGGGACAATGGCTGCCATCAGTGCTGAGGCCAGAGTTTGAAAAGCTCAGCGAAGGGCCGCCTGACCAGAATGAATGCCCTCCAGGAATGCATTAGTTTGTTGCAACTGCCTTTCTACACCCTCAATGGCATTCAAAATGGTAGACTGCCCAACAGTGAGGGACCTACGGAGGTCAATAGCCTACTCACTGAGGGTAGCAGGGGTGACTGGGCAGGGGCTGAGGTTCCTGGGGCAAAGGTGATGCCCACCCTCCTGGGTGAGCGGGCACGGGGCGAAGGCTGAGGGGATGCTGGGAGGGCGGTGCTGGTAGGGGGGGTGGCGGCTGTACCTGTAGATGTGGGGGCACATATGTTGCCGCCACCACAAGGGAGCTCCCATCAGAGGACGTGTCCGTGTCGCTGGTCTCAGCTCCTGTCCCCGCCGTGAAGCTCCCCTCGCCCTCGGACCCACTGTTGAATTCTGAGTCCGTAGTCACGCCCTCCAGGGCCATGTGGGATGCAGCTCCCTCGTGCTCCGGTGCCACTGCTCCTCTGCCTGATGATACTTATGCACAGAAAAACAGGGAAACCACAAAAAGGGGAGGACGACAGAAGAAAGACATGTTGAATGCATGGATTACTGCTACCGTTGGCGGACAAGACAGACACAGAAGCCCCCTGCACTACGCCGCACTCTTGGGCTCCACTGTTCAATTCCTGGGAAATGGCCTACAAGGCTATGGACGACATCTGCACACATAGATGACACAGGGGCATGAATAGCTGTACTTGGCAGTCTACAGAGGTGGGCTGGGGTTCCACATGGCCTGCCTTACGGTGAACTCGACCTGGCCTAGGGAAACCCGCAGCCCTCCTCCCCCACCCAGACAACTCCACTGCACGCAAAGTCAGCAGAATGTGACTGTACTCACCCTCTTGGGTCTGCTGTGATGCCCTCAAGCGCCCATCCAACTCCAGGTAGGCCACTGCCAGCCTGGATGTCCTTGGCGATGGCACGCCAAATATCTTTTTTCTGGTGGGCGCTGACCTACATGAAATGTACAGGGGAAAAAGAGAAGTTATTACCAGCTGCACCGTCAAAGTGATTGGCCCCCATCCCTATCCTTGCCATGTGGCACATGCATTCACCGTCTTTCATGCACGCAGCACTCTGCCCCCTTCCTTCTTACATCCAGCCCTCTCCACACAGGCATAGCCCATACAACATGCTCCCTTTGTACTTACCTGTTTGTCTGGAGGACCGTAGAGTAGCGTGTACTGGGGGAGGACCCCATCCACGAGCTTCTCCAACTCCTCCGATGTGAAGGCAGGGGCCCTATCCCCAGACGCACGAGCCATTGTCTCTTCCAGACCGAGGTCACAACAGCACATGCAGTGTAGGTCCTCTCCTGTCGAAGATCAGGTATTGAGTGATTGAACAGATAGAAAATTGCTGTCACGTCCGCGGCGGTGCGTACCGTCACCGCCGGCGTACATAGTCATTGGCTCCTGGGACCCATAGTGTCAAATGTTAACCAATGCGGCATCCAACGGTGTACAACGCCAGTGCAGTTACCTCACATCCCATTGTCCCACTTTACAGGTCAGGCAGCCACCATTTCAGGGGCCCACATGGCTTCATTTTCAACTGCGTCACACATACCTAGGCCTAGTCTCAACACACATACAGGCCACCTTTTGTGTATGATTTGTGTTGTGGGTAAACTGTGGGTGCGTACCTCTGAGTTGTTTGGCTCTGTGCTTGCTATTGTCCTTCATAGGCACCGTCCGCTGGGACATGTGAGGAGATGGCGGCATCCTCCGGTGTACCGACCGTTGGTGGACCTGTCAACAATGGAGGAGTGACATTTGATAATCACCTACAGGCATGACGGTGCCACAATCCAGGAACTGTGTACCCAGTTGGAGCCAGACCTGATGTCACCAATCCGCCATCCCACAGGAATCCCCCTCACGTGCAGGTGCTGTCAGTGCTCCATTTCCTTGCAAGTGGCTCTTTTCAAACAACTGTGGCCATGGCATCAGGGATGTCCCAGCCTATGTTTTCCAACGTATTGTCCAGAGTGTTGTCTGCCCTTCTGAAACACATGCAGCGCTAAATTGTTTTCTCTCAGGTGGAGGATTTGCCTACAGTGAAAGGTGATTTCTATGCCCAGGGACATATCCCCAACATCATAGGTGCCATTGATGGAACCCATGTGGCTTTGGTCCCCACCCACAGGAGTGAACAGGTGTACAGAAACCGGAAGAGTTATCATTCTATGAATGTACAGATGATATGTTTGGCAGACCAGTACATCTCCCATGTGAATGCCATGTTCCCTGGCGCAGTGCATGACGCCTACATCCTGCGGAATAGCAGCATCCCTTATGTGATGGGTCAGCTCCAGAGGCACCGTGTGTGGCTATTAGGTGAGGACCTGGAAGGAAGTCAGTGGGAATGGTTGTCTGGGTCTGGGGTTATCCCTCCAGGTTAGTGTGTGTTTAACAGTTGCCCCTCACCATTTGCAGGTGACTCTGGTTATCCCATCTTGTCATGGCTACTGACCCCAGTGAGAAATCTCAGGGCAGAGGAACGCTACAATGAGGCCCATGGGCAAACTAGGAGGGTGATCGAGCGGACCTTCGGCCTCCTGAAGGCCAGGTTCAGGTGCCTCCATATGGCAGGTGGATCCCTATTCTACTCACCAAAGAAGGTGTGCCAGATCATTGTGGCCTGCTGTATGCTTCACAACTTGGCTTTGCGATGCCAGGTGCCTTTTCTGCAGGAGGATGGTCCAGACGGCGGTGTTGTTGCAGCTGTGGAGCCTGTGGACAGTGATGAGGAGGAAGCAGAGGAAGAAGACATGCACAACAGGGACTCAGTGATCCAGCAATATTTCCAGTGAGACACAGGTAAGAATACAATCCTGCCTACTACATGTACTTTAACACTACTACCTCTCTCCTGTCTGTCGTTTTCACCCAGTGTATGCTCACTGAGTTGTCATTTTCCCTTACGGTTTCACAGATGTGGGTCCCACTGTGTGACATCTGCTTAGATTCCTCATGGTCTAGAGCTGTGTGATATAGGTATGTTGGCATTACTATTTCAAAAACATTTTGTCACTATAATTGCTAATACACTATTTCGAAATCACAGACAGACTCCAGATCATTTTGTGCTTTAGGTGTGTTTATTTAAATGCTAAATATTGGAGGGGGTAGTGAAATGGTGAGGGGTGATGGTGGAGGAGTGTCCATGGCAGAGTCCACTCTATTAGTCTCACAAGTGCATTGCCCATATGGGCATAGGAAGTGGACCTGGGGCAGTTTAATTATGGATAGGGTGACAAAGTGGAACAGTAGGATGACAATCAGGGTGGTCTCATTTCTTGGCGGGGGTCTTGGCATCATTCTCTGTCTTGTTCCTGGATCTCAGGGACTGTTTGCGGGGTGGTTCTCCCTCTGCAGGGGGGGGGAGTGCTGGTGTGGTGGTCCTGTGGCCGGGCGTCCTGTCCACTAGCGCCGGCGGAGGTGGTGGGCAGTTCATCGTCCATGCTAGTGTCAGGGGTCCCTTGTAGTGCCACAGTGTCCCTCCTGGTGTTGAGTACTTCCTTCAGCACCCCTACCATGGTACCAGGGTGGAGCTGATGGTTCTGAGTTCCTCCCTGAAGCCCATATACTGTTCCTCCTGCATGCGCTGGGTCTCCTGAAACTTGGCCAGTACCGTTGCCATCGTCTCCTGGGAGTAGTGGTATGCTCCCTTGATGGAGAAGAGGGCCTTGTGGAGAGTGGGTTCCCTTGGCTTGTCTGCCCCCTATCGCATGGCAGCCCTCCCAGTTCCCCTGTGTTCCAGTGCCTCCGTCCCCTGGACCGCGTGCCCACTACCACTGCCCCCAGGTCCCTGTTGTTGTTGGGTTGGTAGGTTATCCTGGGTTCCCTGTAGTGGTGGACACACAGCTGATTGACGTGTCCTGGGGACGGAGGTATGGGCCCGCTGGGTGGGTGCTGTGCTGGTGTTTCCAGAGGGGGGAAGGTCTGTGGTGGCCTGTGCCTGTGTGAGGGGAACCGACTGTCCAGAGGTCCCCGATGGTCCGGGCTGGTCATCTAGATCCAGTTGGACAGAGGTGCTGTCATCACTGTGGGCCTCTTCTGTTGGTGGTGTGGACATGTGTGGACCCTCCTGTCCGGTGACGTTGGGTAGGGGTCCTGCAGGGGTATAAAAGGATGTTTGTTAAATCTGTGTGTGTAATGGTGTGCAATGGGTGGGTGACCGTGTACCCCAGTGCTAGCATTCCTGTGTGGGAGCTTGTGTGATGGTGGTTTAGGGGGGTGTATGGGTATGTGCAGTGGGCATGCTTTGGTGATTGGTGTCCATGCTTTGTAGTTGCATGCAGGGCTTGGTGTTGGGATGTGTGGTTTGTGATGTTGGGACATTTGTGAGGAGTTGGGGTGCTGGGGGTGAGGGTGAGGGTTGGGGTATGTGACAGCATGCAGGTAGGGTGGGGGATGTAATAGTAAAGCTTTGACTTACCAGAGTCCATTCCTCCACCTAGTCCTGCGAGGCCCTCAGGAAGCAGAATCGCCAAGACCTGCTCCTCCCATGTTGTTAGTTGTGGGGGAGGAGGTGGGGGTCCGCCGCCATTCCGCTGAACTGCCAGGTGGTGTCTTGAGACCACGGAACGCACCTTCCCCCGTAGGTCGTACCACCTGATGTCCTCCCGATTTCTTGGGTGTTGTCCCACTGCGTTGACCCTGTACACTATTCTGCGCCATAGCTTCATCTTCCTAGCTATGGAGGTGTGCTGCACCTGTACTCCGAATAGCTGTGGCTCTACCCGGACGATTTCCTCCACCATATCCCTGAGCTCCTCCTCCGAGAACCTGGAGTGTCTTTGCCGTGCCATGGGGTGGTGCAGGTGATGTGTGTGGTGGAGTCTGTGGTGATAAGTGTGGTGATATGTAGTGGTGTGTTGTGTGAGGTACGCGGAAGTTGTGTGGGTGATGGTGTTGTGTGCCTGTGGATGCTATTATTCTTGCTGGTGGTGTCGCTCTCTGGCCTTCTTTCTGAATTGTTTGTCGTGGGGGTTTGTGGGTGATGTGGGTGTATGTTTTATATTGTAATGGGTGTGTGGGAGTGGTGTGGGAATGTGTCTCAGGTGTGTATATTTTGAATTGTCCAATGTGGGGATGTTTTGAGCGCAGCGGTGTGTACCGCCAATGGAATACTGTGGATGAAAGATCGCCACGTGGATTCTTGTGTCGTGATAGTGTGGGCGTATTTCTGTTGGTGTGAGGGTGGAGGTTTTGTTTTTGCCAGTTTATCACTGACCTTTGGTGTGGCGGACTTGTGTGGGTGTCTGACTTTTGGCGGATTCCGAGATGTCGGTCATAATAGCTGTGGCAGAATTCTGCGGCTGCGGCGGTGTATTGGCGGTCTTCTGCACGGCGGTAAGCGGCTTTTACCGCCAATGTTGTAATGAGGGCCTAAATGCTATGTAAAAGGCTGGAGAATGCTTATGCCAAAAGTACTATTTTCTTTTGATGGTTTTGATCATTTTTACTCCATAATTAAACAGCTTGTAGCCAAATTCTTTAAGGGATCTTTTTTTAAGGGTGAAATATTTCTTAATATTACAAAGTCAATCAAAGTTGGAAAACTGAGACCCTATGCTATTTATTTCAGGACATAGTAAAACTGCAATCAGCCTTCTTCTGGTGATATTGGGCTCCAGGATCTCCTGTGAGTGGGAAGTCCTATATTGTCAGAGATGATTAAAGCCCACATTCCTCCTATGATCACCAGGTATGAGATGCTGAGCAGAGCCTTAGATGGTGAAGTGAGTGAGTTAGCGAAGGTGGATTGAAGTGGTGGGACAGGCGCAAAGAATCAGAGGGATGACTTGAACTTTTCCACTGTGAAGGCAAAAGGCAGAGGTTGTAGATTGAGTAGGAAATTTCATCACCCCACCCATTATCATGCGTCCATTACTTATTGTTAATGGCATTACTCCTAGTCCTACTCCCTCGCATTCCTTAAGTAACCAGTAAGGCCGCTTACCTCACCTAGACCCCTCCCCTCCCTTTTTAAAAAGTCCCCCTCGCCCCAGGCCCCACCTGTACTGAACCAAGCCAAAGGAAGCTCAGTTGTCCTGCACCGTAAGGACGGTAGGGAACTGTAAGGAAGGCAAGGGAGTAGGACTAGGAGTAATGCCATTAACAATAAGTAATTGACGCATTACCCCCTGTCCCTCCCTTTCCTTCCTTAAGTAACCAATGAGACATAGCAAGAAATCAGAAGACAGACAACTGAGTTGCACTGCAGAAAAAAACATTTAATTACAACCCGTCAAGACACATAAAGGCCCTTATTCCATCATAAAGGACAATACCTTGTGCCCCAAAGCAGACTCCAATCATTCCAATTCAGCAATTCTGTAGTGCTGAACAAAGTGGAGGTAGAGGCCCAAGTAGCAGTTATACAAATCTCCATCACTGAAGCGCCCTGCAACTCAGCCACCGTAGCCGTCATACCCCTAGTGGAACGACCCTGAATCCCAGGAGGAGGCACCATCCCTTTGAAAGCACAGGCCAATAGCACCATAGCCCGAATCTAGTGACTCAAGGAAGCAGTAGATGGCTTTTCCCCTTTCCGTGCAGGACCAAAATGAACAAACAAAGAATCCCCTTCCCGAAAGGCAGCAACCACCTTCAGGTACCACAACAAGGCCCGATGCACATCCAAACCATGCAACCTGACCTCCTCCTCCAAGGAAGGGTCGGAACAAAAGGCAGGGAGGATCACTTCCTGTCAGACATGAAAAGCTGAATTCACATTCGGTACAAAAGAGGGAATCGGAACCAGAACAACCTGATCCGGAAACATTTTACAAAAAAGAAAAGAGCAGGATAAAGCACCCAACTCCCCCAAGTTCCTGGCATAAGTAATAGCCACCATAAAACAAGATTTTAAAGTCAAATGCTTCAAATCAATGTCCACCAGAGGTTAAAATGGTGGGTCCGTCAAGACATCCAACACTAACTGGAGACTCCAGCTAGGAAAAGTACATACCGGTAGCGGAAACAAGTTCACCAGGCCCTGAATAAATGTGGGCATCAAATTACTATCATCCTTCAAATTCCACCAAGGACCCCTAAAGGCTTGGATCGCTGCACACTGCACTCGTAAAGTAGCCACAGACAACCCCATACGGGCCCCATCCTGCAAAAACTGCATCACCACAAACAGAGAGGCCACAGTAGGGTCAATCTGTTGCCGCAAACACTAAGAGGACAAAACCTTCCACTGACAATCATAGGAATGCAACGTGGACTTACGCCTTGTGGCCTGCAAGGTCACAGCCAAAGGACCAGGCCCCCCCAGCCCTGTCAACCACTGCTGTTCAACCTCCAAGCTGTCAAGTGCAGCCTCTGCAAGGACCCCCGGGAGAGGAAAGGAAACATCAGAGGAGAGGAATGGAAAGGAAGAACTCACTCCGCCCCAGAGCCCATCACCCAAAGCAAAGGAAACCAATTTGCACAAGGCCAACGGGGAGCGATCAAAATCACCTGAGCCCCCACCCAGACAAGAAAGGAGCAGATCAACTGAAAAGGGGGAAATGCAGAAAGAAGACCCTGCGGGCACTGACAAGTCAGACCATCCATTGCCCAAGCCTGAGGACACTGAAACCGGGAGCAGACCCTCCTCACCTTAGCATTCCCCGGGGAGGTAAACAAGTCCACAACTGGATGACTCCACCCCCGCACCAGACAAGGGAACAGAGACAACTGAATGGAGAAATCCCGGGAGGAAGGAATGATCCTGCTCAACAGATCCGCCTGAACATTGTCCACTCCCTGAATGTAGGTGGCCCAAAGAGACAGAACAGAATTCTGAGCTTAGAAGAAAATGTCCTGAGCAATTAGATTCAGAGAGCTGGACCTTGTACCCCCCTGTCTGTTGATGTAAGACTTGCAACCAAGTTGTCCGCCTG
The DNA here is from genome assembly GCF_031143425.1 of Pleurodeles waltl. Taxonomy (NCBI): domain Eukaryota; kingdom Metazoa; phylum Chordata; class Amphibia; order Caudata; family Salamandridae; genus Pleurodeles; species Pleurodeles waltl. Next base: position 1,002,244,395 of record NC_090436.1, read on the forward strand.
GACCAGCACCACTTTCCCCTGCAAGAGCCCCTGAAAATGCACCAGAGCCAGCAGAGCAGCTTTCGACTCCCTCCAATTCGAGGACCTCCCCGACTCTCGGAGAGACCAAAATCCCCGAACCTGCTCCGACCTCAGCCATGCCCCTCACCCTGAGAGGCTGGCATTGGTCATTACCACCACGAGCACCGGAGGAGACAAGGGCACCCCTACCCAGAGATAAGCCAGCACCAGCCATCAACCCAACACCCTGCAGATGGAATCCGAAACAAGAATTTTCGCCAGAAGATTACAAGGATCCAGAGACCAATGGGAGAGAATCCAGCTGACCAGACAAAGGAGATAAAACCTGGCCCAAGGCACCAGGAAGATCACCGAAGCCAAGTGACCCTCAAGCCACAGTGCTTACTTGCTCCTGAAGGCCCAGCAACCTCCTCTCTGATACAGTCACCAACCCCACCAGAGTCAGATACTGAGCCCCGATGAACACCAGATCCTGGGAAGGTTTGAAATCTGATGTCCCCCAATTTATCAAAAAGCTGTTACCCTGGAGTACTTGCAAGACACATGCCACAGGAACCCACATCAGATCGGCGTAGGGAGCCTATACCCAAAGATCACCAGGTAAGGATGCACGAACACCACTTCTGCATGCAGAAGAGCCATCAGTGGAGCCAGTACTTTTGTGAAAACCCTGGGAGAGGATTTTAGGCCAGAGGGAAGAACACAGAACTGGAAATGGTCTGGACTGATTGCAAAACACGGGACCTTCTGAGAGGATTCCGTGACAGGCATGCGGAGGTAATCATCCTGAAGATCCAGAGACCCCAAAAAATCCCCTAGGCCAATCAGAGGAAGAATTGCCTGAATGGTCAACATTCTGAAATGCAGTCTTGATCCAAGAATTCACCCATTTGAATTTCAAGACAGGACGTAAATCCCCAGTCACTTTCAGAACAAGGAACAGGATGGAATAAGCCCCGTGGCCCTGTTCCCCCAGAGGCATCCTGGAGATGGCCCCCTTCAACAGCAAATCCCAGATTCCCTTGAGCAAGGCCACCCTCCTGTCTCCTTCCGCAGGCAAAAGCGACAGACAAACCCCAGTATCGTAGGAACAAGATCGAACTCTATGGTGTATCCATTCTCCACAATGGTCAGGACCCAACGATCGGTGAGATCTCTTTGCCAAGCGGACAGAAAATGCTGCAGTCATCTGCCAACTGGCCAATTGCCAAAACTTTGATTGTCAGGAGCCCTTCTTGGGAGCACCCTTTGTAGATGAAACAGACCTCTTAGGAGAAAAGCGGGGCTGAAACCTATGTTTCCTGGAAGAAGAGGAACAAGGTTCAAACTTGGGAGATTACCTAGAATGTTTCTTCCACCCCTTGCCACACGAGGAACCTCCTTTATAAGGCAAGGCATGCTTATGGTCCTTAAAGGCCTTAGAAATCATGGCTGGCAACTGATCCCCAAACAGAGCCTGACCCTCAAAAGGAAGTCGCAGAAGAGCCACCTTCTCCCCAGGGTCCGCCTTCCACTGCTGGAACCATAGAGACCTTCGGGCCCCAATCACGGCCCCAGATGCCATAGCCGATGTTCGGATAACATCAGAGGAAATACCCGCCAACAAACGGGCCTGCTGTTCCATAACAGACAGTAATTCAGAACATTCAGAGCCATCCTGCACAGCTACAGCAAGCCTGTCAAAGTCCTGAACCAATGACTGTGCAGAATATGCAGAAAAAATACCGGCCCGTAGAGCCAAATTCCCTGCAGAAAAAAGTCCTTTTCATACCAGAGTCAACCTTCCAGACAGTGGCAACAGAAAGAGTACAGTCTTCAGAATTGGCAGCGGTTTTACCAATCAATGTAGCCAGTATGGATTCCAAATGCACAGAGGGAGGTAGAACATCCTCCCCTTACAGCAAATATAACTTCTGAAGAAAACAGGGACCCTGGGACTTGTCAACCTCCTTCCATTCACGGAAAACCATGTCCTTATCGGCCCCTGGAAAGGCATAGCAAAACGAGAAGGGGTAACATACTGAGGAAATACGGTAGATTCCACCCCGCAAGTTGCAAAGAAGGAAATCCCAGATTGTCCCGCACAAGAGCCAAAATGGCCCACATCTCCTCACTAGACACATATGTTCCCCCAAAAGAAGTAGAAGGAACATCATCTTCCGAGGAATAGGAGTCAACAGCCGCCACAGAAGCGTGAGAAGTAGAGGGACGACTAGACCGGGCAGCACCAGTCTGGAGAGCCCTGGAGACAGCCACCTCAATCATGTCCTGCACCTCCTCCCGAGTCATAAGAGGAGCAGGCCCATCAACTGCACCCCTGGGCACACGTACCGACTGCAAGGGAACAGGAACCCCCTCCCCCTCAGAGGACGAAGAGGAGAGAATATGTCTCCGCTTTGCACCCCTCTCTCCAACATAATGGAACAACAGAATTCCCAAAACCACGTTCAGACGCCTTAAAAAGGGGAAAAGCACTTCTCCCTTACACCAATGAAATAGCGGCATAAGTTGGAGCCAATCAGGACAAAAACCCAAAAGATACAGAAAACGCGGGTCCAAAAGCCCGCTTTACCACATAGACTGTGAAAATATTCAGCCAGGAACATGTCCTGCTCCGCGAGGCGGTGACCCGGAAGCACAGCCCCAGATACAACAGAGCCAACCAACTTAGTCAGACAACTCAGAAGCTGCACCATCAAAGGCAGCCACGCACACCACCTACTGGTGCAGCCCGCCCAGGAAGTCTCCTCCAGAAGCCCCGCTACTGGCAGCAATGAAGAACAAAGCCCCCACAGCCCCCGCCAAGGAGGAGAAAGAAAGGTAAGTCTAGGTTTAGACAAAAAGAAACAGGAGGGGCTTGGGGTGGGTGGGACTTTTTAAAAATGGAGGGGAGGGGTCTAGGTGAGGCAAGGGGCCTCATTGGTTACTTGAGGGAGGGGCGGGAGGTAATGAGTGGTGTAGGAGGTTGGCCCAGTGTGTGGTGGACACCTATGGTGTTAGACCTTATACCGGGTCCGGGCAACCCTTATTAGATAGTGTTACACTGTCCAGGGAGCCAGGGCTCTCTAGTGGTAGTTGTGGTGAGGAACCAAGACTTATCTAGGAGGAGTGTGAAGCACTTGCAATACCACAGTAGTCACACAGTAACTTATCACACATGAAAGGAACCACACAGTGTTGCAAAAATAAAGGTACTTTATCACAGGAACACCAAACTAGATTACTGTAGGCAAACCCCACTCTGGGGGTAAGTACACACAAAATATACACAGGTAAGTATTAGGAAATAGCATAAAATACCAAGGGCCCTAAATGGGGTGGTCAAACCATATACTAAAAAAGTGGAATGCGAGAATGGGTTTCCCACCAGAGGATATGGAGTGGTTAGCCAAGGGCTGGGAGAGAGGGGAACCCCTAGAGGTAAATATCTACAAGACCCCCAGATAGGCTAACATGGGGACTCATAAATGGAATATTGCAAAAGCAGGACCAGGCTAGTGGAACCTAATAGTGGATTCTGGATGGAGGGGACCCGCAAAAGAAGAGGACAGAGACCAGTCCATGTAGGAGTGTCCAGGTGGGGCAGGAGGCAAAACCCACCCTTCTGCGGGTGAAGATCCCGGTCACCGGTGATGGATGAGGTCCAGCTGTGGGGTCCAGTAGCTGTAGAGGAGTCCCTGAAGTCACTTAGCAGCTGTCCCCCGTCGGTCTCTGGATTTGCAGGTGGGGAGGTGGTCAGGAGGACTACCAAAAAGGACAAATCAAATGCAACTGGAGCTGATGGAGATATTCAGAGCTGAAGAGGACCAGCTAGGTCCCCTGGACTTGAGCCTTTGAGGGCAGTCCAGGCTGACACTGACAAGACAGGAGAGCCAGCAGAAGCAGTTGGAGCCCCCACAAGCAACCCACTGGCAGCAGGCATAACAAGACTATGTGAGGCCCAGGCAGCAATGTTGCAAGGAGAGGTTGTCTCTGTGTTGCAGTCTTGGTGGTTCCTGTGGAGTCCAACAGCAATTCCCCTGGCCAGGAGCTGAAGAAGGTTTTGCAGAGGAGCCCTGGTGGAATCCTGCATCACAAATATGGGGACCCACCCACAAGGGAGACCCTAAATAGGCCAAAAAGGGGCTTGGTCACCTTCTGACCACCTATCAAAGGGTGTAACTGACTTCAGCTACCTACCCTGACCAGTCAGACGCTCCCAGGGGCCTCTGCACATCTTGTTTTCGGGATGTCAGAACTAAGTGGCCACCTGGAAGAGCTCTGGGCACCATCTCTGGGGTGGTGATGGACAGAGGAGTGGTCACTCTCCTTCCCTCTGTGCAGTTTTGTGCCAGAGCAGGGACCAGGCATTCCTGGACTGGTGCAAACTGGTTAATGCAAGGAGGGCACCAAATGTGCCCTTCAAAGCAAACCAGTAGAGTGGGGAAGCTACCCCTCCCCAGCCCTGTAACACCTATTTCCAAAGGAGTTGAGATTGCACCTGTCTCCCACAGGAAATCCTTTCTTCTGCCTTCTCCTGCTTTAGCTGGTCAAGCAGCAGCAGGACAGAATCCTGTCTGAGGGGCTTCAGCAACGTAGGCTGCTCGCAGACCCTGAAACACTGGTAGGAGCAGTATTGGAAGGTCCTCTAAAGAGCCCCCAGAGTGCATGGATCATACCACTAATACTGGCATCAGTATTGGGGTATGATTCTGACATGTTTGATACCAAACATGCCTAGGTTCGGAGTTACCATTATTTAGCTGTACCACAGGTAGTGACTACTGGCCAGTACATAGTTAAAATCGCTTTTCTGCACTTACGAAGTCCAGGAAATTTTACCTGGAATTTGTAGGGCCACTTCTGCTCATGTAGGGGTGCCCACACACACAAGGACCTGCATCCTGCCCTTCGGCTGAAAGGGCTTACCATTGGGGTGACTTACAGTGACCTGGTGGAGTGACCAGCAGTGAAAGGGTGCATTCACCTTTTCACTCTGGCTGAAGATGGCAGGCCAGCAGACACAGTTTGCATGGGTTCCCTTGGGTGGAATAATACATGCTGCAGCCCATGGGGGGGCCTTGGTGTACCAATACCCTGAGTACCTAAATACCATATACCAGGGACTTACAGGGGTACACCTGTATGTCAATTGTGGGGTGTCAGAAGTGCCAAAAGCAACTAAATTTAAAGGAGAGAGCACAATCCTTGGGGTCCTGGTTATCAGGATCCTTGTGAAAATAGTCTAAGCACATTGACATCAGGCACAAAGTAGGGGTAACATGCCAGAAAGAGGGGACTTTCCTACAAGTAGCCCCTTGTGAAATATTTTGCACTGTCACAAAGCGATATTGAAACTGCACATTTAACAAACAAGAACTCCAGGATCTCGATACTTTCAAAGCTCTAGAGGTTATAAAAATAATCAGCAAAGTTATGAGTTGTCTATCATTGTAACTTCAATAACACTTAACATTCCATTGATTATTTTTGTACTCTTTCCAATTTTCTTCAAAGTGTGGCATTTAGCTTATTCAGAAATAAGCTTGTTTGGCTCATTTAAGTTCTTCATTTGTCAAACTATATTTTTGCTTCTTTTGTTTTGTAACAAACACACACCTCTTACATATTTCTTTAAAAGTTTGACTTATAGCTCAAAGCAAACCATCAAAGGTGATCCTATGATATCCTGAAAGCAAACTGGTTTTACTCTTGTGGGTCCTGCAGTTTAGGCCCTGTGGGAGCACCTTCAAAGCTCACACGTATACAGTGTTCTTTTCCTCATATCCTGCCATTTGGAATCCTTATCGCCTGAGCTTCACAAATTTGTTTCCATAAAATGTAGGTTTATGAGGAATTTAGTTTGTCTTTTGATGTCAGTTTAGTGTCAACCTCATCCCACTACCTCTTCCTTCTGTCCTGATTCTGTGTTTTTAGCTCTTGTGTTTAAGCCATGTTTTTCTGAATTCTGGTTTCTATTTTGTTTAATTTTCCACATATGTCTTTTCTTCTATTTAAGGCATTTCCTCACTCTCACATATCCTTGGCACCCATGTTTTTGTCAACGGTATTCTTAGTTGCTTTTGGTTTTAGCACCTCCACTTTCACCGTAGGTGATATTTGTGCAGCTATTTTTCACCTTCTACAAAGGGTTACCCTTTACTTCACTGCAGGAAGAAAGGTCAGTGCCCAGATAAGACCAGTTATTTGTCTCTGGTCCAGGGAGGACCTGGCCTGGAAGTTTGTGCTTGATTGCTCCCATGTGGAACAAGGTCAAGGCTGATTTGCATATGGCTGGGTCAAAACTGGGGTGGCATGGTGAGCAAAAGAATCATGGATTAAAGCCAGATCTGTGACTGGGGGTGAGTGTTTGAAATGTTTCAGCACTCTGTCCATCACCCTTTTGTGTTGCTAAAGTCCTCCTAAGTGGGAAGGGTATGCCCAGACCTGGGTCCCGTGCTCACTGTGCCACTGGATTCGAGCTAGCCTGGTTAATGAAGAGTGATACCCTGAAACCAGTTGAATGATGCTTGTTTTCTGTCCAGGAAGAACCTGGCCTGGCAGTTCAGCCTGGAGTGTTCCCATGGGGAACAGGGTCAATACTGATTTGCTTATGGTTGGGTCCAAACTGGGGTAGCATGCTGAGCAAAAGAACGATGGATTAAACCCAGATCTGTGATTGGGGGTGAGCATTTGAAAAGTTTCAGTACTCCGTCCATCATTCTTTTGTGTTTTCTGCTATTTTAGACATTTTTATCTCTCTCGAATATCCTTGGCACCCATGGTTTTTGTCAATTGTGTTCTTATTTGCTTCTGCTTTTAGCACCTCTGCTTCCACCGTATTTGATATTTGAGTAGCTATTTTTCACCTTGTACAAAGGGTTACCGTTTACTTCACTGCAAGAAGAATGATCAGTACCCAGGTAATACCAATTATTGTGGTATCAAGGCCATTGTTTTTATGGATAGTCTCTGACACTGTTTTTAAGCTTGAATATCTGCACTTATGAAGTCACTGGACTAAAGGCATGCTGTGTGTAACTGGTGAAAAAACACATAGTCCAGAGTCTCAAACTTTCTCTGAGGAGATGGCCAATGGTGCTCCAGAATACCAAGGCTGCCTAGTTTTGATTCTGCTCCAAATCTTTTTCTTCTACCACTTTACAGTCTCTGTTTCGCTATCTCACTTTTGCAAGTTATTCTTCATTCCCTCTTTATCCATGTCAAAAAGTTCCAATCATTCTCATCTTCTTCTCTACCTTCTCTGCTTTCCTGTTTATTGTCCTGGGTTAAAAAGTGTGATTAAAAATATGTCCTGGTTTCCAAAAATGAGTGCCCATGCCTGCCACCTGCAGCCACCTGCACAAATTCATCACTGGCCATCTCAAACACTATCTATGTTTTCGAGAACTAGCCCTAATAACAATATCCCATCACAAGTGAGTCCTATTGAAAGAGGGGCACTTCCTGTAGGGAGTTCAGTGTGTATTTAAAGTAAGATGTCACTTGAATGCAACAAACTGCCTCACTCAGGTACAAGTAATTCACAAAAAGTACCAAGCCTCAACAGCAACACTGTATGATAGCATTTCTGTGTGAACATGTCCTCAATACAAGGCCCAGATTTACTAAGAAGTCACGCAATACAGCAAGTAAAGTTGCTGTGTTGCATTGTCGGAAAGTGAGTGAACAGCACCACATCTATTAAGATGGGGTGTTATTGTGCTCTCTACCTGCGCAGGCACACTTTTGGGTACCTTGCACTAACACAGACACTTGTGCTATAGTGCAAGTCTTTCTGTGCTATGTGAGGCATATGTTTTTATGACGGAAGGAGTCCCTTCCAGTAAGCTTGAAGATATTTCCAAATTTGTAGTGTGCTGTACAATGCAGCACATATGCAAAGTGAGAAAAATTAGGAGAAATCAAAACATTTGTCATTGTTACACCTGCCTCTAGGAGGCAAAGGGTTTTGGTGCAAGTCCCTGTCTACAGTTCTTTGAGAATAGGGATTTACATAAAAAGAACAAGGGTTTTTCCATGGGAGCACTCATGCACCACCAATGGATCACCTCTTGGCGCAAATGAATGCAAGGAGTTGCATTACTTTGCGTTTCAATGGACTGTAAATCCCACAGCAACGCTTTACATTTGGTTTGTGTTAAAAAAGTAATGCACACATGACACAAAGGGACATATTTATGAAAAGTGGTGCATCATGTCATGATGCACCACTTTTCTTGCACCCAATGCGCCCCCTAATGCCACCATGTGTGCGCTGTATTTATGATACACGCACCATGGTACACTTTAGGGAACTAGTGTCAAAAATGTTGACGTTAGCTTGGCCTTTGCAGGATTAGCACCAAAAATGTTGATGCTAACCCTGCAAAGTGAGAGGAGACCCATTGAAAACAATGGGAGCATCATTTTAACACCTGCCTTAGGCTCATAGATTCCACTGCGCCATTTTTCTGGGCCTTCTAATGCCGGACCACCCCCCTTGCGTACATTATACCTGGGGCAGGCATAATGTAGCGCAAGGGTTTACAAATTGGCAAAATGCATGCATTGCGCCACTTTGTAACTATGGTGCAGCGTTTTTACCAACCTAACACACATTAGAGTAACAAATTGCGCTGATGTGGCGCAAGGCTCATAAATATGCCCTAAAGTGTTTGTAAATCTGGGCCACGGTGTGTCCATGAATCACATTTATTATCTTGAATATAGCGAAAGACCCCCTTCAAAATCATGTGTTCCCTGTAGGTTTGTTTACAACTTTCATCTGTCACAGGCGTGAAATACAAAAATGGCAAATCTTACATTGATTTGAAGGTCCTTTCTCCATATTTGTCGATCACACGACAGTAGTTGTTATCTAACGAATTCGTTTGTTGCAACTCTTTGGCGAGGGCTGGCATCTAGATTTCATGAAAGACAAGGAACAAATACACATTTCATTTCACTAGTCAACTATTTATCAAAATAAAGTTCTGTCCAAACCCCTCTCGGAGTAAACATCAAAAACCTCAGTACTAAACCTCAGACTGATTCGCAGACTCAATTCATTACCGCAACATGTAGGTTGGACTTTGACGTTTCTGAGCATTTAATTTTCACAGATTTCTATCCACAGGCAGCAGAGAGGGCAAGCAGGAAAACTTCGCTCGCCTCCGGGGACAGAGCAGGCAAGAAGGAATTCGCCCTAGTTCTAATTCGGCTGGTAAATACCGATACTTGAGCAAACCACACGGTATAGGGATCAGATTTCAAGTATCCACTAAGCAGGAATTTTCTTCTCGGGACGGCAAATGAACAGAAATAGACCGGTGAAAAACATTTGGCAAATTCTGATACATGAAGAAACTGGTGCAAAAAGCACCAGATTTTGCAAGTAATTTCTCTTTTGCCCTAAGGAAAACTGAGAATTGGTGCTATTTATAGCACACAATAAATACCGCAACTCGTAGTATCGGTGGTTACTAGGTGCTGTAATTACTTCCTCAGGCTCAGGTGGAATGACGGCCTTGAGCTCCTCCCCTAGACAAATAGGATCATCAAATGGTAAGCCTGGGAAATATTGCTAAGAATCTCTGAACATTCCAAATTGTTGCAAACGAACGCCAGGGCATCAGCGCCAAGGTGGTAGTAGTTCTAAATGTTTTTTATGTTTCAATTAATTCTGTATGTCCTCGAGAGGCACTGGGGCCATCCATAAAAATCAAGTGACCCATACTTTGACAGCCATATTCTGTTCTATCGTGCTGGTCCTACTCTGATGATGAAGCATTCAGGACCTCTAAGTTTCCATTAATGTATGCAGTATTTTTGTTGGGGCCTTTGGATGTTCCAATTATATTTTAATTTACCTTTGAATTCAGCTCTTGCTCAGGGGTTTTACTGGCTGATAGAAGCTATTCAATCTGACACTACTTCAAAGCAAAATAGGTTCTTAGAACTTTGAAATTGCATAAATATATATCTCTGAATCATCAGCTGTGATTTGGGTTGTATCAGTGATGTCTTAAAACACAATAATTGTGTGCTTGAGGTTTGTCAGCCTTTGTTTGTAAATGATCTTGACATGTATGTATTCCTCTGTCTTGTGAGGTGGGCAGTGGCAAAAGTGTAGACAGGTTCAGTCTGCAACTAGGTCTTCAGCACCCCTAGAAGGGACTTAGTGGCATATTTATACTTTTTGGTGCAAAACTGCACTAATGCAGTTTTGCATCAAAATGTCTTGCACCATTCCTGAGTGCCAGCCGGGCACCATATTTATGGAATGGTGCAAGTCGGCGCAAAGGGTGGGCTAGCGTCCAAAAAAATTACGTTAGTGGGGTGGGGGTGGGGGTTGGAGTGGCGGTATGAGAGAAGGGGGTTTTGCACCAAAAAATGACGTTAGGCAGGTTAGAGTTAAAACAATGACTCTAACCAGCCTAGCATCGTTTTCTGACGCAAAACCATCCATACCGCATGAATCCTGTCTTAGAAAAGACAGGAGTCATGCTCACCACCTCAATGGCTAGCACAGGGGACCTGTGTTCCCTGAGCATGGCCATTGCACCCAGTTCTATGTAGGGAGGCCCATTTCAGGGCCCCAATGACACTTTAAAAAATAAAATAAGATAAAATACTTACCTATACTTACCTGGCATGGGGTCCCCCATCGTCCTCTCTCCCTCTGGTGTGGGTGTCCCTGGGGCCTGGGGAGGGCACCTGTGGGCTTATTCCATGGTGTGCTTACCCAAGCGTTAAATAATGGTGCAAAGCAGGCTTTGCACCATTATTTGACCCCTCCTTTCCCCATGCATGTTTTGATTGGGGGGAACAAATATGGCGCTAAGGCCATAAAGTCATTTTTTGGGCGGGAACACCTACCTTGCATCTTATTGATGCAAGGTAGGTTTCCACATCCAAAAAAATGACTTTAACTCCATAACTTTAGCTCTGGCTGCCATAAATTTAGCGCTAGACGGGTCTAGCGCCAAAGTATAAATATGGAGTTAGTTTTGCACCAAATTTGCATAAAAAAAATGTTGCAAATTTGGCACAAAACAAGTATAAATATGCCCCTAATAAACTATAACATGAGTAAAAAAATGCCATTAACCAGGACTATATATTCTATCATGAGAGATCCTCATAACAGTGACTACCTGGGAAAAATAGATTTGCTTTGATATTCACAATAATTGATCACATAGACAACAGAGGTGGCACCTGGGTGATGACAGAAGGCTCAATTTGCTTTATCAAGGAACAATTATGTCTCTTTTTACTAAACGTATGTGTACCCACATAAAGTGTTTTTGGATGTTCTTTTTGAAAGAATAGTAAATAGTACAGGTGACCTAAAAAGTACACCGTGTGTTGATTTTACGTTTAAAAGAGAAGCAGTGATTTATTTTAAAGTGGAGTTACTTGGTGTTGATGTCTACAAATGCAGAAGAATTTTGGGGTAGGATTACAAGGGACTTTGGGCCTGATGTACGCAGGGTTTCACTATCTTGTGACTATGGGGAAATGCGTTGATACATAAGGGGCTTGAATAAGAAAAAGAGGTTGATTGTTATAACTGGAGTGGCTGATTTGAGTAACTGAACTGCAGAAACAACCCATATTCCTAATTTCTCCAGAAGAATGGAAGACAATGAAAAGAAAACAAACTCATAACCTCTGAAGCAAAACGGAGAGGCATTTAAGTCTGACACAACCTGGTGTAAAATAAACTCTATTTCACTAGAGAGTAATACACTGAAACAAGGAGTGTGCTTTGGGCTGACCACTCATATAAGAAAGCACCTACACTTCTGTTCGTTAAGAGCTTTTGGTTCCTAGTTCCTTAGGTCCAGCAACCCAGCTGCTACATTGTACAGTCTTCGTCACACCTCTCATTTCGTGTCCTCTAGGTGCCCTTTGGGCTGGCTACAGACACAGATCATGTTTAAAGCCTTTGTGGAACACTCAGAAATAAGGACTAACTGGAGACTGAACTCGGGTAGATATGAATCGTCTAACAGCCTCAAATGAAGGGTGGGGCTGTAAGTGTGATGGTGCTCAGTTTCCTTGGCAGTAGTCAAGTTCAGGTTTATTTATTGTGTTAGCCTATCTAGGCCATACAATATATAAAAACACGATACCTTATATTATAAAACCATTCCTGAGCATATAAAACACACCAATACCCCTACTAAAAATTGAATCAGAAAATAAGATTCATACAACATACAACATTCCAAAGGAAAACCCCACTAAAAAGAGAGAGAGCGAGAACATGATTACTTAAGGTTGTTTCGATGTCTTAGCTACATGAAAGCCCATTTATTGCAATATCCCAGCAAGTGTCTAGTATTATGTTCATGTGGCATGCAATCCAGTACTATGTTGAAGATACTGTTCAGTGTCTGTCAGGGTCTCCCTCCTGACACATAAAGCCATATGTATAATCACGTTCTTGCACTAGCCCAGATCAGACCTAACTAAGACAGCAGGAAAACAGATCAAAAACATGTGCAGCTCTAAAGTGCTTTGTGCAGCCCTGCCATTTATGGCCATAAGTGCTAGTGCACAGGGCTAAGAAGACCTATTGAACACAATGATAGCAATGAGAACTCATTCAAGCCTAAAGTTCTTTTTACAAACTTCTTACCATTAAAGATACAAAGTGCTAGTGTATCTGCTTTAAGCGAACCCTAAGTCAATGAACCATCATAAAACATAATATTACCTCGTGTTACACCAGTCTCCTGCTGGGTTATGCTTGTATTTATAATTTACAACTAAAACATGTTCTTGTATATACACGAAGGCCACTTAGGCGGCATTGGCTATGGGGACCCCAATACCTTTACTTGCCCGCCACACATATAAAACATTTACTTGTGGTACCGGCAGTCCAACTATTTACCACTGTCTAGCTAGTGGAGTCCTTCCAATGTTCACGGCTGTTTCATAAGAGCATTTAGGCAACAACACAAAGCAATTGAGTAGGTTGGTGTTTGGAATGGGACTCCACTGCAGCCCTACTGGTGTTGTAAACTAGTTATTCGCAAGCCAAGATATGTATATGTGGATACTTGGATAACAATTTGCTCAGAATCCTTGTGCATACACAGAGACAATATATCCAAGCAGCTTCTTATCGAATGTGCTATAAAGAGCAGGTGGAGATATTATTTTCTGATCTCAGCTGAAAAAGTGCATAGCAGCATAAAGTGCAATACGGAATCCTCTCCCGAGGGCACATCCACAGTCAGATGAGCTATACCCACCTTTGTGCCATGACTTGGTGAACTATTTGACTGGCAAGGTGCCTAACCTGAAATTAACTTAAAATGACCTCTTGAAAGTGGAGTTAACTTATCAATGTATGATTCAAAAGAGGAGAGAGGCTTAAGTGCCCAGAGCTGCTCCAGTTTCCACCTGACTGGTTAGCCCTCACATAATTCCAGTACCTTTACTTCACAAATTGACCTATTCCTTTTATCATTTTAACTGGTTGGCCCAACATTCAGAACATCCTATTGTCTGCAGAATGCAGGCCACATGACTGTATCAGGGTAGTTTGATTTGTTTGGTGAGAGACCAGACTTCTTGGGCGATGGCCAAATAAGATTCCAGCTCAGGTTGGTCCATACCTTTATCCAGTATAAGACTGGGTGAAGTGCTGCTTGCTGCTCAAGAGATCCAATACCCAGCTTATGCCGTAAAGCATCCACTGGGGTTCCAGGACGAAGTGTAAGGAGACAACGCAAATAGTGATTCTCAGCTTTAACTAGCCCTTCTACATTTTTATACTCCCACACCTCTGCTCCGTACAAGCCTGCAGTAAGAGCTTGCGCTCTATAGTCTTCAAGGGGAGGAGAGATCAGCCTATTTCCTTGGCGAAAACAAGCACCCCACCAGCATATCGACTAAGTGAACCATCTCTCTCTTGATCAATTGTGGAGACCAAGACAACTTGGAGGCGAATCTTACTCCTAAGTAGTCATAGTGGTCAACACAATCTAAAGGTGTTCCATACATTTTAAAGGAGCTCCTCAGCTCAACACTTCCTTTTACAATTGTGTACTTTGTTTTTGATGTGTTGATCTTCAAGTCATTTTTTGTACAGTACGTGTCAAGTGTGTTCATGAGTTTATGCATGGCCATCTTGGTGTGGGACAAAAGGACTGTCATCCGCGAACAGTAAGATTCCAATCATCGAGGTTTATGGCTCCCAAGTTAGGCAGTAGTCCACCTTTAATGCTGAGGGACCAATTTCACTTATTATTATTTATAAAAAGCATACCAGATCATGGTGAGCTGGGATTTGACAAATGTAGGCTCTAAATTACCAACTTCTGGCTTTGTAGCAGAGGTTGGAGATTCAAATATTTTCAGTCGACTGGCTCAGCTGATGGTGAGACAACTTGATTTATTTTTTAAATTCATCCAGCCCTCTACAAGAAATGTAGCAGGCGCCTAAATTCTAATAAGTCTTCTGAGCATTGGCCAATAGGGATGGAAATCTCACACACCACCAGATAAAATCATAGGAGAGAAAAGTACCTACTTGATGAGCAGTAATCCATCACCACAGATGCTATGTTGGTGACATTGTCAGAAAATACAAGCCAGGATTCAGTGGCTTTTATCATTTTTGTTTTTTATACTTAGGATTTATATATCACATTGCTACAGCAATGTGGACCTCAAACGTTTTGCAGCCCACCTCCAGTTTATGCAAGCAAGGCTTATATGAGTGTTTGTTATATTGGGCCATATGTACGAACACATTTTCCCATTGATACAGAATGGGAAAAACCCTTTGCTACATCTGGCCCATTATGTCCAATGTGAGAAGCACTAGGTATTGTACATGAACCCAAAGAGGTACTCCAGATTTGTAGCTGCAGACATTGAGACTCATTTACACTTACACAGCCAGGCTGCTAAACCATTCGGAAAGTGGATATCCTCTCCTCCCAGCCCAGTGGAAGAAGGTGTGCTAATTAGTGATCTCCCTGCCTTGTCTGCAGGGAGATTTTACTGACAGTGCTCCTGCTGATACAGTGGGATCACTTTTTGTGGAAATCTAATATCAGTTTTGCTGCCATTTTATGCCAGCACACACAACAGTATTTTTGTTTTCCAGAACAACCATTCCAAAGCAGGGATTTTATTCTGAAAGCAAGAAACAGATGTTCATGGTATCCTGGGAGTTTTGGAGATGCAACAGGGACTTTTTAAAATTTTCCTGCCTGGGATTGTCATGCTTCTGATGAGTGAACATGGACAGGAAAATTCAGCGTCAGAAGGTAACCTGCAGAGGATAGGCCTTCGAAAATACTGAACTGTGCAGCTTTGTGGCAAATGTGCCACTTCTTGGGGTTTTCTGATGGTGGAACCAGCATATGTTCCACTACCATAAACTCCACTGTTAGAAATGGGGTCTTTGGTTGGCAGTCAGGTTACACCCTGTTCAAGCAAGTGCCCTCACTCTAGTCAGGGCAAAGGGGAAGCACACCCGATTAACCCTCGCTCGCCCCCTTGGTAGCTTGGCACAAGCAGAAAGGCTTAACCCAGAAACAATGTGTAAAGAATTGTACCAACACACACAGTGATACAGTAAAAACACTACAATATGACTCAACAACAGGTTAGAAAAATAGCCAATATTTATCTGAACAACAATCCAACATACACTAGTCAAGTTGTGAATTTTTTAAAACTAAACACAAAAAAATAGCACTTAGAAACACAAATGCTTCGATTAGGTGACATCATAGCATCATAACGTAGTCATTTCCAACAATCCGACGACAATGGTGCCATTCACAGAGTCACACTGACCCCCAGGTACAGTACCTTCTGAAAATGAGGAAAAAAGTTGGTGCACGGAGTTGGGGATCGCAGCATCACTGGGACCGAGGTGGTGTTGATTCCGTTGCTGTGCTGTGCTGTGTTGAGCAGAGGAGTCACTAAGAGGTGTCGGGTCCTTGCTGGGGAGCGGTGGAGGTGAGGCGGCATCAGTGCGAAATGTTGGATCGGTGCACTTCCGGCTGAGTCGATGTCCGTCGGTCAAGAAATGGTGCGGAGAATTCCACGGAGTCACAGACTTCAGCGAGGCTGTAGCAGCATCAGGCCTGCGAGATTGTTGCACTCCAGCGAGGACACCAGCTTCGGTTGCAGGTAGCGTCACAGGATTTGGCAGCAGCATCGGTACAGAGCTCTCCGAAGTCGGCTTCCTTGGATCTTCTTGGTTTTCCACCAGCTTCTCCTTTCAAGGGCCCAGGGATCGATTAGGCTCCACTTGGCAGGGCAGAAGTCTCAGGAGCGAGTCCAGATGCTGGCAGAGGAAGTCTTTGATGGCCCTCAGACTTCAGAACAGGGGGCAAGCTCAGTCCAAGCCTTTGGAGAGTCTTCTGAAGCAGGAATATACCACAAAGTCCAGTCTTTGCCCACTTTCAAAGGCAGAATCAGCAACTGCAGGATAGCCCAACAAAGCACAGTCACAGGCGGGGCAGAACTTCTCCTCAGCTCTTCAGCTCTTCTTGGCAGAGATTCCTTTTGAATCTAGAAGTGACCTAAAAGTCTGGGGTTCTGGGTCCACTACTTATACCCCTTTGTGCCTTTGAAGTAGGCAAACTTCAAAGGAAAGTCTCTGTTGTTCTCAAGAACCTGCCTTGCCTAGGCCAGGTCCCAGACACACACCAGGGTTTTGGAGATTGCTTTGTGTGGCCAGGCACTGCCCATTCAGGTGTAAGTGACAACCCCTCCATCCACTCTAGCCCAGATGGCTCATCAGGATTTACATGCTACACACTAGCACCCTTTGTGTCAATGTCTAGAGGAGAATCACAAACAGCCCAACTGTCAGTCTGACCCAGACAGGGAATCCACAAACAGGCAGAGTCACAGCATGGTTCAAGCAAGAAAATGCCTACTTTCTAAAACTTACATTTTCAAACTAGCAATCTAAATAACAACTTCACTAACAGATGTCTGTTTAAATTGTGAGTTCAGAGACCCCGAACTCCACATTTCTATCTGGTCTCAAAGGGAAACTGCACTTTGAGGATATTTAAAGGCAGCCACCATGTTAACCTGTGAGAGAGATAGGCCTTGCATCAGTGAAAAACAAATTTAGCAATAGTTCACTATTAAGACATGTAAAGCACATAAGTACATGTCCCACCTTTAACATACACTGCACCCTACCCATGGGGCTACCTAGGGCCTACCTTAGGGGTGCCCTACATGTAAGAAAAGGGAAGGTTTAGGCCTGGCAAGTGGGTACACTTGCCAAGCCGAATTGGCAGTTTAAAACTGCAGACACAGACACTGCATTGGCAGGTCTGAGCCATGTTTACAGGGCTACTAATGTGGGTGGCACAACCAGTGCTGCAGGCCCACTAGTAGCATTACAGGCCCTGGGCACCTCTAGTGCACTTTACTAGGAACTTACTAGTAAATCAAATACACCAGTCACGGAAAAGCCAATTACACATGTAATTTGCACTTTAGCACTCGTCAGCAGTGGTAAAGTGCCCAGAGTACCAAAAACAGGAAAAACAGGGTCTAGCACACAGTCAAAAAATGGAAGCAGAGGTAAAAAAGACAGGGGAGACCACACCAAGAATGCCAGGTCTAACATCCACCAGTCCCCTACTCTAAAGTTTAGCAGAATGGATTATCTGCAAATTTCCATGTGCCTTTCCGTTTTACTCAAAATGACCCATTGGCAATATGCATTGTCTGTGATGCAGAATATTGTCAGATTAACAAGGAAGCACCTCATTAATGGGTGGTTATTGGGCTTCTGGTTTCCTGGCATAGATCCTTACTCTGGATTAGGCAGATGATTTACCTGGTATTGGCCCTCCTACAGAGTCTTGCCAATATAGGCAAGTTGCTGGTTCACCTCCTTTGGGAAACTTTATACTGATGAGGGAACAGTAATGTCTTAATTTCTCTTTGGAATTTCAGTTGATGTGACTACGGTCTTATTCGGATTAGGAGAGAGGTGCAGAGTTTGTTGATCTGTACCTTAAAGGAAGCCTGGAGATAGTCAGAAGAGGTGCCACATAATCTGGGGTTCCTTTGAGGGTATGTTTGCAGCTTGTTTTGCAGAAAAGCAAAACAAGACGCACCATGAATTGTTTGCTGCACAATGCCGAGAGCTTTGATGCAGATTCTTTGGGAAATCAGGAAGGAGTAAAATACTTGAAGAGCCAGTGCTGTGTGATCTCTTGTTGAGTGAGAGGGTTGTGTTTTAGAAACAGATCCTTTAAAACCAGCAATCGTTTATTTGTAAGGACTGATTGACTTGTTTCGAGTTGTTAGACCTGGCATCCTTGGGGTAGTCTTCCCTAACTTTTTGCCCTCTTACCTCCTGTTTGTCTGACCTATTTTTGCTGGCTTTTAGGGATCTGCACACTTTACTGCTGCTGACCAGTGCTAAAGTGCAGGTGCTTTGTCCTCTAAAACATGATTACATTGGCTTTTCCATCATTGGCATATTTAATTTACTTATAAGTCCCTAGTAAAGTGCAGTACGGGTGTCCAGGGCCTATATATTAAATGCTTCTAGTCGACCTGCAGCACTGATTGTACCACCCTCTACAGTGGCCTCTCAAACATGCCTCAGGCCTGCCACTGTAGAGTCTGTGTGTGCAGTTTACACTGCCATTTGACTTAGCAAATGTACCCATTTGCCAGGCCCAAACCTTTCTTTTTATTGCATGTTAGTCACCCTAAGGTAGGCCCTAGTTTGCTTCAAGGGCAGGGTGCAGTGTATTTAAATAGTTGAACATGTACTTTTAAGTTGAACATGTTCAAGTCGTGAAAAAGTGCTACATTTGTTTTTTCACTATTGCAAGGCCTATCTCTCTCATGTAATAGCATTGGTGTTGCCTTTAAAACACCTTTTAAGTGTAACCTCCAAATGGGAAGAGATACAAATATGGGGTTTGGTGTCCCTGGACTCACAATTTAAGATCACAACCTAGGGTGATGTTGGATTTTAAATTGTAGATCTGAAAATGCCACTTTTTGAAGAGTGCAAAAACAATAGATGATGGACGGAATGCAAAACAAATCAAACATTCACCCCCAGTCACAGATCTGGGTTTAATCCATTAGTTTTTTTGCTTGCCATGCCATTCCAGTTTGAACCCAGCCATATGCAAATCAATCTTGACCCTGTTCCCCATGGGAACAGCCCAGCCAGGACTGCCAGGCCAGGTACTACCTGGACCAGAAACGACCATCCTGGGACCAGTTTGAGAGCATCTCTCTTCATCAGCCAGGCTAGTTTGAATCTGGTGGCATAGCAAACATAGGACCCACTTCTGGGCATACCCTTCCCACTTGGGGCAACAAATGCGAAAACAACAGATAACGAATGGAATGCAGAACAAATCAAACCGTCACCCCAGTCACAGATCTGGGTTTAATCCATTCGTTTTTTTGCTCGCCAAGCTATTCCAGTTTGAATACAGCCATATGCAAATCAGTCTTGACCCTCTTCATCAAGAAAACAGTCCAGCCCGAACTGCCAGGCCAGGTCTTCCCTGGCCCAGAAACAAACATCCTGGGACCAGATTCAGAGTATCACCCTTCATCAGGCAGGCTAGTTTGAATCTGGTGGCTTATCAAGCAGGGGACCCACATGTTGAAAAACCTTTCTTACTTGGGGCAAAAAATGCAAAAAAACTGATGATGGACAGAATGAAGAACAAATCAAACATTCACCCCCAGTCACAGATCTGGGATTAATCCATCAGTTGTTTCACTTGCCATGTCACCCCAGCTTAACCCCAGCCAAATGAAAATCAGTCTTGACCCTGTTCCCCATGTAAACAGTCCAGCCCAAACTGCAAGGCCAGATTCGCCCTAAACCGGAAACAAACATCCTAGGACTGGTTTCAGGATATCACCCTTCATTGGGCAGGCTAGTTTGAATCCAGTGGCACAGTGAGCACGGACCAACATCTGGAAATAACCTTCCCACTTAGGTCAACTTTGGCAACACAAAAGGATGATGGAAGGAGTGCTGAAAAATTCCAACCACTCACACCCAATCACAGATCTGGGTTTAATCAATCATTCTTTTGCTCACCATATTACCCCAATTTGGACCCAGCCATATGCAAATCAATCTTGACCCTGTTCTCCATGAGAACAATCCAGCCCAAACTGCCAAGCCAGGTCCTCCCTGGACCAGAAACAAGCATCCTGGGACCGGTTTCAGGGTAGCTTGAATCTGGTGGCATAGCAAGCACAGGACCCAAGTCTGGGCATACCTTTCCCACTTGGGGTGACAAATGCTAAAACAACAGATTATGAATGGAATGCAGAACAAATCAAACATTCACCCCGTCACAGATCTGGGTTTAATCCATCAGTTTTTTAGCCTGCCATGCCATTCCAGTTTGAGCCCAGCCAGAATGCTTGGTTTTGGTCCAGGGAGGACCTGGCCTGGCAGTTCGGGCTGGACTGTTCCCATAGGGAACGGGGTCAAGACTGATTGGCATATGGTTGGGTCCAAACTGGGGTGGCATGGTGAGCAAAAGAACGATGGAGTCATCCCAGATCTGTGACTGGGGTTGAGTGGTTGAAAAGTTTCAGCACTCTGTCCATCATCCTTTTGTATTGCTAAAGTTATCCTAAGAGGGGAGGTAATGCCCAGACGTGGGTCCCTTTGCTCAATGTGCTATGTATTTCAGCAAGCCTGGCTGATGAGGGATGATACTCTGATACTGGTCTTAGGATGCTTGTTTTTTGTCTAGGGTGAACCTGCCTTGCAGTTTGGGCTGGACTGTTCCCATGTGCAACAGGGTCAAGACTTGGGTAGCATGGTGAGCAAAAGAATGATGGATGAAAGCCAGATCTGTGACACGTGGTGATTGGTTGAAATGTTTCAGCACTCTGTCCATCATCCCTTTGTGTTGCTATTTTTTTAAAAGAATTGCCATTTTCTTGCTTTCAACATTGTGTGCCATTGCCTGTCTCTGATTACACGTCCGGGGTAGATGACAACTGGGATTTGGGCATTCCCACTAGAGAGTCACACACAAAGGGAGCTTGCATATTGAAAGACCATCGCCAGGCTGATGGGTCTACCTGGGTTAGGAGGGAGGGAGGAGTTGACACTTACTTCTGAATAGGGTTGTGCCTCTCCTCAAACAAGGATTGCATAACCCCCTGCGTAGTGTCTCCAGCCAGGGAGGGCAAGAAAAGGACCTTGTGGACTTCAGAGGAAGACCTGGAAGTTTCTCCATACTCCCAGTACTGGGGCACCAAAGTATAAATGCTGGATCCCAAACCCCCACAAAATCAGAAATCTACTGGGACAAGGACAAAGGACTGCTGTGCTGCCAGGAGGGACTGCTGCTCTGCACTGCATTGTTGCATTGGCCTACTGCTGCTGTGTGCTGATTTGTAGGAGGGGCTGCCACTTTGCTGCTGCTCTGTTTGGTGGTCTGCTGCACCTTCACAGCAGGAGAAGGACTGGACTTTTCTAACTATCTTTGCCCCCCAAGAGTCTCCAATGGCTTGCTGGTTTGCCCCCGGTTCTGTTGCAAGGTCTCTGGGACATCTAAGACCCTGCTTGCCCTTCAGCACAATGTCCACTGCTGGAGCATGCCCCCCTGTTGTCAGGAACAAGTGTGCAATAGAGGTAGTGCTCCCTAATTTCCCCCGGGCCACTGAGCAGGCCAATAATCACGAGGAAGCTGCCCGCTCACACCAGAGAGCATGGGCCCTGTGCTAGAAACCCCCCCTCCCCGGAATCAAACTCATCAAGTTTAGGTGACCCCACCTCCTCAAGGCCGTGCCAGAGCTCCCTTCCCTGCCAGTGACGTGAGCCTTGATGAGCACCAGTGCCGAAGTAGCAGAACCCCAGGATGATGTTGTGCCATAAGGATCAGGCACAGTGTTCCCCATCTGCTACAGCCAGAGGAACATCAGTGTAGGCAGGACTCACGTCTAGGGTCAAGAGGGAGTCTCTCTGCTTTGGACCGGGGGGCCCTGACAGAGTCTTCTAGCACTCATCCACCAGGATGGCCGCAGAGGGAACTGTGCTGTAATTTACCTAACAGGAGCACCCCTTCCTTTTTCCCAATTGCGCTACTTTGGACCCGGGCAGGCCCAATGACTTAGTCAGCACCGTTCACCGCACTCTAGATTACCAACATTTCCTTAAAAGAAGCTCTTGCAAGTTTTGCCCTGTTTTAGATTACAGACAGCAATCACTGTGCATTGTTCACATAGGAGCAGTGGGAGGCTCAACAGAGCCGCTCCGTTGTTTCTCAGCACTAACCGGACATTGTTGTGGCATCGTGGAAACTTACCAACTAAATTGATAAATTCCCAGCATATAAACTCACTCTACTTAAATTATTCTGAAGTGGTAGCTCTTGATTAGATAATTGGATTTTTGTCATTTTGGTCTTGTCTTTGTTAGATAAATAATATCTATCTTTCTAACTTGGCGTTGAGTCCTTTTTATGGTGTTTTTCACTGTGTTACTGTAATTAAGTGTTGCACAAATACTTTACACATTGCCTTCTAAGTTAAGCCTGCCTTCTGTGTGCCAAGCTACCAGAAGGTGAGCACATGCTAATTTAGGTTGTGTATTTCACTTACTCTGACTAGGACTGTTGTCTCTACTTGGACAGGGTGCAAACCTCTGCCAACCAGAGACCCAATTTCTAACACAAGTTTAAAAGCTCTTCCTCTTGGAAGAATAGTTTAACCAATGGATTTAGCTTTCGGATGGATTCTTGCACATCTCAATTTGACTTAGAATGGGACAGAACTTACATTTGTTTCCTTGGGTTGTTAACTTCATATTTGTGTAAGCCTTCTGTCTTCTTGATAATGTAAAGCTGAAGAATCTGCAGGTGAGGATATAATTTCTTAGCCATTACTCAGCAGAGGGCAAACCATTCAACTGACGCTCCTGTTGAGTCATTAAAAACAGGCATCAACCATTAGTGAAGCAAGATCTTATTTTTCTCTAACCAAACTGCGTTGCTTCTGAACCAATGGAGACACCTACAGAATGCCAAATGTACCCTTTGCAGCCACATCAAGCTAAAGTGATATTGATTAATGGTCACACTCCATTGTCAGAAGAATTTCCAAGCACTGCTTGTTCGTCTACGGACAATAACAACGTAATCTGTAGTAAACATTGCCAATGCCATTAACCTTGTGGACTGCCCTCTAGAATGCCCCTCCAGTTGCTCATTAACGATAGTTAAATAAATCTGTTGCATTGTTGCAATAATCCAGCACCTCATTTTTTTCTGACTTGGTATTGTGCATTTGGTGAAGAGTGAGACCTCACACCCCATTATGGGGCATAGATTCACAATCATCACTGTACAGGCATGCTGTAATATCGGCATTAAAATCACCCATTAATTTTGCTGAGTAATCTGGAAAGTCAGCTATATTTTCTTTTATCGGCTGTAACAGTTCATCCTCTTTACCACTGCTGCCTAAATCTGGAAGATATAGTAAATGACTAGAATTGTTCAACACTTTGCCATTCCATTGTGGCCATATGTGACCTTACATGGCCATATGTGACCTTACAGTGGTGGCAATATAACGGCCCAGTCAACCCGGGTTCCTGGGCTACAACTATTTCTAAACAACTTGTTTTAATGGAGGCTTTGCAAACTGTGGGGCTTATTTCAAGTGGCTTGCGCAGCCGGGGATTCACTTTTGTGCTGCACTGGCAGCACAGGATGCAGGCCCATATCTACAAGGCCATGCAGAGCCACTTTGTGTGGCTTTTCATGGCCTTGTAGATATGGAGTAAGGCAATGTAGCACAAGTCGCTGTTTTACCTTACTTTGCACCAAAGAGGTGTTCCATGTGTGTTGCAGTGGATGTTCCTACGTAAAGCCCATGGATTTTGACACATTCCCAGATTTACAAGATTTAGTAAACCTGAGAATGCGTCAAAAGCCTACACCTCCCTAGGGGGTAAGGGATGTGCAACATGGAGAAATACAAATTTTTCTCCATGTTTTTTCCTCTTTCTGTGTGTGCTGCAGGAGGAAAATGCTTCCATTAATTGTTTTCGTGCAGGAAGGTTCTCCTTCCTGCACAAAAACATTCATCCCTACAATGCAGACACTCTTGCACCATGGTGCAAGGGCGTCCACATTGACGCATGGCAGCACATTGTGCGCCAGCACAGGGAGGATGTATCTCATAGATACAGCACATTCCTACCCTTTTCTTTTGTTGCAGGGCACTGCTGCAGGGATCCTTCCGTTGGCGCTGCCCTGTGCCAAAACCACAAAAATGAGGCCCTAGGTATAACCAGCTATTTTAAAAATCACTCAGGATAGTGCCTTGATAGGGAATCTTTTTTTACTTTTCTCTTTTGAATTTGAGAGTACTGCTGTCACCCAACCCCACTTGTCATCCTCCCCGACCACTTTTCA
Source organism: Pleurodeles waltl (assembly GCF_031143425.1). NCBI lineage: Eukaryota > Metazoa > Chordata > Amphibia > Caudata > Salamandridae > Pleurodeles > Pleurodeles waltl. The sequence continues at coordinate 1,002,268,850 of NC_090436.1, forward strand.
AAGTTGAATTTGGTGAATATTCAGTTACAAATTGCCTTCTTGAAATTATATCCCCTTGAAATTCCATTTTAGCAGCCTTAACTTTTGCGGGTAGGTTAAAAGATGTAGTTGGTCATATCACTTGCTTGGCTTCAGGTTTTGTGTGTGTCAACTACCACCATCCAACTTCAGATTCACAACCTGAAGTACAAACCAAACTTTCCTGGCTCCCTTCTGCATGTGTCTACTCAATACAGTTGACTGCTCACCCCATTACCTAATCTCCTGAATTAAAATAGCTTGCTTAGAGAAGCACAGTGTAACCTAAAATAATTGAAGTACATACAGCATTCTTTTTCTGTTTACCTTTGTTACCCTTCACACCGCAAAACCCTTGGCAAGACATGTTAAAGCAATTTCCTCAAGGTGGATCAAGTGTATGCCTTGACATGGGTCCCTCGCTTACTGTGTCACTGAAACCAAACTGGATCTGACTGAGGAGGACCAAATCGGCTGTAACTGCTCTTTGGGCTGCTTGTTTTCTGGTTTAGAGATGACGTGACTTGGCAGTACAGGCTGGGCAGCTCCTACAGGAGAAGGACCAAGGCTGATATACATAGGGCTGAGTCTAATCAGAGGAGGCATAGTTTGCAAAACATGATGGGTTAGAATTTTACCCTGAGCGATTGCCAGTGGTTAGATTATTTGCAAGCATTCCTCCTATCACCTTTTCTGTGGTGGTGGTTATAATGCTTTAAGTAGTTGAGAGAGCGTAGTTTAAATATTACATATATTAAATGTGAAATGCTTATATAAATTTCTAACAATGCTGCATATGAAAAAAAAAAACGACCATAAAATATTAGTTGCTTAGTGTGTATTCCCAACATGATTATTAATGTGAAGTTACTACTGTGCACATAAACTAATGTCGATTGTAGGAAATAATTGCTTGCACCGTGATTAATTGAATATATTATCGCTTACGAATATTGCATTTGTATTAAAACCCATAGGCCTTAAGTTAGCGTGAGCTGTGGATTTAGCTGCCTTAGCTCTCATATTAAAGCATTTTTTCTCTGTTTTACAGTGTGCTGGCTCACAAAGGGCCATGAACCTGCATTTATTCTTTTTCTTTATTTCATGTAACCATAATGGTTTTGTTCACATCCACATGCTAGCTGCCTTAGTATAAGTTTTATACAGAATTTGAAACAAAAGTATACAAAAGAAATATTCAAGGACATTTAACCATGGATAAAGAAGCTCATGACCCGAAAGACGTGCCAAAGGATGAAGTAACCCCCGGATGTGCCACCTACGAAGACGTCAATTAGGAAGACCAATCAAAGTGTTATAAATTATCGTGGGGTGACAATTTGGATTACCTAATGTATAATTTGATAGGTTAAAGATAGTGGGGTATAGCGAATATCCAATAGAATTCTGGGGGAAGGTATTACGAAAAAGGGATAAAAGCTCATGACACAGAAGAGTCGGGAAAATTAGGTAGGGAATGCTATAGATTTTATCCAGAAACTCTGTCACTCTGTTTGGTGACTTTGAGACTTAATAAATTATCCTCACCCATCGACTGTCCTTATTGCTTCTCCTCCTTCTAAGGGAAAGTGTCCCTCTCCACTAGACTAAGTTAGACTGATGGCGATACGACTGATGTCCTGAAGACGAAGACTCATCCTGTGTGCTGACTCAATCCTTGGAGGGTAATTATGACAATGCTATTGTAATTTGTCTATTTGCTTTTCCTTTCTAGGTACCAACTGCTGTATTTTCGATTAGTGACCATAGTTGGATGTTTTCCAAATTGGTGTTCTAAATTGTTTTGCATGAAGTCCAACATGCTGATGCTAATTAGAGGCTAGGATAGGTGGACCTCCCTGACTGACACAAACTGACGTGTCTGACATTATACCATGCTGAACTAAGACTTACATGATATTCTATTTGTTCCGATCTATGTTTACTTTATGTTATGCCCTTTTATTTGTGATCTTTGCATTATTGAAGTCTTATTACAGTTGCCATATTGTGACTATGCTTATATGTTTCTTGGTTTTGAGATTGACACTTTGCTAGTAGATTGTAATCAATAGGGAATAAAACTTATAAAATGCTATCACAAGGTGTGAATATTCATGGCTGAAAGGCATGGTTGCGTCGACAATTTGATTAATGTCTTTATCCAAAATAAGGTGTATTGTGGTGATAAATATCAGCGACCTTACTGATATATTACTCGACATATTGATCAGTTATCTCGTTCTACGGTGTCTCACCACTGGATCAAAAGATTCATCGGCCTAAAACGAGTCCTGATGTGTATAAAATTGACATAGAGGGACGCGTTAACAGTTCTGGTAGCAGAGCGACGGTTTGGCCCTTGGGGGCCCTAGGACGGAGATTCATTGTTTAATTGTGTTTTCTGTGATAATGCAAATTGAAGGCATGATGGGTTTCTAAGTTCACCATGACTTTCCGGGGATCTCGGAGCCTGCCTAAGTGAGTTGGGAATGTTCTCGGCGCCGTAATGTATGTGGTTTAGGGTTTTTTGTGCTTGCTTAGCCTATGCCTTTTTGCAGGTGATTGTGAAATTTGTGTGTATTTAGGCCAAATTAAGTGTTGTTTAGTAGGAGTGGGCATACTCCATAGTATGAGAGTAGGGAAGTCGGCGTACTTCATATGAGTGTGGCGCTTGGTGCTCAAAAATTATCCACGTGGTTGGTTGTTTATGTACGGACCTGTTGAGGCCTGAGACTCCGGAGTATGAAGACAAATGTGGTTTATGTTGTAATCTGTGCTGTTTAATAGGTCAATCGGGCGTGGTTGACAAGTCAAATTTGATTCATAATGTATGTATGAAACCTTCGATGGAGATTTGACAAATTCTAAAGTGCACTAGAAGGAGTCATTGACAAGTCTAGAGTAGAGTTTGCGGGTCGAATTCTGCTTGCTTTTTCGGGAACTGATAAGGAGAGAGTAGCGGCCGAGGCTTCAAGTGAAATCTCTGTAAAGTTCTAAAGCGAATGTGTTACCCTTCCTGCAGTAAGCCAGCAGATTTGTGTTGTCATTTAAGGTGCTCGCATTAATTGCGTTAGTTGTATGGGTGTATGGGTTCAGTGAGGAGCAGACAAGCCGCAAGACTTTGACAGCCACAGTGTGTATGTGATTATGACGTCAGTGGTGCCGCGCTGAGATAGGTCAGTCGTCGAGAGGGGTCGCGCACGGATTGGCTGCCGTCCGTGAGAGGCACTAGGTTGAGAAAGGCGGGTGAAGAGTGTCCTGGGAACTAAGTCAATTCTGATTAAATACAAAACAAAGAAAATCGCAAAAATGAATTTTGTTAAAGCGTTCACAAGTGCTCTGAAAGGAGATGTGTATATTGTTGCAACTGATGGGGAACCTACACCACCCGAGGGTACTCCAGCTTATAGTCATGGAAGAGAAGGGTGTCGCACCTTGTTTATGGGTGAAACAGTGGCGCAAATTAACAGAGAAAGAAGGGTGTCTAGCGTTCCCAGAACATGGAACATTCAATCCAAAGGTACTAGAAAATTTGAGGTGGATGTTAAGTACACTGAAACCACCTCCAAGACCAGCTCAGTATGAGGCGCTAGCAATCTGGGACTTGATGGCACTTAAACATAGACAAGAAAGGTTTCAGAGAAAATTGCGAACGGCAGAAAAATCCTATGCAGAGGCTAGGTGGGACAATGAGAACAAAATGTGGAGACGGGAAATAGTAGATGGGTTAAAACTGTTCCCAGCAATAGCACAGGGAGAGGAGACGCCAGGAAAGAAATATTCTTGCAAAACAGATAAAGACTCGAACAAATCTAAAGAGAATAAAAGATCTTGGGAAGAGGAAGACGATTCAGATGATGAGGAATTTATGGACAGATTATTACATGATCGTCCGTCACCTTATGTACTGAGCGACAGTGCTCCAAGTACTGGCACAGACCCTGGGAACCAGACGCAGGAAAAGGGAGTTACTGATACGGTACAGACTAATGATACTGTCTCGATACAGTATGGTGTCAATGTACCAACTGCACCAGAAATGCCGATACAGTTGCAGCCTCCACCGCAGATACAGAGAATCTACCCAGATGTCCCAGTACTTGAAACAACTACAAATTTGATAGTGCCGCCAGACCCGATATACACAAAGCCAAAGCTAATACAGATTGAATCCACTCCGAAGTTGCTTTGGCAACCACTGCCACAGCTGATACCAGGGTATAACCCAGTGGCTGAACCGCCAGTAGTACCTGTCCCGGGTACCTTAGAACAGACATATGGAGTTACTGCTCCACAGAGTTTGGGTCCGGGTCAGACACCTGCTGCCATATCATTACCAATTACTGTTGGTCCACCGGTACCATTATATGCACAGGACAAAACAGGTATGCGTGATCAGGGAGTGATGACTCAGGAGACGATAAGAGGAGGGTCGAAGGGAACTCCACAGATAATGGCCCCCAGAGAACAAGTTATTGAACAGCCGAGGCCCTTAATGGACCTTAGTCCGGTAGGAGCACCCCTCGAAGCCATGCGTCAAGCAGGGTTAAGAGATTTAACAATGAGTACGAACACCTCATATTCCTCAATGATACATGCAGGGAACATTTCGTTGCAGGGTTTTACAGTCCAACAGTTAAACGAATGGTTAGAGAAAACTTATACCTCACAAAAGAATGCAGCGGTTACAATCGAACCAGAGAAAGAAAAACACGATGAATACCTGAATGTCGTGAGACTAGGGGCAGAAGCTGCTGAGTTAGTGGAAGGTACAATGGGAGTAAATAGATTAGAGTCATACACGGAGGCAGAATTGAGATACTTATGCCCTAAGATTACCAAAGAAGTAGGCAAAGTACATCAGAGATTAGCGAACTTGGCAGACAAATACAATATCGATATCGCAAACACTAAACATTTGAAAAGAAATTACAGATTGGACTTTGACTCAAAAGATTTTGAACACATGAGGTCTGCGGGAATGAAGGCACATTTGAGAGAACTGTTGCAAAGCGCGCAAATTTGGGGGGCTTTGGAGAAATGGGAAGGCAGGTGGGCAAAGAAAAGAGACAAAGGAAAGGGAGATAGCCCAGGATCTAATCAAGCTAAGGCTTCACCTGATTTGGAATCCGTAAAAATATTGCCTATGAGAGAAACAGCTGGCGGTGTCCTAGTTCATGTGCCTTGGTCCAGAGGAGATAGTCTATCCTTTACTAATGATTACCCCAGACTGAGAGAGAAACCGATCAAGTGGTATCAGCAGACAGATAGGTTTGTGAAGCTCGCGAAATGTCTCTGGGAAGACCTGAATACTTTGAGATCATTGTTCCGCCTGATTTATGGCTTGAGTGTAAGAGAGGTGTTGATTGGCCGACAAAGGAACCAGCAAGGAATAAGGTGACTGGGGCACCTTCAGAAGAGGTGATGAAGTATTATCATAAAGTGATTGAGTTTTTGAAACAAAAGGTGTCGCCGAAAGTGACTGATTGGCAGAAAATCGACCGGACATCTCAAGAGGTTAAGGAATCGATACATGCATATTATGAAAGATTGTTGAAGGCATTCAAACATTACAGTGGTACTGAGACAATCGAACCAAAGGATATGAACCATCTCGTGTTTAGATTTGTTGAAGGGTTGCGACAAGAGGTTAGCCAGATGATTAAGAATCATTTGATCTGTTGGCAAGCTAAGCCGATTGATGAGGTGCTGCAGTATGCAAAATACTGCAGTGACGACATTGAGTTGAAGCAGAAAAAGTTGAAAGAAAAGGTGATGGTGATGCAGACAAGGGCAGGAATACAGGGAAATGGAGTTCAACAGATGATACAGCAGCAACCGCAAATGAATGGTGTGTTTCAGACACAACCAAGAGGTCGAGGCAAAGGGTTTGTAAACCGAAGTTCAGATTTGAATACGGTTGTAATTCAATACGATATCCAAGGGGCGAAAAAGATGTCACCATGTCACGCGCGCGGGGGGCACTGGAAACGGGAGTGCCCGAATATGGTGCAGGATGGTGTTGTTCAGCAAGGTACTAATGTTGGTGCTTTACAAAATTCATGAGGTCTGAAAATAAGCCATCAGAACCCGAACTTTCAGAACAATCTGGTGCAAATGCAAGGGGTACAGCCCATGCAGCAGATACAAATGCCACGTTTTCAGTCAATACAATTACAGCCAGTACAGCAGCAGACTCCTATGGTGCCTAGCCAGCAAATGCAATTACCAATGGCTCCGATAGGACAGCAACAGGTGATGCTTCCTCAGCAGGTCACAGGCCAGGTAACAAATCAAAACAATACTGTACAACAGTTCCCATTACGAGGTGAAAAACGCATGAATGAAGATTGGTCAGATGATAGCTCAGACAGTGAAGAGTGCAGGCTTGCAACATCCTTAGAGGTGGATCAGAGGGGCCCATATGTAGAAGGAAAGGTGATGGGGTATAAGGTTTCATTTCTGGTTGACACAGGAGCCACACATTCCACAGTTAGAAGCGCAGAAGTTCCAAGATTGCCTCTGTCAGGGCGTACCATAAGAGTGGTTGGAGTAGCAAATCAGTATTTGACTAACCCGATTACAGGTCCAGTGCAAGTTGAGATCGGCATCTTCCAGGGGCTACATAGGTTCGTAGTCTGTGACTCGAGCCCAGTATCCATACTGAGAAGAGATTTGCTGTGTAAAACAAAATGTTCAATTACCTGTTCCAATGACGGAATTGAAGTACAGACAAATAGTGACAATGAAGGAGATGAAAGTCAGTTTTTAGAGGAAGAAACAGGAACAAATGAAGAATACCCTCTGATTACTTTATTCCCAATGCATACCTTGATCGACTTACCTGTCGAACTACAAGGGACAGTAACAGAGAAGGTGTGGGACTTGACCGGAAAAGTAGGACTTATAAAAGGAGTGGAACTGGTTAAAGTTCAGATAAAACCAAATGCAGTGTTCCCTCAAGTGCCACAATACCACATGACCCAAGATGTTCTTATCGAAGTGTCACACATAATTGCAGACTTCCTCAGGCAGGGAGTTCTGAAAGAGGTCTTGAGCAGTCCTTGTAACTCTCCAATAATGGGTTTAAAGAAGCCCTGTGGAAAAGTTCGAATTGTGCAAGATTTGAGAAAAATAAACGAAATTGTGATAAAATGTTGCCCTGTGGTGCCCAACCCAGCAGTGATAATGTTTCAGGTCCCCTGTGATGCTGAATGGTTTACCGTAATAGACCTATCACAAGCTTTCTTTTCAGTACCTCTTCATGAGGATAGCCAATTTTTGTTCAGTTTCAAATTCCTGGATAAGGTGTACAGTTGGTGCAGAATTCCTCAGGGGTTTTCTGAGTCACCGTCCATCTTCAATCAGATATTGAAGAAGGATTTGGAGCCCCTGGTGCTGCCTTTTAATTCAACTCTTGTGCAGTACATTGATGATTTGCTAATTGCGTCCAAAACAAGGGACAGGTGGAAATATAATACCATTGCATTACTGAATCATCTAGGAAAAAATGGACACAAGGTGTCACCCAGAAAGCTACAATACTGTCATAAAGAGGTGAAATACTTAGGACATTTGATTGAGAAGGGTTCCAGGAGAATATCAAAGGAAAGAATAACAGCTGTCTTGCAAATGAACCCCCCAACGACAAAAAGAGATGTCTGACTGTTTTTGGGAATGGTGGGCTACTGTCGCCAGTGGATACCCAACTTCTCGATCATTTCAAAGCCATTAATAAAACTGACAGGAAAAGAAATCAAGGATGAGCCATATACTATAACCTTGTCAAAAGAAGAGCTTGAGTCATTTATGGAATTGAGAGAATGCATGTGCAGGGCACCAGCACTAGGAATGCCAGATTACGAGAAACCTTTTCTGTTGTTCTTTGTCTGTCTTAACACAGGTCCACGGAGATGCAAATCGCCCTTTAGCATATTTTTCAGCTACCTTGGACCCTGTTGCAGCAGCCTTACCGGGCTGTTTGCGTGCAGTCGCAGCAGTTGGTCAGAGCCTTACACAATGTGAACGCATAGTCATGGGATACCCTCTAACAGTAATGGTTCCACATTCAGTTGAAATTCTGTTAACTCGAACTAAGACTCAGCACATGACAAATGCACGTCTCACTAGGTATGAGACGATCATACTAGGGTCACCAAATGTAACACTTAAGAGGTGCAGTGTATTGAACCCGGCAACCTTACTTCCTAATGAGAATACTGAAACCAAAAACGAGGAAGAATTTGAACATGATTGTCTTGAGGTAACGGAGCTGTGCACCAAACCCCGTCCAGACATACAGGACACCCAGTTAAAAGAAAATGATTGTATTATGTTCGTTGATGGGTCCTGTCTAAGAGATTCTACTGGAACACTGAGAGCTGGCTATGCGGTATGTACCATAACTGGTATGGTTGAAGCTTACTGGCTCGAAAAAGTGTTTTCTGCACAAGTGGCAGAATTGATTGCCCTTACTAAGGCATGCCACGCAGCTGTAAATGTGAAGGTCACTATCTATACCGACAGCAGATACGGATTCGGAATTGTACATGATTTTGGCCAACTTTGGTCACAGAGAGGTTTTATGACCTCATCTGGTTCTCCTGTGAAAAATGGCGAACAAATAAAGGATTTGTTACATTCAATTCAGTTACCTCTTGTAATTGCCGTGGTGAAATGCAGTGCTCATATTAGATCACAAGACTTTGGGCCTGATTCAGACCTTGGCGGACGGCGGAGGCCGTCCGCCAAGGTACCGCCGACAAATGACCGCACCGCGGTCAAAAGACCGCGGCGGCCATTCATACATTTCCGCTGGGCCGGAGGGCGCTCTCCAAAAGAGCGCCCGCCGGCCCAGCGGAAATGCCCCTGCAACGAGGACGCCGGCTCAGAATTGAGCCGGCGGAGTTGCAGGGGTGCGACGGGTGCAGTTGCACCCGTCGCGTATTTCAGTGTCTGCTTTGTGGGGCCCTCTTACGGGGGCCCCTGCAGTGCCCATGCCGTTGGCATGGGCACTGCAGGGGCCCCCAGGGGCCCCCTCGGCACCCCCTACATATGCACACCTGATATAGGGTGTTGATGTCATTAGACCACACCCCTTCTCATTACAGAGATGCACATCACCTAATATGCTTAATTGGTAGTAGGCTTTCGAGCCTATACAGCTTGGAGTAAGACAACATGCATAAAGAGGATGATGTGGTCAAAATACTCATTTGCCTAATAATTCTGCACTCCCTGTATATATCGGCCAAAATCTGAGCAGGATAATTTGTTTGTGGGAACGAGTGAATGCAGGCATGTGTTTTTGTTTCAGAGTAAATGGACCTTTATGCTAAATGGACAAGATCCAGCGATTCCTGGGATCTATTACCTCTGTGGGCTAAACGCTTATTACCGTCTCCCTAAAGGATGGTATGGGACATGTTATTTGGGAATAGTATTCCCAAAGGTTTACCAAATTGATGACTTAAAACAGATACCTAAGACGTCTGTACTACAACATCCCAGACAAAAACAAGAATCAGTGGCAGCTGTCATTGTTGATATATTTGGGGCCATAATCCCATCAGTAGGGGTTATCTTGAATTCTATGATGATTCAAAAGTTGTCTACTATAGTGGACAACATGTTGACACATTTTACAGGGGCTATACTCCTGATGGATACTGAACTTGCTGCAGAAAGAGCTATGACTCTTCAAAATCGGCTTGCTTTAGACATTCTTTTAGCTAAGAGTGGAGGAGTCTGCAAGATGCTCAATGAGCGTCATTGTTGTTCGTTCATTCCAGATAACAGTAAAAAGATTAGAAGTATGCTTACTAACCTTACTAGAGATAGTACAGATTTGAAGGATTTGAAAGAACTCAGTGTTTGGGAGAAATTTGGAAAGGGAATTGCCAGAGTTGGGAGCTGGTTTACCAACATTTGGAATGGGGTACTTGCAAAAATCTTGATGGGTCTACTAATTGTTTTGGTCTGTCTATTAGGATTATGGGGGGCTTGCAAAATTAATGATAAAATAAAAAGAAATTGGACTAAAAGAACCAGGAGAAACTAAGAAAGTGAAAGAGAGAAAATGTTCAATGAAATTTGGGAAAGTTCACATAAAGGGCAAGATGTTGAAATGCGTATTATGCGCAAGGTGAAAAATTGAAAAAAAAAAAATGAAAGGTCAAAGGGAAAGGTTTGTGTGATGACGAGCGTCATCAGAGGAGGGACTGAGAGAGCATAGTTTAAATATTACAAATATTAAACGTGAAATGCTTATGTAAATATCTAACAATGCTGCATATGAAAAAAAAAACCAACCATAAAATATTAGTTGCTTAGTGTGTATTCCCAACATGATTATTAATGTGAAGTTACTACTGTGCACATGAACTAATGTCGATTGTAGGAAATAATTGCTTGCACCATGATTAATTGAATATATTATCGCTTACGAATATTGCATTTGTATTAAAACCTATAGGCCTTAAGTTAGCGTGAGCTGTGGATTTAGCTGCCTAAGCTCTCATATTAAAGCATTTTTTCTCTGTTTTACAGTGTGCTGACTCACAAAGGGCCATGACCCTGCATTTGTACTTTTTCTTTATTTCATGTAACAATAATGGTTTTGTTCACATCCGCATGCTAGCTGCCTTAGTATACGTTTTATACAGAATTTGAGTATACAAAATAAATATTCAAGGACATTTAACCATGGATAAAGAAGCTCATAACCCGAAAGACGTGCCAAAGGATGAAGTAACCCCTGGATGTGCCACCTACGAAGACGTCAATTGTGAAGACCAATCAAAGTGTTATAAATTATCGTGGGGTGACAATTTGGATTACCTAATGTATAATTTGATAGGCTAAAGATAGTGGGGTATAGCGAATATCCAATAGAATTTTGGGGGAAGGTATTACGAAAAAGGGATAAAAGCTCATGACACAGAAGAGTTGGGAAAATTAGGTAGGGAATGCTATCGATTTTATCCAGAAACTCTGTCACTCTGTTTGGTGACTTTGAGACTTAATAAATGATCCTCACCCATAGACTGTCCTTATTGCTTCTCCTCCTTATGAGGGAAAGTGTCCCTCTCCACTAGACTAAGTTAGACTGATGACAATACGACTGATGTCCTGAAGACGAAGACTGATCCTGTGTGCTGACTCAATCCTTGGAGGGTAATTATGACAAAGCTATTGTAATTTGTCTATTTGCTTTTCCTTTCTAGGTACCAACTGCTGTATTTTTGATTAGTGACCATAGTTAGATGTTTTCCAAATTGGTGTTCTAAATTGTTTTGCATGAAGCCCAACATGCTGATGCTAATTAGAGGCTAGGATAGGTGGACCTCCTTGACTGACACAAACTGACGTGACTGACATTATACCATGCTGAACTAAGACTTACATGATATTCTATTTGTTTCGATCTATGTTTACTTTATGTTATGCCCTTTTATTCGTGATCTTTGCATTATTGAAGTCTTATTACAGTTGCCATATTGTGACTATGCTTATATGTTTCTTGGTTTTGAGATTGACACTTTGCTAGTAGATTGTAATCAATAGGGAATAAAACTTATAAAATGCTATCACAAGGTGTGATTATTCATGGCTGAAAGGTCATGGTTGCGTCGACAATTTGATTAATGTCTTTATCCAAAATAAGGTGTATTGTGGTGATAAATATCAGCGACCTTATTGATATATTACTTGACATATGGATCAGTTATCTCGTTCTACATTGTCTCACCACTGGGTCAAAAGATTCATCGGCCTAAAACGAGTCCTGATGTGTATAAAATTGATATAGAGGGACGCGTTAACTCAGTCAAGGGTATACCTAGAAGTGGGTCCTATGGTCACTGTGCCATTGGAACCAAGTTGCCTCCAACTGTAGAGGTCCAAAACTACCAAAAACAATGATGGGTTGCTTGTGTTCTATGTCAGAGAGGACCTCACTGTGCAGTTCAGGCTGAACTGTTTCTAGTGGAGCAAGATGAAGCCTGATTTGCATTTTGCTGTGTCTACTCTAAGGTATCATGGTGGGAAAACAAAGCATGGGTTTGAATGCCACTCTTAGTAATTGTTAGTAGTTAAACTGTTTTAAAGCATTCCTCCCATCAGCTTCTCTGTGTTTAATGTAAAGCCCTAAATGGACAAATGTATGCCAGACGTCGGTCCCATGCTCATTTTGCCTAACAACCAAGCTGACCAGAGTGAAAAGGCCAAAATAGACTGAAAGGCCAAAACCGATCCTTGGTTGCTTGGGGTGTGATTCCGAGAGGGCCTGGTTTAGTAGTTTGGGTTGGACTGTTCCTGCTGGAGCCAATGCTGATTTACATGTGACTGGGTCTAATCTGAGGTATCGTGGTGGGCAACAAAACATAGGAATGGAATGTTTGTCTGAGTGGTTACCAGTGTTTAAACTATTTGCAGGCATTCCTCCCATCAATGTTTGTGATTTTGATGAACTCTAGCTATCCTTCCTTCTTCATTATATTTGGATATCACATAAACACAAAATGCTGTTGCCAATCATGCTTTTTGGCACAGGAATGGCACTTGCAAGGTGTACACTCATGCTCCCATTGCCCTGAATGCTTTTTAGCCCAGCCTCATGCTAATACAGTGTGTGCAGGAAGAACTAGGCTCGTCCCTTGCCATGAGTGAGTCCATGGGTCTGTCCTGGAGGGCTGCACCAAGTGTGCCCTAATTTTGTTGACAGAGGACTGCCATCCAAGTTATACAGTTAGTATTTAAAGCAGTGGTGACAGTGTACTGTGTTCTGTCAATCAGTAGTTGTAACCAGACCATTTTATCAGTTACACAAGAGTGGAGACCTAGAGACCCACTCATCTAAAGTTACACTTATATGTGCTAACCCAGAACTTTCCAAGTACAGGTTATACATGTGTGTGTCTATGTGTCCTGTGTGGTACCTGCATTGCATTTGCAATAGAACCTGAGTAATAGAGGCCTATGGGTTTCATTTTGGAAGGTCCTGGCATGTTCCTGTGGATGAGGGGAAGGTGAGGTTGTTTTCCCAGACAGTGAAAGAGTTTTGCTAACATTCTGTAAGCAGGAGGGAAGAGACCTAGACACTGAAGTGGGGAAAGAGGAGATGTTCAGCGTGAGAGTAGTCACTTAGCTGAGGACAGTCTTTGGTTCTTTGTTGACCACTCATCAGTGTGGTTGTAGATATCCAGGTGCAGAAAAATTCCATCTCTTGTGCCTCTGGATTCTCTAGGTTGCATATTACCCTGCTGTGAGAAGCACCACTGTAGGAAGTTGGCTCTGTATATACTTTTTCAATGTAAGAAATAGTGTGCACAGAGTCCAAGGGTTCCCCTTAGAGGTAAGATAGTGGCAAAAAGAGATAATTCTAATGGTCTATTTTGTGGTAGTGTGGTCGAGCAGTAGGCTTACCAGAGGGTAGTGTTAAGCATTTATTGTACACACACAGGCAATAAATGAGGAACACACACTCAAAGACTTACTCCAGGCCAATAGGTTTTTATATAGACAAATATATTTTCTTAGTTTATTTTAAGAACCACAGGTTCAAGATTTACAAGTAATACTTCAAATGAAAGGTATTTCACTCAGGTATTTTAGGAACTTTGAATAATCACAATATCATGTACAGTTTTGACCAAAATGGCAATAAGCTATTTTAAAAGTGGACACAGTTAAAAAATCAACAGTTCCTGGGGGAGGTAAGTAAACGTTAAATTCACAGGTAAGTGAAACACTTACAGGGTTCAAAGTTGGGTCCAAGGTAGCCCACCATTGGGGGTTCAAGGCAACCCCAAAGTTACCACACCAGCAGCTCAGGGCCGGTAAGGTGCAGAGGTCAAAGAGGTGCCCAAACGCATAGGCTTCAATGGAGAACAGGGGCGCCCTGGTTCCAGTCTGCCAGCAGGTAAGTACCCGCGTCCTCGGGGAGCAGACCAGGGGGTTTTGTAGGGCACCAGGGGAACACAAGCAGGCACAGAAAGTACACCCTCACCGGCACAGGGGCGGTCGGGTGCAGAGTGCAAACAGGCGTCAGGTTTGTATAGAAAGCAATGGGGAGACCTGGGGGTCTCTTCAATGATGCAGGCAGGCACAGGGGGGCTCCTCGGGGTAGCCACCACCTGGGCTAGGCAGAGGATTGCCTGGGGGTTGCTCCTGCGCTGGAGTTCGGTTCCTTCAGGTCATGGGGGCTGCAGGTGCAGTGTTGGGTCCAGGCGTCGGGTCCTTTATTACAGGCAGTCGCGGTCAGGGGGAGCCTCTGGATTTCCTCTGCAGGCATCGCTGTGGGGGCTCAGGGGGGTCGTCTCTGGCTACTCACGGGCTCGCAGTCGCCGGGGATTCCTTCCTGTAGTGTTGGTTTTCCGCAGGTCGAGCCGGGGGCGGTGGGTGCAGAGTGGAAAGTCTCACGCTTCCGGCGGGAAACGTGAAACTTTAAAGTTGTTTCTTTGTTGCAAGGAAGTTGCAGATTGTTGAACATGGCCGCTGTTCATGGGAGTTTCTTGGTCCTTGGTTGCAGGGCAGTCCTCTGAGGCTTAAGAGGTCGCTGGTCCCTGTTGGATGCGTTGCAGTTGCAGTGTTCTTCGAAGTTGGGAGACAGGCCGGTAGGGCTGGGGCCAAAGCAGTTGTCGTCTCCGTCTTCTCTGCAGGGCTTCAGGTCAGCAGTCCTTTTTCTGGTTAAGGTTGCAGGAATCAAATCAAATCAAATCATTAACCTTTATAAAGCGCGCTACTCACCCGTGCGGGTCTCAAGGCGCTAGGGGAAAGGGGGGTTACTGCTGCTCGAAAAGCCAGGTCTTGAGGAGTCTCCGGAATGCGGAGTGGTCCTGGGTGGTCCTGAGGCTGGTGGGGAGGGTGTTCCAGGTCTTGGCTGCCAGGTAGGAGAAAGACCTCCCACCCGCCGTGGAGTGGCGGATGCGAGGGACGGCAGCGAGCGCGAGGCCGGTGGAACGGAGGAGACGGGTGGGGGCGTAGAAGCTGAGGCGTCGGTTGAGGTATTCAGGTCCCTTGTCATGGAAGGCTTTGTGTGCGTGGGTGAGAAGTCGGAAGGTGATCCTTTTGCTGACTGGGAGCCAATGCAGGTGTCTCAGGTGTGCGGAGATGTGGCTGTTGCGGGGTACGTCGAGGATGAGGCGGGCGGAGGCGTTTTAAATACGTTGCAGACGTTTTTGGAGTTTTGCGGTGGTCCCAGCATAAAGGGTGTTGCCGTAGTCCAGGCGGCTAGTGACTAGGGCGTGGGTCACGGTTTTTCTGGTGTCGGTGGGGATGCAGCGG
This sequence comes from Pleurodeles waltl, assembly GCF_031143425.1. Classification (NCBI taxonomy): domain Eukaryota; kingdom Metazoa; phylum Chordata; class Amphibia; order Caudata; family Salamandridae; genus Pleurodeles; species Pleurodeles waltl. The sequence continues at coordinate 1,002,284,156 of NC_090436.1, forward strand.
AAGATCTTGCGGAGCATGCGGAGGGTGAGGAAGCAGGAGGAGGACACGGCGTTGACTTGTTTGGTCATGGTGAGAAGAGGGACCAAGATGAAGCCGAGGTTGCGGCCGTGGTCTGAGGGGGTCGGTGCGGTGCCAAGGGCCGTGGGCCACCAGGAGTGGTCCCATGCGGTCGGGGTGTTGCCGAGGATGAGGACTTCCGTTTTGTCAGAGTTCAGTTTTAGACGGCTGAGCCTCATCCAATCTGCGACGAATCTAGTTTCCTAAGTTCTGGGGGGCCCTAAATACTGAATTTAGGGGTGTGTTTAGGTCTGGGAGAGCAGTAGCCAATGGCTACTGTCCTTGAGGGTGGCCACAGGGTAACTTCAGCTCAGGACACATTAGGGGCTGTCGTGACTGGTGGATGACTCCTCCTTGTTTTCCTAATTATCTCCTCCAGCCTTGCCGCCAAAAGTGGGGGCAGTGGCCAGAGGGGTGGGCATCTCCACTAGCTGGGACGCCCTGTGGCACTGTAACAAAGGGGGTGAGCCTTTGAGTCTCACCGCCAGGTGTTACAGTTCCTGCCGTGGGAAGTGAGAAGCAACTCCACCCAATTCAGGCTTTGTTCCTGGCCACAGAGTGACAAAGGCACTCTCCCCATGTGGCCAGCAACATGTCTGGTGTGTGGCAGGCTGGCAAAAACTAGTCAGCCTACACTGGAAGTCGGGTATGTTTTCAGGGGGCATCTCTAAGATGCCCTCTGGGTGTATTTTACAATAAATTGCACACTGGCATCAGTGTGCATTTATTGTGCTGAGAAGTTTGATACCAAACTTCCCAGTTTTCAGTCTAGCCATTATGGAGCTGTGGAGTTTGTGTTTGACAAACTCCCAGACCATATACTCTTATGGCTACCCTGCCGTAAGGCCTGCTAGAGGGGTGACTTACCTGTGCCACATGCAGTGTGAGGTTGGCATGGCACTCTGAGGGGAGTACCATGTCGACTTAGTCATTTTCTTCCCACCAGCACACACAAGCTATGAAGCAGTGTGCATTTGCTGGGTGAGGGGTCCCTAGGGTAGCATAAGACATGCTGCAGCCCTTCGAGGCCTTCCCTGGCATCAGGGCCCTTGGTACCAGGGGTACCAGTTACAAGGGACTTACCTGAGTGCCAGGGTTGTGCCAATTGTGGAGACAAAGGTACAGTTTAGGGAAAGAACATTGGTGCTGGGGCCTGGTTAGCAGGGACCCAGCACACTTTCAAGTCATAACTTAGCATCAGCAAAGGCAAAAAGTCAGGGGGTAACCATGCCAAGGAGGCATTTCCTTACAACCACTCTACACAAAGGTTTTGCGTTAAAGTGCAAAAAGAGAATCCACATCTATTGTCTGCTTTGACTGTATGAAAAAGAGACCAGTGACCCAGTAGTTGTGCCAGTTCCAACATCTCTTTCACCAAGAATGGCAGTGCTACACAGAGTACTCTGGGGACTGCTGAGCAACGAGAGCTGATATCTAAAGGTGTGGGGACATCACCTGTAGTCTTAACTGGAAGGAAAAAGCTCTTCCTCTGTCCTGAAGTGCCTGGAAGCGCATCTGCTGGCTAAGGAAGTTAAGGAGTCTACCAACCCTGCAGGAGGAGTGATTGCCCAAGGATAGACAGGAGCATCTTTAACCTGGAGGCTTGAGGATCACTTAATATAGTTAGAAACAGTATGACGGACCCCGGGACTCCAGAGGCAAACAAACCCAGGACCCATGGCTGAGGCTTAGTAGCCTTGTAGCTTAGTAGGATGCCAATGCTTTTTTGGAAAGGATTGTCCACTTGTGCAGAACATTAATAACACCCAAAAGCATAACTTATATTCCATCAAATCAAACTAGACCTTTTTAGTTCACAGAGCGACATTCCTAACAACGTCCCTACACAGCACAAAGATACTACAATCAGATTTATGCTGGCATTATAAGAAAGAGCTAGCCAACTTGATGCATATTATTTATGACTGTCCTTTCATTATATCAGGCTTCTCCCAGTAGCTCATGAGCTACTGGTAGCTCACCAGCTTCCTGGATGTAGCTCTCCTGTGTCTACTCCAGCTTGCTAAATAAGGAGCTTTTGTTTGGCTGAATATATGTATACCGAAATTGAAAAGTGTGTACTAGAGACAAAAATGTGTATTTTCATAACCGATAAGATGATGTTTGAATTTCCAAAATCTATTGAAAACTGATATCAAAGTGATAAATCATGTGCCTTTGATGAGGCTTGCTATTATATTATTACCTTGGTGCCAGGTGCGTTTAAACTATGGCCATTGTGTATTATCCACATAAAGGCAATCCAAATTGACAAACCCTTTTTTTTAAAATTTACTGCTGATGCACTGAGGTGGTCACTGCGGGTAACTTAACATAGGGTGGCCACTAATGTAATTTTGTGTGATGTCACTATTACAACACTAACCATATTTTACTTTTATGGATTACAAGTAACTCTTATTACAGAAAAGGCTGGTGATCCCTCATTGGACCCTCCCAGTATGAGGTCCGAAATGAAACTGGTCTGGCCACCGTAATTACACCAGGATTGCTGTCATGTTCAGCAGCATGAATTTTAGAGGAGCTTCTTTAATTCCTGAATGGACCTTGATTCAGTAAAGATAATTGACTGACCTTATGCCTAAGATTACACGTAAAATGGTGACCAGTTACTCTAAAGTGGCAGGTAGGATTTTGTGGCTCTAAGTACCTAAATTCATAGCATAAATGGTCTAAATATTAATTTTAAAACATTGATCCTTGATTTGATTTTTTGCCTTCATTGTTTAGTTATACATTTTGAAGAAACCTAAACGTTTTTGATGGGCTTTTCTGCCACTTTAAAGGTCATTGCATTCATCCCATATAAACGAAACCAATGATTATTCGAAACAAATACGTTGGATCGGCACAAACATGATGTTGGGACTTTTCTATAGCTGTAGTGAGGATAAAATAAAAAGGCTGATTATTTAATTGTTTGCCCCATGGACGCTGCTCCGTGAGCACTGACTTCTTTACACTTGCTTGCAATACACAACCTCAGAGTGACAATTCAGAACAACAATTAAACAACCTACTTGGCATCAATAAAGACCCACATTAAGATCAGGTAGAATATCTGTGGGCACTGACAATTACATTCTTCTTGTATGCCATCCTGGTCCATCTTGTTGCTGCGCATAGTGGCTAGTGTATTACAAAATAATTATGTCTTGTAGTCTCAGCCAAAGCTCCATCTGTGTATGTAGAAAATGAATACCTTCACTGGGAAGCATTGACCTCTGACAACTGCATCCTTACAGCAATCCATAACTATTTTCTCAAATCGATCTGCAAAGGCTAGGATTCTTGAAGAAAAGAAAGATGAAAACCTTCTCACCACTTCATACAGGTACCTGAAAAAAGTAAAAGTTTGTCCATCAACTAAATTGCTTCATCCTTAAGACATGGCTAGTTACCACTTTATAATAAATTCCTGAAGTGAAATTCAATGGATATATTGGCAAGAGTATGTACCTGTGATATCCATTAGCTTTACAATCATCTCATTTAAAAATCTGATTTGACAATTGTTTTTCAACCCCACTGTCATGAATCAAGACAGAAGTGACATAGACTCTAGGGAATTTTTAGAGTTTGATGGATAGGATACTCTGTCAAAACATGAGGAATATCCCATCTGCCAGATTGCCATAGGCTATGATGCACTTGTACTACGGCTGCTGGAACATCCACCATGTTTGTGACCCATCTCCCAAATTTTAACGAAGGTCTTCTGAATGAAAAGCCCTAGATCGAAAATTATCGGAAGGAAGACCTAAAGGATTCTGTGGTTTCATCCACTTGTGTTGTCAATAGATCCGGTCTAAATATGTGAAACCATTTTGTTCCATTCAGTCCAATGCAACACGCTGAAAATAATCATCTTAGCGGCACTGGATAAGTAGCCAATGACTAATGGTGTGAATAATGACAATTATTCAAGTAAATCAAGTAAAGTCAGCAAAGCAATCATCATGAGTACATTGGTTCCCTTTAATGGCTAGAGTGCTGCCTGAAATTGCTCGCCAAGCAGTTCTGGTGCCTATCTATTATATTGATGCTTTCCAGTAGCTATTATCACATAAGGTTTAAGGGGGTGTGAAATTTGTGTAATTTGCTTCCTGGAAACGTATGCAAAATTCTGCATAATACCCACAAAATGCAAATCTATAATTTAGTGCTATGTTATACCACAAAATGTTTGGCTATGTTGTGTTAAAATGCAGCATGAAAAACACAATTGCCATAAACAACAGCGGTTTGCATTCTGGTTGTTCATATGTTCATGCTATAATTTTCCAGTAACTGAGACATAATTACATTATATGGGGTAATGGTGTAACTTTGGGAAGTTAGCGTATCAAGCGTGTTGCAAAATTCCTGAAATTACACAAATTACTCTGGTGTAATTTTAATATGGCCCGAGCCTAGTAATTTTACAAGATAGGGCAACACTGACATCAGTAGGAAATGAGAAGGCTCTTTCCCAATAAGTGATTACTTGTTGGAGGAGCGCTCAAAATATTCCTTCCTTTAGGCCAAAAAACACATTATGAGAATTGGTTAGGTGTTTTCTATGTGCAAAGACATTTATGGTGTCTTATATTTCATGGAGACTGTCAGGCCATGCCTCTGCTCCCCTGTGGATGAGTATCCTTTCTGCCTTTCTGAAGGAGATCTCTAAAGCTGGGGTCTTCAACCTTTTGTGCAATAAGAACTACCTATATGCAATGAAAAACATTGTTTGCTACCAATAATACTAGTGTTGTAATAGTTACCACATCAGACAAGATTGCTTTAGTGGCCACCATATTACTAGAAGTGATCATCTCGCTGTATAATAAAGGGTTGTCGGCGGTAATGTAAAAAAGTTTTTGTCAATTTTGAATGGCTCTGCATGGGTAATACATACCAGCCTAAGCTGTAATGCTCTCGGCACGAAAGTAATACATTAGCTACAAGTTTCTCCACATGATTTAGCGCCCAAAAATCTGCTGTAAATATATTTTGGAAATTCTGCCATGTTTCTCCAAACATCGGCTTCTATGTTCTGCAAATACATTTACAGTCTGTACAGCACAGTATATGGTACAGTCTTATCTTCTAATTACAATGTCATCACAAATGATCTTCATCTTATCATGAGAAGAGTCATTTATCAACCAAAGCTTGAAATGAAGCAACCTCATTTGACATTGCTCTTTGATTAAATAAATTCTCCAAGGTCTTAAACATTTCCTTGTGGGCATTACCTGCAAAAGTGATATTCCTAGAATAATTCTGATTCGTTGCTTGTCTAATAGTATGGTTACATTTTCCCAGCATTTTAAAATAATTTTGGGTTAGTTTTGGTAATTATTTCTCCATTCTATTTCCAAATTTCTTACAGTTCTCCTTTCCATTTTCAAATCTTCATTATCCTATTTGCATGTAATATTTATAGATTTCGTGTTAAGTCTGAAGGTGCAACCTAGTCAAGAGCTTATGACTCATATGTGTCCAATTTAATTTCAGGGCCTTTGCCTGCCTGCTTACTGTTAACAAACTTTACAGTGTACACAGTCTACATTCTCTGCCTGCCTATCTGGTGTTAGGCTCTTTAATTTAGGTGATGTATATTTGCTTCAGTTTCGATTTGTTTGCTTTTTTGGGTTTACATCTATTAGCATATCAGAGAGTATCAGAGAGTGATCTGCCCTTGTCAAGTTTATTCGTTTATTAACCACCACAATTTAATGCGTAGGTTTATTAACCACAACAATTTGATGACTATGGTATATTTGTGAATTTCACTACTGTATTATATATGGTGAATAAAACTCACCTGTAGAACAAGCCTCAAGGTTTCGACGTGCTTTCCTTTGCAGAGAAATGCATCATGCAGAGGTGAGCCCTCCTCCCTTTTCTTTAATGCTTAGATTTCATATTTGTCGGCAAATGATGTGAAATGAATTAAGTTTTCCTAAAGCAGTGAGATCAACAAGTCTCTCATTTTCTGCACTGCTGACAAAGCTTCCTAAATCATGCAATTTCTGTGTTACAAGTAGCTTTTAGGAAATTAAACAAACATGGCTCTACAGTCTCATAACTGAGATGTCTGACTTTCAGACTCCATCCTATGGGTGTTCTGTATCTGTAACGCTCTGGTAGCCGATCATAAACCTTTCCAGATGCTGTTCCTCCCCTCACCCTGCATAAATAGCTCACAGTTCATTAATGTTGTCAGGCTTTTCTGCATTGTCCATTGTTTACTTTGTACTTAGGGCCAGATGTAGCAAAGGGTTTTTCCCATTCTGTGTCAATGGGAAAATGTGTTCGTACATATGGCCCTTAGTTCACTAGCTTAAACGACCCGCTGGTTCTCTGCCGAAGGCATTAGTTCATTGTCACTTCAATTACATTTGTGCTAATAACTTTCAGATTTTGTGATGTAATACCTTCTCACTCAGCCAAAGGTTTCCTTTAATCCAGTGATCTGTTTTCGTATCTCTCTTACATTATCTAAATAGTAGGGTGGGCATGTAATGTTACCTAAACCAATGAAGCCAAGTGGAGTCTGGAACTTTTGCCCTGGGAACGCAGTCTAGGTTTCCCAACTTTATCATACTTCAGCTAAAAAAAGTAATCATTATTTTCCCTGCAGCTGCCCAAGGGTTGTAGAATGTCAGCCTGATGGAGTTGATGCAGAATTGTTTCCGCTTCCAAATATTGCTGGCCTTGGTCATTGGTAGCAGAGGGGAAATGCTGGAGCATTCTCCATTCTCTGCCCTCCAGATTTCAAGGCTCAATATGCTAGTATCTTCCATGCAGGGGAATCCTGACAGCCATTCCTCCATGAGGAGCAACAAAAATGTGATCAGTGGTATGGCCTGTGGTGGAGGATGGGGAGAGAAACCCTGATCTGTAGTGGGAACATTTTTCTGCTATTGTGCAAGGCTCCCTTTCATAACCCGCCTAAAAACCTTTTCTAGCTTCGTAGTTCACAACACTGACAGAGCTTTAGAAAATCTACATACTGTCACAAATGATTGTGCTTTTGCATCTTCACTCACACCTGCTAAGCACTTAGGGCCAGATGTAGGTAGCCTGCAAATTGCGACTTGCAATTTGCGAGTCCGTGCGCCTCGCAAATTGCAAGTCGCAATTTGCTATGCAGAAAGGTGTCTCAGACACCTTCTGCAACTCGCAATGGGGTCGCAAAGACCCACCTCATTAATATTAATGAGGTGGGTCGCAGTTTGCGACTCCATTGCGAGTATGGGCACTCACGGGGATGGTGGCCTGTTGGAGTCAGCAGGCCACCATGTCCGTGACTGCTTTTTAATAAAGCAGTTTTTTTTTTCCATCTGCAGCCCGTTTTCCTTAAAGGAAAACGAGCTGCACTTGGAAAAAAAAAACCGAAACCTTTAGTTTCGGTTTTTTTCAGGGTAGGTAGTGGTCCATTGGACCACTGCCTGCTCTGAAAAAATATTTTTTTTCCCATTCACAAAGGGGAAGGGGTCCCATGGGGACCCCTTCCCATTTGCGACTGGGTTACCATCCACTTCAAGTGGATGGTAACTGCGATTTCATTTGCGACTGCTTTCGCAGTCGCAAATGAAATTGAATTGCATTGTGAGTTGCAAATAGGAAGGGAACACCCCTTCCTATTTGCGAGTCGGAAATGCATTTTGCGAGTCGGATCCGACTCACAAAATGCCTTTCTGCATAGCAAAGAGGCTTTTGCGTCTCGCTAATGGCGTTTTTCGCTGTTTGCGAGGCGCAAACACTTTGCTACATCTGGCCCTTAATTCCAACTGTTTGCCCGATTCGAGCAAAAATGGGTATTTTCACCAGAAGCAGGATTACAGGAGATGCAAAATCCCTACTCTTGGGGCCACATTTATCATACTGTTGTATCGTCATTGCGCCACTCAAGGGAGCTCAAGGGAAATGCAACACTAAAATCAAATTATCAGACCACTCAAGGCCACCTTGTGTGTCCCTGAATAGCTTGATAAATCTGGAGTAACGCAATGCTGTGCAAATCGTTGCCTTGCGTTACTGTGCTGAATGAAGGCGTTCCATGGGTGGGACGGGGTATTCCTATGAATAACCCATGGAGTTTGATGCATTCCCACATTTATCATTAGTGGTAGACCCAGGAATGCATGGAAATGCTATACCACCCCAGGTGAGATGTTATAATGAAAGATTTCTTTATTTCTCCTCATTTTTCCTCTTTCTATGTCTGCTGCATTCTGCAACACACATAGAAAGAGGAAAATGCCTCTAATGATTGTTTTTATTCTGGAAGGTGTAAAGGTGTCCCTTCCTGCAAAAAAACAATTCTGCCTCTAATGCAGGCACCCTTGAACCATGACGCGAGGGGACATGCATTGGTGCAAGGCAGCCAAGTGCAAAGAAAGGACACAAATGCACTGTATAATGTTAAATAAAGTGCATTTTTGCCCTTTCATGCAGATCAGCGCACCAAGGTGGCTTGCTGCCTTGCATTGTGTGAAAATATAATAAATCTGGTTTCAAGTGCTTTTCCCTCCCACATAAATTTTCCCAGGCAAAGTCTTTCAACATTTATGTAGAGAAAAACACAAATATTCTAATTCCACACCTCTTATTAGGGAAAACATGTCATATTACTCTGTTCCAGATGAGAATAAGGAACTAATACTGCACCTGGTAACTACTGCATCAAATGGTATTGGTGTTTACTGGGTGTGGTATTACCACCCGAGAATAATGGGCAACTTCTAATAAGGCCCTAAATAGCTCACCTTTAAATACACCCTGCAAGCAGGGCTGAGAATACAAGCACTTATTGCTGTTTGGCAGCATTGTAATGTTGACTGAAAGTGTGAATTAGGTATATAAAAGAAACTGAGGCAGTTGTTTGTTTGCGTTCTTAAGTTCAGTGACAGCAGAAAGGAGGGAAATCAACCAAAGATGCTTGATCTCGTTCTCGTACTGTGTTGGATGAAGTTATCAGGGTAAGTGCATCCAGCCTTATTACCCACATTCTGTAGGGCGTTAGCCTCTAAGTACTTTTTGCCTATATCTTAAGTTCACTGACAGTGTAAAACAGGAACATAAAGTAGATAGAAATCATTGGTTTGTCTCACTACATTGTTTGAGATTAGGGAATGAGTGTAACTAGCCCTAATATCCACATACTGTTGTGTGTTAACTATTGGTTGACCTGTGCTCTTAATTGCTAGGCAGGCAATTAACATACATTAATGGCATATGCACAGGATTTTAATTGTTGTTAGCTCTCTGATAAGAGGCTTATAACTCTTAATTATGATCATCAGAATAGTTTATTTTGGAATTCAAAGAATCTGTTAAAAGATGCAAAATTACTATAGGCCTTGCACTTAGAGTCCTGATATGTATAAAAATGCTAATAGTATTTAATTTAGCAAACAGCAAAATAACAGGCCTATTTCAACTTGGAGCAAGTAGGCCATGGTGTTCTAATAAATTCAGAAACAAGAAAAGTGCATCAAGAGTGATCAGTAGAATTCCATAACCTAATCATACCTTTGTCTCATCTAAGAGACTTAGGGCCAGATGAACGAAAATGGAATTTAGCATTTCCTAAACAGCGACTACTTAGAAATCTCTGTATGAAATATCGAATTGGCAAGTAGGAAATCCGGTGTCATTTGTTGCAATCGGTTTAACATTTCCAAAATAGTGATTTCCTTTTTTGTAAATGCTAAACCAAGGATGGCTATGAGCATGATGTACCCCCAAATCAGTGGTGCACATGTAGAGCACATGTGCCCTAGGGGCATGTGTGCGCTCTATCACACTTTAAAAAAAGCTTCTTTGGGTCCTTTATTTAAATTGCCCATGGTTACCATCGACTTGTAGTCCATGGTAATTGCATTTCCTAAATGCCCAATTTGCATTTACGAAATGCTTTGTACATGTGCATAGGAATCGCAAATAGGTAATTTCTATTTGCATTTTCCTATTTAGGGGATTGCGAATTGTGTTTTCTACTGGGTAGAAATCGCAATATACCACCGCTTAAAGGGCTTTGTACTTATGAAAAGCCCATTTAGCATTTGTTTACGGCACAAAATAGTGATTCGGTCTGTTAAGAAATGCAAGATGGCTTTGTACATCTGGTCCAATTTTTTTTTTGCCATCTTATACAATGGACAAAATAAAAACAAAATCTAATTGTTTCCAATATATTATTATTACACATATAGGAGCCAGGCAAAGTTAATTCTCTAACTAGTGTCATACTAAGGTGTCTTATTAATAAAGTGGCCAGACGTGTATCGATAAATACATTTTTCAGCTGGAGTATGGGGTCCTGAAAAAAGTGGAGCCTAGGTCACCCATGCCTCGGCTCTCCCCTCATGACAGCAGTGAGCCCCAAGCTTATAAGCATTAAAGAGTCCTTCCTTGCAAATGAGTGTCTTCATATTTAAGGATTCAAATCTGGTTAATCAACCTTTGATATGATTTGAATTTGAAGGCAGTGAATTCTGTAAGTGTGGTTTTTGGAGTGCATGTGAGTTGATGATCAGTCTGTGATGTCAGTCATGGAGGTAGGCCTTTCAGCCATCCCTCTTAGTAAACTGAGATGACATATTTCATGTAGTTGGGCTATCTGGAAAGTTTTAAGTTGGTTAAATAGGAGTATGCTTGCAGAGACATTTTAAGGCATAGGCAAAGTGGGCTCTAGCACAGGGCTCCAGTTTTTCAGGGGGTCTCCAAATACCCCTGCCCTGATTACCATGGATGAATGTTAAAAATAGAGTGTTTTAAATACCATTTTCCTGTATGGTAATGTGTGGGAGTCCATTCAGACATTTTGAAGCGAAATGCTGGATTTATGCTTTTTAACACTGTGCACGTTCGTAAAAAAGTTTTTTTTATGAGAAATGGCAGTGGGTCACAGAGATTATTTGCAGTGATATTGAGCTGCTGCTATTTTACAATACTGAAAACACACATCACTATCCCTGAATTTTAGATGGAAACAAATTTAGAACTTGGACCAGTTTAACTGTGAAGTGTCAGTGACCTGGCCTTAGAGGCACGAATACGCTGAAATTGTACATCACATTGAGAAGGGTGAAAGAAAGGTGTCACAAGAGAGAATTCCAGCAATTCTGAAAATGAATCACCAATTACTCAGAAATAATTCAGCATGTTCTTGGGACTGGAGGGCCACAATCATCAGTGGATTACTAAATTTTCGATACTGGGCAAGCCTTTACAAAGACTGACACCCAAGGATATGTCAGATCCGGTACCATTGAATGACATCTGCATGCATGCCTTCTTAGAGCTGAGACAAAGTCTCTGTTGTGCCTCAGCATTGGGAATGCCTGATTACAACAAATGTTTCACCCTATTTTGCAGTGAGAGGGAGGGCTGCACTTTCTCAGTGCTAACTCAGTTACATGGGAATACATATAGACCTGTTGTCTATTCTTCAGCCACACTTGACCGAGTAGCTGCTGTATTACCTGGCTTCCTTAAAACTGCTGCATCAATTGGTGTTAGCACTGAGCAGTATGAAAGCATTGTTATGGGTTATCCTTTGAATGTTTTTTACCCACTCTGTAGAGATTTTGTTAACTCTCACCAAAGCACAACACCTCACAAGCAGTTGATTGCTGCAGTATGAGCAAGTCATTCTTGCAGGATCCACTGTAATACTTAAGAGATGTACAAAATTGAATCCTGCAAACTTATTGTCTGTACCTGTAAATTATGGAAATACTGAAAATTAAGTTGAGCATGACTGTCTAGATGTCACTGAACTATGGAAGCCAAGACCGGACATACAAAAAGTGCCACTTCCTGAATCAGAATATGTAATGTTTGTTAATGGCTCCTGTCTAAGAAACCATGAAGAAAACCTGAGAGATGCCTATGCAGTTTGTACTATCTTAGTGTGGTTGAGGTTTTCGAGCTTCAAAGAGTATTTTCAACACAAGTTGCTGTTTTGATTGCCTTTATGAGAGCATGCTGTGTTTCATATCAGTTGAGGATGACCATTTTCACTGATAGTCAATATGGCTTTGGTGTTGTCCATGACTTCAGACAGTTATAGTCACAGTGGAGGTTTATGACTGCCTCTGGCTCATCAGTCTGCAGTGGAAAAAGGGTGTACAATTTAATGAATGGATTACAGCTGCCTGTCCAGTTTGAGTAGTGAAGTGGTCTTTTTACCACAATGGAAATTACTCTAAATATTGGAAATTACTACATGGATGAAGTTGCCATATATTGTTTCTTAAATGCTTATGCTTTCAGTGATGAATATCAAAATGAGGGAACAGATGAGATCAATTGCAATCTATTGTTAGTGACAGCAGATACATAAGAGGAAGTCAACAGATTGCAGGAAGGAGTGTCATAAGCAGCACAGCAGGGTGTGTCAAAAGAGATGAGGATAACATTTGCATTTCAAATGATGGAAGGCCTTGTTGCAAGACAGTTTGTTGCCCCCTATGGAAAGGTTTACCATGGTCCAGCTCATGCAGGACAAGTTGCAACAGTGAGATTGTTTCAACAGACATGGTTCAATCCCAGGTTTACACTGATAGATGCAGCATTGTGTCACAGATGAGTTACTTGTCAACAGATGAATGTAGGCAAACAAACTGCAATAACACTGAGTCACACAGGGAGGTCAGGAGGTCCCTTCAACAGAATTCACTTAGATTTCATTGAGTTACTTGTGTACAATGGGTTGAGATACGTCCTAGTCGTCATATGCATTTTCTCGCTTTGGATCGAGGCTTACCCAACTAGGTGAAATGACAGTTTCACAGTGGCAAAATTACTGTTAAGTAAGTTCATTCCATGTTCGAGTTCCCAATTGAGGAACTAATTTCAATAATGAGGTCCTAAAATATATCTGTGTGCCGCATTGTAAGTGGAGTGGGTTTTAGCTAACGATCGTCGGCTTCAGGCGTGGTGGAATAGATCAATGGTATGTTGAAATCCAGATTGGCTAAAGTGTGTGTTTCCACTTCTTTGAAATGGCCTGATGCATTGCCCCTTCTGTTGATGAGTCTTCTCAGTACTCCAGATAGGAGAATAGTGCTGCCGCCAAATGAGATCGTTATGGGCAGAGCAATGAGATTGCCAGCTGTACCTGCAACTGCGCGTGTGAACATTACAGATCATATGGTTCTTGATTACTGCAAAGGGCTAGCTGATGTAGTTCATTCTGTGTCCCACCAGGTTGAAGCAGCTACAGTTCAGCTACAACAAGAGCAGTCCTATCATCTCAGTCCCACAACTGGGTTATAGTGAAGAAGCATGTGTATCAGACGAGCTTGGAGCCTTGGTGGAAAGGAACTTCTTAGGTGACCTTGGTTACAATGACTGCTGTGAAATGTGGAGGTCTCCCCAATTGGGCGAATGCAGCTCATACTCACCAAGTCCAGTGTCCCCGTGATGATATGGAAGCATCTGTCCCAGAAGGGCTGGGTACAGTGAGACAAAGAGAGCAGGTTAGTCAAGCTGTTGGGGATGAGCAAACTACTCGGACAATCCATGTTTGGTCAAAGGGGGGGTCTGAGTGAGTTAACAGGTGAAGTCAGTACAGAAGGTTCACACCCAGAGGTGTTGACGGCATCAAACTCAGATCCTGGTGAAGGACGTAGTGATATAGCAAAGTGAGTACGGATGCAGAGTTCAGATAATCAGTAAAGTCTGAGCACGCATCTGTTGGAGGGAGTTGGGTAAAAGGCATCTGATCATGTGAAAGTCTGATTTAATGGGTAATCTTGTGACACCTTCTGTATGAATTAGAACACTTTCAATATTACTGTTCAAATGATGGTTTAGTCTTTTCAGAAGTTCCTATCCTCAAACATTTGTGTAAAAACCTTACAGCAAAGAACATAGGCACAGCTGAAGGATTCTTTAAACTCACTATGACATTGGATACAGTTTATGCTCACTGAAACAATCTGACATGTAATCTAGAGCAGAGAAAGTTAAAGTTGAACATAGAGGGAAAAGAGAAGAAGTTGAACATTTAACTTTAGTAAATCAAGCTGCCTTTTCACTAGATTGGAGACATAACAGAAAATTGAGCATGTCTAGAGAGAGATCTACAAGTGACACACGATTCATGGGAAAAAGAGAGTGTGACCACATATTTAATCTTAAAAACATTTGGGCCAATTGGGTTGAGATCCTGCTTTGCCTGGAGTTTATTTCATTTGTGGGGATTATGGATGTTTTAGGTTGCACAAGGGCTGGTATGGTACATGCTACTTAGGTATAGTTTTTCCAAAGACTTTTCATGTGGAACATTTTAATGATCCTGTGTGGGAAGCAAACAGTTGAATAAAAAGAGGTGGCAGCGGTTCCGAAATTGTAGGAGATATATTTGGGGCATTTATTCCATCTGTGGTAGTGATTTTGAATGACATCAAGATAAGGAAGTTGTGTATTATTGTAAATAAGTTCTCCACTAGTTCAACAGGTGCCTTATTGTTGTAGGAACTGAGATGGTGCAATAAAAGCAATGGTTTTGCAAAACAGACTTGTATTAAACATCCTTCTCATGAAGGAGGGTGGAGTCTGCTAGATGTTAAAAGTTCAACAATGTTGCACTTGCATCCCTGATAAAAGTAAGGAACTGAAAAAAACATTAAGAACATTACTTACTTGAAAGAAGATTTAAAAGAGCTAGAAGTGGCAAGTGCATAGGAAGCTTTTTGGGAAATGAATTGTCAGCTGTTGGAAAATGGTTTGGAGATCTAGGGAGTGGCACTGTTTGAAGCATCTTGAGACCACTGATGATAATTGCTCTGTGTGAATTATTTTATTTGGACTTTACAAATGATGCAAGAGAGTACAGATGAAGAGAAGAGAAAAGGGGAGTAGAGCAGAAATAGAACTCAAAACTAGATGAAGCAGAAGAGCTCTATGCACCTTTGCATGCAGAAATCTGTTTGGAAGCACAAAGCTCTGAATGTTATTTCCCTTCTTCTAGAGTGTATGAGAAAGCTAATTAACATATTAAAAATGTGTTTGCCATTTTTTGTAGCTGCTAACACTGTATGCCCCTAAGGTTTTGCTGTAAAAAAAAGAAAAACAGTGTACAATAGTTGTCATCTGTGTTGCTTGTTAGTCTCTTGTATCTTTCCTTAGCTTATAAAGTGTAATGTTTTTCAGGACAAAGTCTGCAGCGTGCTATAGCTAAATGAAATGTTTTATTTTCTTATTTGAAGCTTACTTTCAGCATGATACATGCAGGAGGAACATGTGCAAAGAAATTAATAAACTATTGCATTTTAAAGTCATTATTTTCTTCTGGTGGAAAGATTACATTGCTAATAAATCATTGCACTGAAAACCATGGTATAATTATATTTTAAAGATGCAGGGGTGCCACATAAAGCGGGAGAAATCATTTTTATTTTTATCTAAAATCTTGGTTCCGTTGTTGACAGAATGTTAATGTATTTAAACATATCGGGCCCAATTCACAAAGGTAAACTTAAGCCAAAAGTCTAAGTTTAGATGTAAAGTTGAACTTTACTCACAGTAAACTTAGACTTTTGGTTTAAGTTTAGACTTTTGGTCTAAAGTTAGTTTTTCAATCTACGTTTACCTCTGTGAATCAGACCCTTAATGTTCTGTAATACATGAATCTTGTGTATTGTTCAAAACACTACACAATGACTCAAATGTATGGTCAGCTAGTTGATTTTGGGGTAATCTTGATAGTTTTCTGCTTGGAGGTCATTTACACACTTTTATTTACTTGGCTCAGTCGCTCATTTAACCTATTTTAGTTTATTTCCAGGCAGACCTGACATGCACATATTTTTAGGGGCTCTGTAAGCACACTTTGATCTTGTAGTGCACCACACTCTGGGGGTGATTCTGACCGCGGCGGACGGCGGTCGCCGCCCGCCAAGCGGTTCCCGCCGAAAGACCGATCCGCGGTCAAAAGACCGCGGCGGTCATTCTGGCTTTCCCACTGGGCCGGCGGGCGACCGCCGAAAGTCCGCCCGCCAGCCCAGCGGGAAACACCCTTCCCACGAGGACGCCGGCTCAGAATGGAGCCGGCGGAGTGGGAAGGTGCGACGGGTGCAGTTGCACCCGTCGCGAATTTCAGTGCCTGCAAAGCAGACACTGAAATACTTCGTGGGGCCCTCTTATGGGGGCCCCTGCAGTGCCCATGCCATTGGCATGGGCACTGCAGGGGCCCCCAGGGGCCCCGCGGCACCCCCTACCGCCATCCTGTTCCTGGCGGGAGAACCGCCAGGAACCGGATGGCGGTAGGGGGTGTCAGAATCCCCATGGCGGCGGAGCGCGCTCCGCCGCCATGGAGGATTCTCAAGGGCAGCGGGAAGTCGGCGGTACACCGCCGACTTTCCGTTTCTGGCCGCGGCTGAACCGCCGTGGTCAGAATGCCCAGCGGTGCACCGCCAGCCTGTTGGCGGTGCTATCGCCGACCTCCGCAATGGCGGTAATTACCGCCAGGGTCAGAATGACCCCCTCTGTGCTTGATAGTAATTTTTTGGCTATTTGAATATGTATGTTTAATATGTCTTACTTATTGTTTTCTAAGCAATATATGTCCTTTGAGCATAAAATATATTCAGTGATTTGTACTATTTTTGATGGTTACATTACTGCTATAGTGCCAATTATATTTACTAAATAAATATATTACTGAAAATACCATGTAAGAGCCTTGTTTGGAATTTTTCATGACAAAGTTCCTAAATCCACTTTGTTTCCCCTGATTCCGCAGGTCGAACCTTTATAATAGAAGAAAAGCATCATCTGCTTTGGGATCAACTTGGGACACCCTTGTAATACCGGACTGGATATTAATGAAACCGAGTGTGCCCATCTGTGGTTTTTCTTATGCACCATTTTGTTTTTGCTTCATTAGTTCCAGTAAATGTTTGCTTTTGTGCACAGTTGTCAAGTTTGATGTTTCTTCCAGGCCGGTTCTAGTTCCACCACTCTTTCACATGTTGATGCATCACAAAAAATTACATTCAGTTATACTTCATATGCTATGATCTTAGAAAGCAGACAGTTAATTTCCTTACTTTTCTACATATATGGCTGGGTCCTCCTTGTAGCCTTTGCAGACTTCTTCTGGCTCCGGTTTTTCGTAGGGCGACAGTGTATCTAGATTTGTGATTTTATGTGATAGAAAGCAAACATTTCTGTCCGGGTCGAGCTTAGTGCAGCATTCCGTATGCGCCGGATACATCTCAGGATCTGGAAGGGTTTTACACATTACATCAAGCGCAACTGTAATCTGTGAGGAAATGCAATGTAAACAGTTTACACGCCTTCCATTCTCGAAACGCCTTTCAGAATTGTACTTTAATATGCACAACATTCTGTATGGTCAAACACGAACTATGCAGTAGATATTTAAAGGTTAAAATCTAGTTAAGCATACTCATTGGGCATATAAGTGTAAGGACATGTACCACTTACCACAACTCTGATACGACAGTCCACATCAGAAAAAAAGCCACACGACGTCTAAACAGCCCCACTTACTTGTCCTAATGGTTACCTTCGGTGCACGGGCACAGCTATTAATGGTGCAATAGGTTCAGTAGCACGGGGATAATAGGCCTGAATAGTCCACTTAAACCCACTTACTGCTGTATTTCACTGGCCATACAGCAGTCAGACAGGCTGTTTTTTACTACGTGCGCAAGGGTCCTTGACCCCCTCGCTAAGCCGCAGCTTCAGTGGCAGCTGTGAGGTCAGCTACCATGGTAGAAAAGGCAGAGTGAAAAGGAAGAGCAGGGACCCAGCCATCATGGCAGTGACCAAGACAGACAACAACAGGAGGCTTGCACCAACAATGCAGAACTCCAAATAATTTGTCACTGTCTACGACCACTATATCTTTCCAGGAAAAAGAAAAGAGGGGTTGCTTTGTGTAGGGGAGGAGCCAGGATGAGCATTCAGGTCCAACCACCAATGGATGAGGAAGTCCACCCAGGGTTGGACTTTCATAAAAGGAGTAGGGGGTCGGAGGACTAGTCCTATATGACTTCCAACCTTAGAACAGTCAGGAGTAGTTGGCTTTTGTGAGAATGGATTTCTTATTCCCTCATTTTCTTCTACAAAACGATTCACAGGGCACATATGCAATCTCTTAAAAAGAGACAAGGAACTGGATTTAGAACAATTGCAGACAAGTGTGAAGTAATACCTGGAATGGATTTAGACCAATTGCCCATAGCGTTATACAGTAATACCTGGATTGCAATTGGGTCACTTTTTATGTTACCCACACTGGATTAATATCCTTGATGAGAGAAAGTAAATACCAAAACTCAACTGTATACAGACCATCAATAAAACATAGTAGGAGTGAAGACCTAAAGAGGATACTGTAGTTCCTGTAGCCTTCCTAAACTAAAATATTAACATAAATAATAATCGTACAGAAGCCTGTTAAAAAATGCTAAGGGGGAGATTTTAAAAGCAACCCCTGTGATCATCTACCGCATACATATAAAGCATTTTTTCCTAACCTCTAATTTGGAGATACCTAGGGCCATATTTATACTTTTTGACGCACAACTGCGCCAACACAGTTGTGCGTCAAAAATTTTAACGCCGGCTAACGCCATTCCAAAGCGCCATGCGGGTGCCTTATTTATGGAATGACGTTAGCCGGTGCAGCTGACTGGTGTGCGTCAAAAAAAAAGACTCACACCAGGCAGCGCCGGCTTAGGGGAAAATGGAGCTTGGGCGTCAAAATATGGGGCAAGTCAGGTCTGAGGCAAAATTCTTGCCTCAACCCGATTTGCGCAATTTTTTTTTTACGCCCAAACGCCATTGACATGACTCCTGTATAGCAAAGACAGGAGTCATGCCCCCTTGCCCAATGGCCATGCCCAGGGGACTTATGTCCCCTGGGCATGGTCATTGGGCATAGTGGCATATAGGGGGGCACAAATCAGGCCCCGCTATGCCACAAAAAAATAACGGAAAAAAATACTTACCTGAACTTACCTTAAGTTCCCTGGGGTGGGTCCCTCCATCCTTGGGCGTCCTCCTGGGGTGGGCAACGGTGGCAGGGGGTGTCCCTGGGGGCAAGGGAGGGCACCTCTGGGCTCCTTCCGTGCCCCCACAGGTCCCTTAACGCCTGCCCTGAGCAGTAGTTAAAAAATGACGCAAAAGCGGCTGGACGTCATTTTTTAATGCCCGCCCACTCCCGTGTGTCATTTTTGCACGGGAGTTTAAATAAGGCACACATGCCTTAGAGTCATTTTTTAGACGGGAACGCCTACCCTGCATATAATTAACGCAAGGTAGGTGTCCACGCTAAAAAATGACGCAAACTCCAAGATCTTTGGCGCTAGACGGGTCTAACGCCAAAGTACAAATATGGAGTTAGCTTTGCGTCGGATTTGCGTAAAAAAAACCCGACGCAAATCCGGCGCAAACAGAGTATAAATATGGCCCTTGGTCTTTCTCTCATCACTCATATATGTAGGCTTCACATTTAACGCTTGCATAAAAGTGGGTCATTAGCTGGGAAAGATATGAGTCCTTCTCAAGTAATAAGCCTACAAACGTCTGTCTACTGGGAACCAAGGACCCTGTTGTAGAACTAGAATCTCTCAGGGTAGAACAGCAAAGTGGTTCAAAACATACTCAAAGAAGGTGGTGCATCTAGTAACCCAGCCCTCAGGCATGCTTCAAATACCAACTACAAAATCATCGTCAGGCAGTGCTTTTACTTATAAAAAAGGAAACAAACTTTATAACACTACTCAGTAATACACATTTATTTATGACAGCAGGAGCAAATACCTATAGTAACACCATTTTAACAGTTCACACCAGTAGGGAGATCTGAACCCTAAACCACAACACTTCACACCTATACTATGTTTTTATTAAAAAGTAGGTTTACTGTTTTGTCAGGGTGCCACCACATTAAATATATCATAATAAACTAATGCAACACCTTTGTGTTATCATCTTGAGATGACATTCATTAGGGCATGTAAGGATTCACTGTTGAACTTGTGAATGTCAATCAGGTCTTGCAAAACGATTTTATGTGATTTCATAGAAAAACATTTTTGCGGAATACCATAAATGAGAAACCTTTTCACCTAAACTGTTTACTGGAAATTTTGAGGATGAATGGGCATTTACCTTTTCATAGAAGCCAATTCTTAGAATGTCCTTTTTCAGATTTTGCATTCTTATTAAGGTGTAAATGTAATGACTGTAGGTCTTACTGCAAGAAACATTTTTGTCTCAGGTATTTATTTCCGAGCCTTCCAGAAGGAACATTTTTGTTGACTTACATTTTTTACATTATCAGGCAGTTACTTGGGATGCTTTTAATTCACCTATACCACACCATCACTAAACACAATTCATTCATGACCCTCTCACAACCCATAAACACCTTCCATCCCAGCCACATAAAAATACTCACCACCCCTAAATTGCACACATCCTCAACCTTAAATTTCACCCATCTCTGCACCCTAAAAACCTCTCATTACACCTAAACTATACACATCCCTGACCCCTAAACTCTATTCATTCCTAAATCCTAATCTCCTTTCCATCCATCTCTGAACCCTAAAATCCTTCTCAATCACTACACTCTACACATTCCTGATCCATAAAACCCATTTTTTACACCCTGAACCATTAAAACCTCTCACCGCCCCTAAACTCTGCCCATCCCTGAATCTTAAAAAATCCCTCACTAGTCCTAAACACCACCCATTCCAGATCTCTAATAAACTCTCACCATCCCTAAACTCCACACATCTCGAATCCCTAAAAAAGCATTTCTGTTTCTAAACTCTACCCATCCCTGAACCCTAAAAAACCCTCACCACTCCACCTTCCACCTAATCCTGTACCCTAAAACTCTTTTGGTCAATAACCTCCACCCGTCTCTGACCCCTAAACCCTTCAGTACCCCTAAACTCCACGCATTTCTGACCCTTAAAAACCCTTCACCCTAATTCTCCCTAATTTTGGATTTCTCCTTAAAATTGTATTCCTTTAAACTGTTTCCTGTAATTTCTGATTTATTTGTAGTTTTTTAAAATTGCCTTTCCATGGAATTGGTTTTTCATGATTTGGTTTCCCCCCAAGTGGTTTCTCAGTTTGCATTTTTCCCTTAATTCTCATATACTTCATTTCAAAACTGTAGAGTGACCTTCATTGAGACATACATTAACTCACATTTAACTTTGTAGTTGGCAAGAAAGCATGTTCATAATTTTCTTTAGAATCTGAAACAATTTATTCCAACTTTGTCATTGTGAATAAAGCATTTAATTTTTTTTCATAGATCTTTTTTCTACTTTGTACCATACTTTACTGGTGTGGCCGGTAAAATAGCAGTTATCTCCCAGCAAGTGAAGGCCATTGCTGACTTGCCTGATGTAACCTCCTTGCCTTTCAATGGTAGTTGTGAACAGGAAACAACAGTGCATTCCAAAATGCTTTCCCTTTATAGGATGGGCCTTCTGACACTGTCACCCCAATGGTCAACTGGCAAATTGGTAATGGCAAAGTTTTTCTGATGGTAGAACCAGTCGACACTCCACTGTCAATGTGTCGATTTTTTCCACGCAGAAAGGCTTTGTGTCGAATTCTGGTGCGCAGGCTTGAATCCTTTTTGCGATGCGAGGTCTTTTGACGCCTAGGGACGATGCGTGGAAATCCTGGGTGTGCGCGACAAAGTCACAACTGTTGTGTTGATCCAGTGGGTGATGCGGTAGAATTTCTGTTGCACGGCTAACGATGCGTCAATTTCTCTTGCAGGAAGTGGGGCTGTGTCATTCTGGCTTGGCGAGGCGTCAATTCGGTGGGCTGTGTGTCGAAGTTCCAGTTCGCAACATTGGTGCTGCGTCGATTTCAACTCGGGGAGCCGGGCTGTGTCGTTCCGGTTCAGCGATGCAGTGATTTTCTCACTGCTGGACAGGATGGGCATCGATTCCGGCAGACTGTGCATCGATTTTCTCCGCACAAGGAGTTTTCTTGCAGAGATAAAGGTAGTCATTACAACCCTGGCGGACGGTGTTAAAGCGGCGGCAAGAAAACATTTTGGAATTACGACCGTGGCGGAAACCGCCAACAAAGACAGCCACTTTAACACTCCGACCGCCACGGCGGTACAGACAAACAGCGCGGCGGTCACCGCCAAAAGACAGGCGGGAGACAATGTACCGCCCACACTATTATGACAGGCCAATCCGCCACCTTTTCCGCGGCGGATTCACCACGGATAAAAACACGGCGGAAACAGGCATTTCAAAGGAAAAACGCTCACCTCTACACACTCCACGAGGAAGGACGACACCATGGAGCCGGAACTTCATATTCTCCCTGCGCTAGTCTTCCTGAAGCACCAACGCCGGCGGCGAAGACCACGGTGAGTACTGCACCTACAACATAGGGGAGGGGGGAGGCAAAAACAGTGACACACACACGCAACACCCCAACCCCCACCCCCACCCTCACCCACTACAACACACACACCAATGCATATCTATACATTACAGTAACACCCCCCAACCCCCCCCAGAAGAATGCAAAGACAAAAGGAAATGAGTGTAACTATTGTAATATATTTAAAAAATCAGTAAGTAAAAACAAAATATATATATATATATATATATATATATACATATATATATATATATATATATACACTATAGACAAAATATACACCACGATTAGTAGTCCAGGTAGTCCAGGTATTGCACCATTCATAGTCTGTGGACCACTGGGCCCAAAATGCATGGGCGAGGCCCACACAAGATACCCGAACATGACAGAGAGAACACTGCAGGGGCATCAGATAGAAATACAACAGGCACCTCAGGGGGAAGGAAAGGGGGGCACCTCAGCCGGATGAGTGCACAACGCCAGATCCACGAGGGGGCTCCATGCTCCATGCTCATTGATGTATCCTGGGGAGTGCAAAGCCACAGTCTCTCAAGTCTCTCCAGTGGGTGGTTTGCCCACTGCTCAATCCTGGGGAGTGCAAAGCCACAGTCTCTCAAGTTCCTACAGTGGGTGGATTGCCCGCTGTACCATCCTGGGGAGTGCAAAGCCACAGTCTCTCAAGTCTCTACAGTGGGTAGTTTGGCCACTGCTCAATCCTGGGGAGTGCAAAGCCACAGGTGGTCATTCCGACCCTGGCGGTAAAAACCGCCAGGGCCGGGGACCACGGAAGCACCGCCAACAGCCTGGCAGTGCTTCCAGGGCCATTCTGACCGCGGCGGTAAAGCCACGGTCAGAAAAGGGGATCCGGCGGTTTCCCGACGGATTTCCCCTGGCCCGGAGAATCCTCCGCCACCATGGGGATTCCGACCCCCTTCCCGCCAGCCTGTTCCTGGCGGTAAAACCCGCCAGGAACAGGATGGCGGGAACGGGTGTCGTGGGGCCCCTGGGGGCCCCTGCACTGCCCATGCCACTGGCATGGGCAGTGCAGGGGCCCCCTAACAGGGCCCCACCATGATTTTCACTGTCTGCTTTGCAGACAGTGAAAATCACGACGGGTGCTACTGCACCCGTCGCACCCCTGCAACTCCGCCGGCTCCATTCGGAGCCGGCTTCCTCGTTGCGGGGTCTTTCCCGCTGGGCCGGCGGGTGCTCCTTTGGCGGGCGCCCGCTGGCCCAGCGGGAAAGCCAGAATGGCCGCCGCGGTCTTTTGGCGGTTTCCGCTTGGCGGGCGGTGCCCGCCGCCCACCAAGGTCGGAATCAGGCCCACAGTCTCCCGAATCTCTACAGTGGGTGGGTTGCCCACTGTTCAATCCTGGGGAGTGCAAAGCCACAGTCTCTCTAGTTCCTACAGTGGGTGGATTGCCCACTGTACCATCCTGGGGAGTGCAAAGCCACAGTCTCTCAAGTGGATGCATGTTTTCACTGGTTCTGGAGGGGGACTTGTGCCCAGAGTGCTTCATCCGGTGCAGGACAGAGGTAGTGGATGCTGTTCTCCACTGCTTCTGGAGGGGGACTGGTGCCCAGAGTGCTTCATTCTGTGCAGGACTCAGGTAGTGGATGCTGTTCTCCACTGGTTCTGGAGGGGGACTGGTGCCCAGAGTGCTTCATCCTGTGCAGGACAGAGGTAGTGGATGCTGTTCTCCACTGGTTCTGGAGGGGGACTGGTGCCCAGAGGGCTTCATCCTGTGCAGGACTGAGGTAGTGGATGCAGTTCTCCACTGGTTCTGGAGAGGGACTGGTGCCCAGAGTGCTTCATCCTGTGCAAGACAGAGGTAGTGGATGCTGTTCTCCACTGGTTCTGGAGGGGGACTGGTGCCCAGAGTGCTTCATCCTGTGCAAGACAGAGGTAGTGGATGCTGTTCTCCACTGGTTCTGGAGGGGGACTGGTGCCCAGAGTGCATCACCCGTGACGGTCCCAGTTGCGTTACTGCCCCTGCCGCTCATGGGCTAGCGGTCCTTGAGTTAGCGGGCCTTGCCCTGTTCAGCAGTGCTTGCCTTGGCGGTCTCTGCCCTGTTCAGAGGTGCTTGCTCTGTTCGGAGGTGTTTGCCTTGGCGGTCTCTGCCCTGTTTAGCGGTGCTTGCCCTGTTCAGCGGTGCTTGCCTTTGCTGTCTTTGCCCTGTTCAGCGGTGCTTGCCCTGATCAGCGGTGCTAGCCTTGGCGGTCTCTGCCCTGTTCAGCGGTGCTTGCCCTGTTCAGCGGTGCTTGCCCTGGCGGTCTGTCATTGGCCAGCTGGGCAGTGGCTGGCGGTCCTTCATTGGTCTGATGGGCTGTGGCTGGCGGGGGCCTCCTGGGCAGCGACGATGGGGCTGGCGGTGGCCTCCTGGGCAGCGACGATGGGGCTGGCGGCGGCTTCCTGGGCAGCGACGATGGGGCTGGCGGGGCCCTCCTGGCCAGCGGGGATGATGGCGGTCTTCTCCGCCGTGCTGCTCCTCCCAGACTTTGCAGGTTTCTTCTGCCCCTTCCCCACCTTGGGAGGAGTCACAGCTGAGTCCACACTCCCCCCGGGACCCCTGGGAGCGGCTTGGCTGGCTGGAGTCTTCCCCCTCTCCCGCTGGGCACTGGCCAACTTCTGGTGCTTCACAGGGGGGGAACTGGCTGTGCTGTGGCTCTGTGACAGACTGGCTGGCCTGGTGGCCGGTGCACTCCACATACCCGTGACAACAGGCACCACTGGTCCCGGAGATTTTGTGGCTGAGGTGCTAGTACGAGACCTATGAGTTGGACGGGGGTGGTGGGAAATAGGTTAAGAGTGGACAGGAAAAGTTGTTTGGAGACACTGGGACAGGTAGCTGGAGGGGGTTTGGGAGTGGAGGAAGAAGTGGTGGTTGTAGGAGGTGTACGTTTTGTGGCTTTGGGTGCAGGTGCATGCGCTGGAGGCTGTTGTGAGGTGGATGTATGTTGAGTGGGTGTGTGCCTGCGTTTGTGTATCTTCGGAGGGGGCGTCACATACACACTGGGAGAGGACACAGGGGATGTGTAAATGGTAGTGGGGGTGGTGAGTGCACGTGAGCGGGGTGTGGTGATGGGTATGCTGGTGCGGGACATAGTGGCTGTAGTGGTAGTGCATGCAGGTGTGAGTGTGGACGACACTGGGAGGGAGGAGGGAGACGAGGAGCAGGGGGACACAGTGGAGGCAGTGGATGTTGGTGTGTCTGTATGTGTGTGATGCTTGAGTGAGTGCCTGTGGGATGTGTGGTGCTTATGTTTGCCTGAGCTTCCCTTGTGTGGTGAGGTGTATGCAGGCTGGTCTCATTGTGTTCTTGGGAGAGGCAGGGGTACAGGGGATTGGGTCTGGGTGGAGGGAGTTGGAGGGGGGAGGCTAGACACAGGGGCAATGGCTGTCATCAGTGCTGAGGCCAGAGTTTGAAAGGTTTGATGAAAGGCAGCCTGACCAGAACGAATGCCCTCCAGGAGTGCATTGGTTTGTTGCAACTCCCTTTCTACACCCTGGATGGCATTCAAATGGTAGACTGCCCAACAGTGAGGGACCTGAGGAGGTCAATGGCCTCCTCACTGAGGGCAGCAGAGGTGACAGGGGCAGGGGCTGAGGTGCCTGGGGCGGAGGTGATGCCCACCCTCCTGGGTGAGCGGGCACGGGGCGAAGGCTGAGGGGCTGTTGGGAGGGCGGTGCTGGTTGGGGGGGTTGCGGCTGTACCTGTAGAAGTGGGGGGCACAGATGTTGCCGCCACCACAAGGGAGCTCCCATCGGAGGACAAGTCCGTGTCACTGGTTGCAGATCCTGTGACAGCTGTGGTGCTCCCCTCGCCCTCCGTCCCACTGGTGTATTCAGGGTCCATAGTGTGGGCCTCCATGCCCATGTGGGATGCAGCTCCCTCGTGCTCCGGTGCCACTGCTCCTCCGCCTGATGATGCTAAAGCATACAAGAAAAGGGAGACCGCAAAAGAAGGGGGGGGGGGAACAGAAGAAAGACAGGTTGAGTGCATGGCTTACCACTACCATTGGCGGACAAGACAGACACAGCAGCCCTCTGCACTACGGATGCACTTAGAGTTCCCTAATTAATCACAGGGACATGGGGTACAAGGCCTATGCCCGATTTCTGCACACATGGAAGTCACAGGAGCCTGACTAGGTGTAGTTGCCTCTTACCACTGGTGGGGTTGGGGTGCCACATAGCCTGCCTCATGAAGGGACCTTGCCTACAAAACTCGCCCTGGCCTAGGGGAACCCACAGCCCACCTCCCCCACCCAGACACCTCGTAAGGCGCGCAGAGTCCGATGGATGTGACTGTACTCACCCCCTTGTGGCTGCTGTGATGTCCTCAAGCGCCCATCCAACTCCGGATAGGCCACCACCAGGATCCGGAACATCAGGGGGGTCATGGTGCGACGGGCACCCCTTCTACGTTGGAAAGCCATCCCCAGCTGGGCCTCCGCCGTCTTCTTGCTCCAGCGGCGAATGTCCTCCCATCTTTTACGGCAGTGGGTGCTCCGTCTGTGGTGGACCCCCAGAGTCCAGACGTCCTTGGCGATGGCACGCCAAATATCCTTCTTCTGGTGGCCGCTGACCTAGAGGAATAGTACAGGGGCAAAGGAAAATCTTTTACCGTCCGGACTGTCATAGTCATTGACCCACGTTCCTACCCTTGCCCTGACGCACATACACTCACCGTCCGCTCATGCAGGCCTCAGTCCCCCCCGTATCTTCCATCCACACCACTCCAAACAGGCATTGCCCATACAGCATGCTCACAGTGTACTCACCTGTTTGTCTGGAGGACCGTAGAGTAGCGTGTACTGGGGGAGGACCCCATCCACTAACTTCTCCGACTCGTCTGAAGTGAAGGCAGGGGCCCATTCCCCAGACACATGAGCCATCGTCGCTTCCAGACTGAGGTCACAGCAGCACTTGCAGTGTAGGTCCTCTCCTGTCAAAGGTCAGGTATCAAGTGAGTGAACAGACAGAAAATGGCGGTCACATCCGCGGCTGTGCGTACCGTCACCGCCGGCGTACATCGTCATTGGCTTCTAGGACCCATAGGGTCCAATGTTAACCAAAGCAGGATTGTGCTGCGGTCTTTGACCGCCTACCGCGACGGTGTACATCGCCAGCGCAATTACCTCATATCCCGTTCTCCCAACTTACAGATCAGGCAGGCATTTCAGGGGGCCACATGGCATTATTTTTAAATGCGTCACACCTATCTAGGCCTTGCATACACACAGTGACAGGCACATTGCGGATTGACAAATGTGTACAATAATTCTTTTTTTAATACCTCAGTGTTGGCTGACACTCTGCTCGCTGTTCTCGTCCATAGGGCACGTCCGCTGGGGCAGGTGAGGAGATGGCGGCATCCTCCGGTGTACAGACCACTGGTGGACCTGTCGACAATGGAAGAGAGACACGTAATAGTCACCTACAGACTTGATCGTGCAACAATCCCTGAACTGTGTGCCCAGTTGGAGCCAGACCTGCTGTCAGCTATCCGCCATCCCACAGGAATCCCCCCTCTAGTGCAGGTCCTGTCAGTACTTCATTTCCTGGCAAGTGGGTCTTTTCAAACTACAGTGGCCATTGCATCAGGGATGTCCCAGCCTATGTTCTCAAATGTGTTGTCCAGAGTGTTGTCTGCCCTGCTGAAACACATACGCAGCTACATCGTTTTCCCTCAGGTGGAGGATTTGCCTTCACTGAAAGGTGACTTCTATGCCCTGGGACATATCCCCAACATCATAGGTGCCATTGATGGGACACATGTGGCATTGGTACTCCCCCGCAGGAGTGAACAGGTGTACAGAAACCGGAAGAGCTACCATTCAATGAATGTGCAGATGGTGTGTTTGGCCGACCATTACATCTCCCATGTGAATGACAAGTTTCCAGGCTCAGAGCATGAGGCTTACATTTTGAGGAATAGCAGCATCCCTTATGTGATGTGGCAACTCCAGAGGCACCGTTTGTGGCTAATAGGTGAGGACAAGGACCCTATACCATGTGAATAGTTGTCTGGGTCTGGGGTTGTCCCTAAGGGTTAGCGTGTGTCTAACAGTTGTCCTTAACATTTGCAGGTGGCTCTGGGTACCCCAACTTGTCATGGCTACTGACCCCAGTGAGAAATCCCAGGACAAGGGCAGGGGAACGCTACAATGAGGCACATGGGCGAACTAGGAGGATTATAGAAAGAACCTTCGGCCTCCTGGAGGCCAGGTTCCGGTGCCTCCGTATCACAGGTGATTCTCTCTACTACTCACCAAAGAAGGTGTGCCAGATAATTGTGGCCTGCTGTATGCTGCACAACCTGGCTTTGCGACGACAGGTGCCTTTTCTGCAGGAGGATGGTCCAGAAGGAGGTCTTGTGGCAGCTGTGGAGCCTGTGGACAGTGAAGAAGAGGAGGCAGAAGAAGAGGATATCGACAACAGAAACAACGTTATCCAGCAATACTTCCGGTGAGACACAGATAAGAAGATGTCACTGGCTCACACATCTCATACAATTGTTAGACCTATCATATGTCTGTCACTTTCACCCAGTGTATGGACCCTGACTTGTCACTTTGCCTTTCCATTTAACAGATGTGAGTCCCATGTGTGACCTCTGCTATATTACCTCATGGACTAGAGCTGTGTGATATAGGTATGTTGACAATACAATCGACATTGCTATTTTCCTCAGTTATTGCAAATACACATTTGTGAAAGCACAGACAGACTCCAGAATGTTTTGTGATTCAAGGGTGTTTATTTCAGTGCAAATTAGTGGAGGGGGTTGTAAAATGGGCAGGGGTGATGGTGGAGGATTGTCCATGGCAGAGTCCAGTCTATTTGTTTCACAGGTGCATTGTCCAAAGGGGCATAGGAAGTGGAGCTAGAGCAGTTGATGGATGGACAGGGTGACGAAATGGGACAGAGGGAAGTCATTCAGCGGGGTCTCATTTCCTGGCGGGTGTCTTGGCATTGTTCTCTGTCTTTATCCTGGATCTCAGGACCGTTTGCGGGGTGGTTCTCCATCTGCAGGGGGTGGGGTGCTGGTGTTGTGGTCCTGTGGCGGTGCCTCCTGTCCACTAGCGCCGGCAGAGGTGGTAGGCTGTTCATCATCCAGGCTAGTGTCAGGGGCCCCTTGTTGTGCCACAGTGTCCCTCCTGGTCTTCACAAGGTCCTTCAGCACCCCTACAATGGTGACCAGGGTGGTGTTGATGGACTTGAGTTCCTCCCTGATCCCCAAATACTGTTCCTCCTGCAGTCGCTAGGTCTCCTGAAATTTGGCCAGTACCGTTGCCATCGTCTCCTGGGAATGATGGTACGCTCCCATGATGTTGGAGAGGGCCACGTGGAGAGTGGGTTCCCTGGGCCTGTCCTCCCCCTATCGCACAGCAGTCCTCCTGGTTCCCCTGTTTTCCTGTTCCTCTGTCCCCTGAACCGTGTGCCCACTGCCACTGCCCCCAGGCCCCTGATGTTCTTGGGGTGGTGGGTTTGCCTGGGCTCCCTGTAGTGGTAGACACACTGCTGCTTGACGTGTCCTGGGGACAGAGGTATGGGCCAGCAGGGTGGGTGCTGTGGTGGTGTTTCCTGAGGGGGGAGGCTCTGTGGTGGCATGTGGCAGTGTCAGGGGAACCGACTGTCCCGAGGTCCCAGATGGGTCGGGCTGGTCATCTTGATCCAGTTGGACAGAGCTGCTGTCATCACTCTGGACCTCTTCTGTGGGGGAAGTGGACTTGTCTGGAACCTCCTTTCCGGTAACGTTGGGTAGGGGTCCTGCTGGAGTGTAAAGGCATGATTATTGCATCTGTGTGTGCCATCGTATGCAATGGGTGGGTGACCCTGTACTCCAGTGCTTGCATTCTTGTGTAGGACCTTGTGTGATAGTTGGTTTGGGGATCTGTGTGGGTATCTGTAGTGGACATGCTTTGGTGATGGGTGTCCATGCTTTGTTGTTGCATGCAGGGCTTGGTATTGGGATGTGTGGGTTGTGATAGTGGGGCATATGTGAGGTGTTGGAGTGATGGGGGTGAGGGTGGGGTATGTGATAACATGCAGGTAGGGTGGGGGATGTAATAGTTAAGAGTTGACTTACCAGAGTCCATTCCTCCTGCTACTCCTGTGAGGCCCTCAGGATGCAGTATAGCCAAGACCTGCTCCTCCCATGTTGTTAGTTGTGGGGGAGGAGGTGGGGGTCTGCCACGAGTCGTCTGAACTGCAATCTGGTGTCTTGAGACTATAGAACGCATTCCACCTTTTCCTGATGTCATCCCGTGTTCTTGGATGCTGTCCCACTGCGTTGACCCTGTCTACGATTCTGCGCCATAGCTCCATCTTCCTAGCTATGGAGGTGTGCTGCATCTGTGATGTCTTTGCGGTGCCATGGTGTGGGTGATGTGTGGGGTGGTGTGTTTTGTGATGTGTGAGGGGATGTGTTCATGTGTGGTGTCTGAGGTGCATGGATGTGGTGTGAGTGATGGTGTTGTGTGCCTGTGGATGCTAGTATTGTTGATGGTGGTGTCTCTCTCTCTGATCTTCTTTCTCAAATTTCGTCGTAGGGGTTTGTGGGTGATGTGGGTGTGTGTTTTATTTTGTATTGAGTGTGTAGGAGTGGTGTGTGTATGTGTATCAGGTGTGTGTATTTCGAGTTGTCCAATGTGGTTGTGTTTTGTACATGTGTGTGTATTTTGAGCGCAGCGGTGTGTACTGCCAATGGAATACTGCGGTTGAAAGACCACCGGGTGGATTCGCGGGTCGTGATAGTGTTGGAGTTTTCCTGTTGCCGTGACGGTGGAGGTTTTGTTATTGCCAGTTTATCACTGACCTTTGGTGTGGCGAACTTGTGTGGGTGTCTGGATTTTGGCAGAGTCCGGCCTGTGGGTCGTAATAGCTGCAGCGAAATTCCGCCACCGCAGCGGTGTGTTGGCGGTCTTCTGCACGGCGGTAAGCGGGATTTACCGCCAATGTTGTAATGAGGGCCTTAGTTTTAGGCAAGAGGTTTTTTAACTAATTCATAAATATATTGAGGAAGAAGAAAATGCGAACGTTTTCAATAGTTTGAAAGGAAATTGAGAAGTTGTGATGCTGCAGCATATTTTGCTAGCACATATTTCCGGATCCACTGCAGGTATGCGACTCTAGTGATTTTTTTTAAAAATCATGTTACTATGACACAAGCTTTTAAAATTTCCTTTAAGTAAAAAGGTTTATTTACCCTGATAAAAAAATATTTACATAGCCACACATTTATGTGTGCAGTCATTTTATATAGTTCACGGAGCCGCGACCTATGCATGAAGGAGACTCATAGGACTCACTCACACCATGTGACATAGTAAAAAATGGTTCAAATAGGTGGGTACAGGATGGTCCCACCCCTTTCCCCATCATTTTGGTTGTGGCTGCAGATCTCCACACTACTTGGAGAGTTCCAGATTGAATTTGGCCTGGTGTGTTTTTGGATATTTCTTTACTGTTTCTGCTGCAGAAAAAATCCATTAGGAAGAGGACCACAACCTGGCTCCATAGAAAAACAAATAAAGCATCGTTTAGGATTTCTTCAGTATCCCAGGGGGTAAAAAAGGTAAATGGCTGTAAAGTTACCTGTAATATATGTCAAAAGTCGCTTTCAAGAGGAAGTGAAAGAAAATACAGCTGCGGTACATCGAGTATGTACAAACACCTGCGTACAATCCATCCTACTTGATTGGCAAGAGCAGAGATGAAGTGGCTGGAGATGGAAGAAACAGGGATGCAATCTTCTAGGAGTCAAGCAGGAACATCATCTAGCAGTGCTCGCATTTCCAATGTGTCACCTACCATTCCCGAATTTGCAAAGGTGGGAATATTATGCCCAAAATGTGATGCAGCTCTGCGTGTAGGAGAGCAAGCAGTCCCTACACGTGTGCAAATAATAAATGCACATCATGTGTTTAAAAAAATGGTTCTTATTAGAACCAATTACTATGGTGAAAGAAAGAATTGTTATATGTTTTATGTATGTCTGTTATACAATTCATTGATAGGTGAGTGAGTGTAGTTATGTCTGAGTCAATAGGTACTTGAGTGACAAAATGGGTGAGTGATTGGATGCAAAAGTAGCTGTATGTGTGAGTGAATGGGTCTATACATTGATGTATGGGTGAATGAATAGCTGCATGAGTGACTATGTAGGTGAGTGAATGATTGCAAGAGTAGATGTATGAGTGAGTGAGTGCATACATGAGTGACTGTATGCATGAGTAATAGGGTGCCTCACTGACTATATTAGTGAGTGAATGTGTGCATGAGTGGGTGTATAGGTGAGTGAGTGGGTACATGAGTGACTGTATGTGTGAGTGACTGGCTGCCTGAGTAGCTGTATGGCTAGGTGAATGGGGGTGTGATTGCTTTTATAAGTGACTCAGTGAGTGGGTGAATGATTTGCTTTAAAGCGGAGTGATTGGATGTGTGAGGGAGAGTGAATGAGTGTGTGACTGAACATATGGGTGAATGAGTGCATACATGAGTGGCTGTATGGATGAGTAATAGGGTGCATGAGTACCTGTATGGGTGAGTGAATGGGTGGATGAGGGGCTGTCTGAGTGAGTGAATGGGTGCATGCCTGTCTCTAATGGTGACTAAATGGGTGCATGAGTGGCTGAATGGGTGAGTAAGTGGGTACATTAGTTAGGGTATGGGTGAGTTACTGGCTGCCTCAGTAGATCTATGGGTGAGTGAAAGAGGGTGTGAGTGCTTTTGTAAGTGACTGAATGGGTGCTTAGTGACTGTGTGACTGAGTGAATGGGTGAATGGTTTGCTTTATAGCTGAGTGACTAGGTGTGTGAGCAGTTGTATGGGTGGGTGAATAGGTGCATGAGTGGCTGTATTGGTAAGTGAGTGCATACATGAGTGGCTGTATGAATGAGTAATAGGGTACAAGAGTGGCTCTATGGGGGAGTGAATGGGTGGATGAGTGGCTGTATGGGTGAGTGAATGGATGCATGTCTGGCGCTATGGGTGAGTGAATGGGTGCATGAGTGGGTGTGTGGATGAGTGTTTGAGTACATGACTGAGTGTATGGGTGAGTGACTGGCTACCTAAGTAGCTGTATGGGTGAGAGAATGGGTGTGTGAGTTCTTTTATAACTGACTGAGTGTGTGCATGGGTGACTGTGTGATTGAGTGAGTGGGTAAATGATTTGCTTTATAGCTGAGTGACTAGGTGTGTGTGAAGCTGTATGGGTGAGTGAATGGGTATGTGAGTGGCTGTAAGGGTGAGTGAATGGGTGCATCAGGGGTGAATGAGTGAGTGTATGGGTGCATGAGTGAATGTATGGCTGAGTAAATGGGTGCATGAGTGTCTGTGTGAGTGAGTGAATGGGTGCTTGAGTAGCTGTATGGGTGAGTGACTGGGTGTATAAGTGGGTATATGGGCGATTGAATGAGCGGATAAGTTGCTGTATGGATAAGTGATAGGATGCATGAGTGGCTGTGTGGGTGAATCAGCGGTTGACTAAGTGGCTGAATAAGTGAGTGAATGGGTGCATGAGTGCCTTTAAGGGTGAGTGACTGGCTGCATTAGAATATGTATGGATTTTGTATTAATGAAACAATAGTTATTTACTAACTTGCATCACTGCCAAGGATGTCCTTCCATCTGTATTTAAAGAGAGAGAAGAACGTTAGCATAGCAGGTAACACCAATAGTGTTATCCAACTGGCAACCAATAATATCTCCATACTTTTCCAGTTTTCTTTTCATCAGACCTTCTTCTTTAGCTTTGCTATCTTTCTTTTCCATAATCTTTTTTGATTGTTTTGTCAGTCTCTGCTTAGGACATAATACCCATTTCTCATAAACAGGATACTGTCCTAAATGAGGAGAATATTTACTTCTTAATCTGTTGTACTCTCTCACACAATTGCATCTGCAATAAGCTTCTTCTCATCATAATCAACCAGAAACAAACCAGATAATGTTCTAACTCATGAAAATGCAACATCAGAAATGTACTTCCAATATTAATAAATGCAACATCAACACTTAAACCTTGAGATTTATGGATAGTTACGGCATATGCAAGACAGACTGGAAACTGTTTTCAGCGCACATACAAAACTTTCACAAGCAAAAAGCGGACAACACATCATCCAATTAGTTTGATCTCAACAACCTGATCAAACTTTATAGCTAAGAATTCAACCTCATCATGGTTAGCAAATTTGGTGAAATCAGCAACTTTGCCCATGGCACCATTTACCAATCCTTCTTCAACATTTAAATTACCTCCTAAAATCACTCTACAGTTTTTACAGACATGCAAACACTTCTCTAGTCGAGCAGTCTTGGACACAGATTTCTCAAAAGAGTTCAATTTATCGTGTAATTTTTCACTGAGTGGTACAGTTACTCCTTGGTGTTCCATTTTGTCAATAGCTGTAATCTTTAAAATCTCTTCATTCTCCAATTTTAGTAAATCCTCAATAAATTGAACACTCTTCAAGTGTAGGCACCAAAGAAACTATGGTTTTGCTCTCTTTACAAAAGATATACATTAGATCTGCTGCTGTCTTGTTAGAGGAAAACTCTTCCTTAATAAGTCAACTTTCCAACATCAGTTTTCCCTCCTCTGTCGAAACTCCTACTCTAATGTCCTTCAGAATATTTCCATACTCCATATCAGCGATTTGACACTTATTTTTACCACGTTTCTTGTATTAAAAATATTGCCAAATGTTTACATTGCCAATACTTCCAAATGAGTTTCGAGTTTCCTTAAGAGAAAGAGTTTTGAAAATGGGCTCTCCTTTTAAAGGAGTAAGTTCTAGTAAGTCTCCAAAAACAATCAAATGCTATCCTCCAAATAAGATATCATATTCAGTTTTTAATACCTGCTGCATTCTTAGATGAACAAAAGCAAGCAACAGATTCAAAACTATGCTTACCTCATCAATAATCAAAAGCTTAATTTTATTTAGAACTCTTGCCACCTCATGACAAACTTCACCAGATAACTTCTGCTGATCCAATTTATTGTTATATTCAACTGGCAGCTTTACTAGTCTATGTAGAGTAATTCCTTTGATATTGTGTGCAGCTAGCCCAGTAGATGCTGTTACTACACGCTATAAATTGGAATCTGTAGCTTTTTGTAGGTAAGTAGAGATGACTTTGATTAAAATACTTTTTCTGGTACCATCTTGACCATTGATATATAATAGTATTGGTCTGAATAAAGAGCAATTGCATTCTTTCTTCTCAGGAAGAAATCCATGTTCTATTTTGTCTCCTACTTCATGTAATATCTTTCTGTTTGTTGTTGAGTTGTCCAACAATCTGTTCCAGATCTACAGATTCATGTCTAGCTTGTTCCATTGCAGTTTCCACTTCATTCATAACTATTGCAGCTTCATTTTCAAGAATTGGTTGTCTAAGAGGATCACGACCTAAAGTTGCTGAACTTTGGCTGCTTTCAGAGCTATCCTTATCTAGCTCAGCAGCTATCATTTCTTCCTGTTGGTCCCATCATTTAACACTTGTAAATAATTTTGAAAGATGGGACACTGAATAGTATCATTGCAGCATTAAAAGAATCTTTGTAGCAATCATAACCTCCAAGTAATTTCAATGTAGCATGCCAAGGCTTGAATAGTTGAAGAAGAGATAAATCGAAAAATTCTGTTTTCTCAGGAGTTTGACAGCTAAATCTTTCATAGTTAATTACATTTGTTTTTCATGTAACATCTTTTTCATGTTCATCCAACGCATGCACAAACTCAATTTTTTCCTTCTTCTATGTTCTCACTTACATTACGTTTACATTTGTAGTTTTGGAGAATTTCATAACCGCACTTGTCTTCTAAATGCAGACTTCTTCTTAGATGGTATGCATCCAACATTTTTGATTTTACAATGTCTGTACTTTGTGGTTCAAATTCTGCCAGGTACTGAACTTCTGGGAAATACTTCAGTACTCTGTTTCTTGTAGTAGATAGACCAAGACTTACGCAGAAAATTCCTTTTGATTTTGAGAACACACTCCCAGAACTCAGTCACGGCTCGTGGAAGGGAGAAGGGAAGGGGTGGTGCGTGGCGCAGTGGGGGGGCAGCAGGAGGCGCAACCCAAAAAAAAACGAAGTAATAAAAAAATTAACTTACCTTTTTTGCCGCACCGCTACTGCAGGCACAGGCTCAGGCTCCCAACCTGCCCTGCATCCAATCCTACCATTGCTTTCTTGCTGCCAGCAGCATGAAAGCAGCAGTAGGATTGGACGGAGTTCCCAGCCAGGGTGATCCGAGACAGAGTGGAAGTTTCTCCCGAGATAGCCGGCCAAACATACATGCACACCGAGGGGAGTGCTGGGCACTCCCCCTCTGTGCCTGTCACACCTGTGGCTCCGCCCCTTTTGCAGTAAAAACATAATAAACATAGTTTATTATTCTTTTACAGTAAAGTTTTTGCTGCTGCTGCTGCTACTGGTGGGCGGGGGAGTGATGCTCCTCTGCCATAGCGGAGGAGCCACCCCTGGCAGAATTAACTCTGTTACAGGCTTTATAGGCCCCCATTTCCCCATGGGAAATCATTTTCAAGCTGAAGGAATACAATTTCTTGCCAAGTGACTTCTCTGCAGAAATCTTCTCCCACATCTCCTTCATCTCAGTTTTTTCTGATTTTGTAATATACAATGTGACATACACAGACACAGCAATTGAGTTTTCTGCAACAAATTGAATATCCATGTTAGCATTCTGCATTTTTAAAATCACAGGATTGAAGTCATTTCTATATTTAGAATCTCTGGTTCTCTTTAACTTAGATGTGTTCTTTGGTGACTCCCATGAAGACAAGCAGCTGTTTCTTCTTCCTTTTTAAATGACAAGTCGTGGAAATCCAAATCGACATCTTTTGTAAAACTTTTCTTTGGACCTGTATGTGCGACAATAGTACTTCCCACATCTATGTCTTTGGCAATGTAAAACTTGTTCTCTAAGACCTTTTTCATCAGTGTCTTTTGGTATGGTACATGTGACATACTGTTCTATAAATTATGCCACAGACTCATCACTTTCTGCTCCAAATTTGGGTGCATCTTTTATCCATAGTAGCATATGGACATGGGGAGCACCTCTTGCCTGGTACTCTTTCCACAAAAAGAAAGCACTTACTTCTCCAAGAGGAGGATTGCTTTTGTTGCAGATAAAAGCATGCATAGCTTGGAAGCTGTGTTTGAAATATCTACAAATATTAGCAGGATCTTATGAGCACAATTCTCCAGCTGTCTTTAAATTGATATCTTTTAGGTTAGAGTTCACTTCTCTCAAGAATTGAATCAGGTCATCTCATGCATACTCTGCACAACTCATGTAAAAAAACACATTGGTACTCCCACGTTTTTTAGCACGCACTTCAGTTCTCCATGATGACAAAACCAACATTCGTTGGTACGCCGTTGGCACGCTATTAAATTAATCAAGTTGTATTCTAAGTTCTCATTCTTTTCATAAACTTTGTTAAGAAAATGTCTTTCAGATATATTTTGAAGATTAGCTCCAGTTTTTGAAATGTGACTACTGCATATGAAAGTCTGGATGAGTCACTCTCAAATAGAAGATGAAATATGTATGGCACATACTGTCTGAATCTTCAATCCTCTGAATATAAGCGTGTTGATTGGTAGTCAGCTGCTGGAATTTGTATGGGTCAGTCATCATTCCGACCTCCTACTCCTGTGGGACACAAGTGGGGGAAACAGTGAGACTCTAAACTCTTTCCCCAAACACTCAAGGAGGCTCCTTTAGCTTGCTACATTTGGAAAAGGTCTATAGCATCACCAATAACTTCTTTGGAGTGTGATGGATGGATGCTGTAGTGCTCATACATTTTTTTTTGATCGGGATGGTTCTACTTTTTGTATTTGCCCACATGGTCGTGAACTATCATCATCATCATCAACATTTGGAACATAAGGGTCAACATCAACATTTTTGTAATGTAGATTATTTTGACCCAGGTATAACGTTACTTTTGAAACTTTATTTACATCAACCAACTCTTGCCAAATTGTTTTATTCTTAGTCGGTAAACCATTTACCAGATTGATTAGTGGGTCTTCATTGTCTTTATCTACTCCTGCAGTTTCTACATTTTTTACAAAGTATAATGGCAAATACACTACTCTTCCTTTAAGGCCGTTCAATAACTCTGTTGGATTCAATTTCACGGTCTTTGGTTCCAAATGTATAATCACTTGAAATGATTGTACAGATTGTATAAGGATAGATTCATATACATTTAAGTCTTGTAGTTGTTCTGGAATAGTCACAAGTTCTAATATGTTATGCATTGCTCTAGCGGTGTTTTCCGACCCTTTAAATTATCATTGCAGTACTCACATATAACTTGCTGAACAGACAAGTCAAAATGCTCTTCCACAAATAAATAAGAAGCAAATTCTTGCCACTTTTCTCTGTTTTCCACTTTAGTTTTGGAAAATACATCTATATTTCATGTTTGGCTTTTATAGTCAGTCTGTCTACAACAAATGCAAACATTGTTTGGCTTTTCAGAACAAGCTGTATTCAACTTTATTATCTCTTGTTCAAAATTCAGAGAAGCAATACCTGTGCTCTCTTCCTCAATACCTGTACCTATGAATTCCTCATTCTCCCTAGAATCCTCTTCAGGACAGAAGAATTGAATCTGCACTTCCTTACAAACTTTTTCTACGTCTTGTACAGTTCCATGCAAAAGTACTCTATTAATCTTTCTTAAACATAATGCTGGAGACTTCACATAGTAAAATCTCCTAACTAAACTTTGTATTTTTGAATGGTGAACTGCCAACATTCTAAAGTGATGAAATGTGCTTTGGCTCACTTTCTTGGATAAACGTGCTAACAGATGTCTTTGTAAGCTACTATGCTTTCTTACTTTGCATGGCTCTAATACTTGCAAAATTGATTTTTTTTGCTTGAGACTTCTACATGGAACGTCTTGTACAAATGTTCATAATAAATCAATAGATGCAGACAAATACTGTTACAATTCCATTTGTAAACAGGACCCTGTCTGCAACGTCCCTGAACCTCCTCAGCTATCATCTCTTCCATATTTCTTGGAACAATCTCCTCTTTTTTAGTAGGACTTCCAACCCTTATCTCATTACATCGACCAGTTGACTCAACTGCATGTATTAATGTGTTCTCTTGCAAATTACCTTCTTCATTGAAGAAAGGTTCTGTTCTGGAGGTATGATTCTAATCACCACTAAAGATTTTACAAAAATTAATTTTATTAACAATTGTTTTTCTTTGGCTGTATCTTTTCATACCCAACACAGTTTTATCCAATGTTCTCATCTTATTGATAATCAAAATGAAAGGCTTCATCTTCAAGGCAAATGCCCTATCAACTACAGCATTAATAAAAAAATGATGTTACTACTTTTCTTCTTCTTCTGTATTGCTTCATATTTTTATTAGATTCTGAATTACCCTGGCATGAAACATTCTCACTCTAATTCCTTTGAACTGTTGCAGCCTTCTAGTGGAGCTTTTGACATTTTTATTTGACGTTGTGCTTCTAATCTGACAATGTTTTGTACTTTCTGTGACTGATTAAACAGTTTCCTTTTTCTTTTCTTCATTTTTCAACATTTCAGTTTTCCAAATAAAGTTTTAAAGATTTGTTGGTTTTCTTACCAGCAGCTCCTTTCTCTTTAGTGTCATTGTACACATATTGCTTTTGTTTTTTCTGACTTGCAAGTAGATAATATAATTTCCTCAATTTCTTTTTTCTTGTATTTTTTAGGCATTTTTCGTATGTCTTGTTACAGATCTCTGAAAATTTTAAAAAATAAAAAGAAATCTATACCTTCTCATATTATACTACTTAATTTGATATTATAATGATATTAATTTAATAAAAAATGCACCACTATATTCTCACACTCTTTGTGTGTTTTCTGTTTAAATAAATATGCCTCCCTCTGTTATCATATCTATAACTGTCTAAGTCATTGTTCCAGGTTATAAATTAATTTGTACTACACTCTGGTGTAGTGTATATCAATGTATACTTGGTTATCTTCTCACATGCATTAGTGTTTATCTAGGTATATTAGTCATGCATTTCCACCTTTAGAAGTCTACGATTTCATCAAATTCCTACACCAACTATTTAAAATCTATTTTCTTATTTATCTTTAATTAAGCCCATTTTTAATTCTTTCTAACTCAGCTCAATTCTGCAGCACACAAAGATATAGGAGAACATGTTTCATGATTGCTTTTGTCTAGGATGGTATAATTTCCTGCATAAAAACATTCTTCCCCACAATGCAGGTAGCCAGGCCCCATGGTGAAAGCCTGTCTGCATTAGGGCAAGGCAGGAATTTCTTCATCATCACAAAGGTAAAGGAAACAAATTCACTCTATCTAGTAGATACAGGACATTAATGACATGTTGAAGTGGGGCAGAGTAACACTGCAAAGCACTTGGTATACTACTTTTCAGCAAAGGTTTTGTAACTGATGCTCTGTATGTCTTTCATTATAAAACATAACATCTTTCATATAACTAATGTACATCCTAGTTCAGATGTAACCTCTATGTAGGGAAAAAGGAACTATAAGTCTTTTTTAAGTGTTTTTAAATACCAACTCAACTTGCAAGTTCAAGCGTGCACAAAAAAATCTATAGTACTATTGCAAAAGCATGGTTGTAAATCTTGTACTTTTATTCATTCTGTAAAGTGGTAAATACATTACTACATATAGATATAAATGAAATTATCAATACTTCCCTTCCTACACCTCACTTAGTTTTATGTATATCATGTCCTCTTTTATTTCTTTTATTTACAAACCCAGCTTAGTTTATAACTAATGCTCTAATTCACATACCTGTTAATAGCTTTTGTTAATAGACACTGTCACAATATCACTTCCACCCTCTTTTTTTATTGCAATGAAATCTCAGAATAAGAATGGTAGCCCACTCTTAGACCAAGCAACCTGTAATGACAAACTGTTCCCCTTTCTCTCACTGATACTGTCCTGATTATCTAATTATAAACTGTGTTTTCTTTTTTCTTTATGTTTTGCCACATCTGAATGGCTAGTGGCTGTTAAACCTTTCTTCTCTTTTTTGGTAAGAAGACTAATTTGTTACTGTGTGCTCCTTCTTAGCGCCCATCGCGGCCCCACCATGTTACTTTGCGATAGAGCTTTGACTCCAGTCAGGTGTTTGAATAAATATTTCTCATTATTTTTTTCCACAATTACTTCAACATTTTACAGCCAGTGATATCACTGAATTGGAAAAACAATTCATTATATTTCCTTATATAAGAAAACTTTTCTTATTGGAAAAATATATGTCTTCTTTAACACTTTACCGTCCCCTCACACTCACCTCAGCCGACATAGCAGCCTTGTTTAGAATACTGGACTGTAACAGTAGTTCAAACGTTTGTTGCATTTTTAGCAGCATACTAGCTTCAATATCTGTTGCAGCAGGTGTGGTTTATTATTATAGAATGCTAAGGTATTCAATATGGCTTTACCTCATTATGGAAAGTTGAGAACCAATCACTGATTCACAGACTAAATATTTTACACCACAAACTATTTTTGTATCTTTCTATCGATATACAATATCCAATCAAAATTACACTTTTTTAAAAATCCACTGCAACTTAAAACTCTGCATTCACTTGTATTTGTACAAATCATACACACACAAAAACCACAAAGGCTCTTCTTAGAATCACCCTATATCCCAAACACTATTTACATTCAAAAGAAATCTGTTTTTTTTTTAAGAAAAAGGAGTCACAACACCCAAAATATTTTTCATATGTCTTTATCTTCACTCTCCATGTAGCAGTACATTTCTGAATACCTCAGTGGAAGTATAATTGCCTGTGTTAATGGATGCACAAGTGCGAAAGTGATCTTTCATTGGGTGTATGAGAGTGTGAATGGATGTGTAAATAGCTGCATCACTTTGAGTGAATGTCAGTACATCTCTGACTGTCCACTCACAGTCCCACTCAGACACTCACAGGTCCACTCAGAGACCCAGACAGACACTTGTACACCTACTGAGAGACCCACTTAGTCACTGATGCACCCACTCACATAGTCAGAGACACACTCTTGCACCAACTCACAGACCTAGTGACACTCATACACCCACTCATATACCCACTCATACACCCATTCACAGACCCATTCAGGCACTCAGACACCCACTTCACAGACCCATTCACACTCTCTCACCCACTCACAGACCTACTCAGACACTCACAGACTGATTTACAGGCCCAGACCTACACTTGTATACCCAGTCAGAGACCTACAGTCACGTATGCACCCACTCAAAAACTCAGTGACTCACTCATGCACCCACTCACAGACTTAGTGACACTCATACACCCACTGAAAGACCATCTGGGTCTGCGAGTGGGTCTGTGAGTGTCGGAGTGGGTCTGAAAGTAGGGGGCATGATTGTGTGACTGGGTGTGTGAGTGGGTATGAGAATGTCTGAGTGGGTGTGTGAGTGTATGTCTGTCTGTGTGGGTCTGTCTGTGTGGGTCTGTTAGTGAGTATCTGAGTGTCATGGGGTCTGTGAGTGGATGCTTGAGAGTCTGAGCGGGTCTGGGAGTGGGTGCACAAGAGTCTGAGTGAGTCAGTGAGTCTTTTAGTGGGTGTATGAGGGTCTGAATGGGTCTGTGAATTGGTGTATGTGTGTCTAAAAGGATATTTGAGTGGGTGTATGAGTGTCACTAGGTCTGTGAGTTGGTGCATGAGTGTATGTCAGAGTTTGTGAATGGGTGAATGAGAGGGTCTCTGAGTAGGTGTACTATTGTCTGTCTGGGTGTGCAACTTGGTCTGTGAGTATCTGAGTGGAGATGTGAGTGGGTACTTGAGGGTCTGAGTGGGTCTGTGAGTGGGTGTATAAGTGTCAATAGGTCTGTGAGTTGGTGCATGAGTGTATCTCAGAGTTTATGAGTGGGTGCATGAGTGACTGAGTGGGTCTTTGAGTAGGTGCATAAGGGTCTGAGTGGGTCTGTGAGTGGGTGTGTGATTGTGTGACTGGTTCTGTGAGTGGGTATATGAGTGTCTGCGTGGGTATTTGTCTGTCTGGGTGGGTCTGTGAGCAGGTATGAGTGTCTGAGTGGGTCGGTGACTGAGTATCACTAGGATTATGAGTGGTTGCTTGAGTGTCTGAGTGGGTCTCTGAGTGGGTGCATGATGGTCAGAGTGGGCCTGTGAGTGGGTGAATGAGTGTTTGAGTGGGTCTGTCAGTGTGTGAAACAGTGAGTATGTGAATAGATAGTTTTTTTTCTTTATCAGCAGGGTTCATGACTCCATCACAACTTTATACGGGGGCCACGCTGAACACTACGATGGATTCATGACTCCACGATCATAAAAAAGGGGTTTTAACCTTGTTAAACTCATAAT
This sequence comes from Pleurodeles waltl, assembly GCF_031143425.1. Taxonomy (NCBI): domain Eukaryota; kingdom Metazoa; phylum Chordata; class Amphibia; order Caudata; family Salamandridae; genus Pleurodeles; species Pleurodeles waltl. The sequence goes on from NC_090436.1 coordinate 1,002,328,111, forward strand.
GGGTCCCGAACAAACCCATGGGGTCAGAGTACCACTGCCTTGACCCCTTCTATTCATTTGTCTCTCAATATCTATCCCCAGGACTGATGCCAGATGATAAAATGGTGGCCACAAGTTTCTCAACAGCATGCGACCAGCCAATCGCAATGCTCCATCTCTCATGTGCAAGTGCGACGCCCTGCATAGGAGTCGCAACGGATCCACATATATACAAATATATACACACATTTATATGCAAATTTGTTTTACTTTTAATAACAAAAAAATCACTGAAAGAATTCACACCAAATCACAAAAAGGTCACTTTCTGGACCAGGACCTACCATTTTGCCAAATTTGGTGTAATTCCATCCAGTAGTTTCAGCGCTATCACTGTTCAAAATCCCAATCAAATAATCAATGGAGAAAAAGCGTTTTGGGGCCCCTCCTTTTCTCTCGGCCCCTGCTTGAGGGATCATCCCGAAACTTTCCACACAGCAGATGATGTGACTGGTGAAGTTTTTGGGAAAGTTTTGTGAAGATTCATCATCTGGCACCAAAGATATAGGCAAGTAAAAAAACACTTTTTATATAGAAACTAGTGGTGACTGCTACTAGGTAATGTATATATATATATATATATATATATATATATATATATATATATATATATATATGTATATATATGTAAATCTTCACCTTCCTTCCACTGCTGTGTTATCAAACACAGTAAGAATTGTCCTCCAGGAGGCCACTAAAAAAAGAGGCAGCACACACGAGTATGTCTATATTGAAATTAGGTGCATTTAATTCTTCAGTATTAAAATGCAAAGTTCAAGTATAGGTGTGAGTGCTGAAAAGTATGGTGAAGCATTTCAGCCAGACCCTTCTACTGGCCTTAAACAGGTAACGTGACAGTGATTTAAAAAAGGGGTCCCATGAGCTGCCCACTATCAAAAACAGAAGACTTACTTATTAGTGCAGAACCTTTCAGCGGTTCCAAACAAATATAATAATACCCTGTAAACTCTTAATTAATTCTAAGTTAGCATTATATCTCTTCATCAAGACATAAGTAAAAGTGATCAGAATGTTTGAAGAGATTTTCAGAAGAGTTTTTTCAAGAAGAAATCTTTAAAAAGGGGTTTTAAGAGAATGTGAAGTGTGTATTCAAGAGACATCATCATCAGCAATTCATGTTTTAGTTCTCCTACATTACAGAACCAGCTCTCTCTGACATATTTGCAATATATCCCTCCTCAGAGCTATGATTTCATACCTGTCCACAATGTATATTTTTAAGGAATATTTTCAACAAACTATGATTCAAATGTTTATACTGTTTCTACAATTAAATGTCACATGCTTTTCCGGCACAATGAATCAAGTTTACCTCATCTAAATCCAATTGCAATACTCAAAATTCATTCTACGTGTAAAGTACCATTATCATTGCATCAGATCATTTCTCCTTAATACTCTCATCATTTGTTGTTACTCTGACACACTTTGCAAGAAGTGACTATCAATACTCAACGTGTAAAGTACTTTTACCATCATATGTCGACTCACTTATCATGTTCCCTTACATACTGTCACAGTCTACATCATTTTGACCTCACATTATTTCCCCTTATTTTATTTAAGGAGTTTCTAGTTCTTTTACCAAAATCATTTAAACTCCATACACTTACTCCTCCTAGTTCTTACCCTTTGCTTTGTGTTAACTTTCTTCCATTATGATACTTCACTAAATAAATCTCTAAAAACACATTTTATGTCTACAAGGTACATTTATTCATAATTACCCAGGTATAGATTCACACTTCCTCATTGATTTAGGTGTTACTATTGTCAAGTACTACATTATCAATTCATAATCTGGTACCCAGTCTTCACTCAAGGTATAACATGAGTAAACTAAGGGGATTAAGTTCACACATTTTGCAATTCCAACACACAGAATGCTTGACCTTCAGATTTTGTATCCCTTTGCAATTAATTGCAAGAACACTTATATTTCTGCATCAGAGTTTAACGCCAATGGTATCTCAGTCCCCATTAAAATGATCCATCTAGACTCAGACTTTCTAAGGGCAAGCTCTTGATCTCCGCCTCTTGGCGCCCGAGTTATTTGATGGATCTCAAAGAAACACAGCCCTGTTTTATCTCTTTCATGGTCAGCCCAAAGATGTCGAGCAATGGCTTATGTCAAAGCCTTATTTTAAGTGGCCCAGAGGTGTTGTAGAATCCTTAATTTGAGTCTGTTAACAGTACTCCCAACATACCTCTTCCCACACTCGGCCTAAGGGGAGTTTGCAGAGTGACCAAAAAATTTCACGATGCTACATGGAGTTCCACAAGCGGCCGAGTGAGTTAGGTCACGCTCTTTGCACTGATTTTTAGTGCCTAGTGTTTGTCCCTCACAGAAAAAAAGGGGAAACAGCACCACATGCAGCGCAATAGGGTGCTGCTTCTTTTCTGCCGCTCAAGTAGATTATCTCGAGCGGCAACTTCTTTAGCGCGAATAGAAGATTTTTCAATGTGGGCGATAGCGACCATCCGTGACTGCCTGCATTGAGAAATCTCTCTGGGTGGTGGTGATTTTCCTCACTCGCGCTCACCAACTTAACGTTGGTGAGCGCGAACAAGGAAAAACTCCACTATGCAGAGTGCAGAGTGGGAAAAACTCTGTGAGCAAAGTGGAGTTCACTGCCCACAAACACACTCCAAGACATATACCACTTATGGAGTTTCACAGTTTATTCTATGTTTAATAGAAAATGTTCTTCCACTACTAAATTTAGATACACACATGTTCAGTCCAATGGTAAATGCTTTGCATTTTTGACATTTCCAGAATCCCTTTTGATGGCTCATCAGCCAATTCGATTCCAGATTTGGAACATTTTAATGAAACTCTGTACCAGATTGTCTCCCAAAGAGGCTGGAACAACAATCAATACATTTCCAGTGGTTGCTGGCACAGCATAAAAGCAAATTAAAATACTATAGATAAAAGATGTACACAGTTTTAAAGATATTGCAAACGGCTAAGTGCAAGTGCTAAACTTTGAATTTAGGGCTAGCTTTATAAACAAAAGATTTCCAGATCAATGTAATGCTACAGTGCCACTAACGACAATGAAAGTGCAAGTGTTCAGCTACATGACATGAGGCAGCCATTGTACTCATAAGACTTCCAGGAGGATCTAGTGCTGCAGAAAGTCCTTTCACCTCACAGCGCCCCTATTCTGTTGAGCCACACTGCATGAATATATTTGGCCACCACAACAACCACTTCTCTGGTGTCTGAGCACAGAAATCAGAGTGCAGGAATGTCTTGTCTAAAACCCAAAAGCTTACATACTGACTTGAGCCATTTCTCACATGGGCGTGCATACACGATGCAAAAGAAGCCAAAATGATGTTGAGTTTCCTCTTCTAAATTACACGAGGAGTACTTGCTAGAACTAGGGCTCTTTATGTCCCAATTTGAACACAAGCTTTTGACAGGTTAAATGCCACATCTCCATTTTAGAAAGAGTTGCTTTGGAAAGCACCCAAGAATGACATTGAGAAATGGTTCCTAAACAGAAATAACCATAAAGTCTAAAAATGGATCAGTCAGTCTTCAAGGCTTAACTCTCTTCAGTTCCCACACCCATAGATATTCCATACATTGCTCTTTAATCAATGAGAGTGGGAATGATTTAGTTTCATCAGGGCTTTCTCATAACACTGGCAACCCAATCTCATAAAACATAGATTAAATTAAAACAAACCAAGGTATCTTCTTCCAAACATTAAAACTAAGGAGTAACTTGAGCTGAAGTCTATATGATTCCAGCTCCTCTGTGGACCAGACCCTGTGCCAATAAAGCAAGGGTCTGAGCATCAGACTGAAATTAATAATAGAAATGCTCACATCTAAAAATTAGGGAAGGCAGATAGCACTCTGCAGAAGATGTAATAAATTCCCCAGGCCAGTGGCCAAAATAATCCCTGTCTATAAGAAGGGGAATAAACATCTCTTTATAACTATAGACCAATCAGTTTGTTTAACAACCTCCAGAAGGTTTATTGCCATCCAATATTAGCTAGATTACAAGCCTGAATGGATGGGAGAAATATCCTATACCCTTTTCAACCAGAGTTCCATACCAAAGTGAGTACTATTGACCAAGTCTTTTAATAATTTTGGATACACCTCAACCCCCTTTAGACCATCTCTACATGGCGTTTGTAGACTTGAGGGCTGCCTTCGACCTGGTCCTTAGACACCAATTGAGGTCCACTCTGTCCCAGATGGGTGTTAAACCATGCTTACTGGATGTTCTGGTCAGACTACACTATAGGAAATACTCCCAAATGAGATGGGGAGGCAAGGGGGAGCTCACAGAATACATACCAATTGCCCATGGGGTGCGTCAGGACTGGGTGCTTGCCCCCATCCTGTTTTCTTTGTAAATAAACAACTTGGTGGACCATTTATTGTTATGTGTCTATGCTAGCCCCGGGCTGGGGGGTTTGTTACCTCACATTATTATTTGCTGATGACACTGTGCTACTTTTCCGGACCCCTTATGGGTTGCAGAATTTGCAAAATAGTTTTGCTGAGTACTGTGATATCAGAGTCTTGGAAGTAAATACTTCCAAAACCAAGATTATGGTCCTTAATCCTCATAAATCATTTAGGGGAAGGTTCTCCAATTGTGTGGCAAAACTACCCCAGGTAGACAGTCTTGACTACCTGGGTATGAGGTTTGATAAGACCACCAGATGGAGGCCCCAGATTGTAAAATCATAATTGTCTTTGCTTCACAGTGCTCCAGCATTTATAAAGTGTTATAAAGCCTCTTCACCAAAAGCTGTGTCCCTAGTCAACGAGATTTATAGGGCTAAGGTACTGTTAGACCTGGCATGCTTGGTGTGGTCTCCCCTAACATTTTGCCTCTGCTTCCCTGGTTGTTGCTGTCTGCTGGACTCTGTTTTTGCTGGTTTTGTTACTCTGGCCACTTTACAACTCCTGACCAGTGCTACAGTGCAAGTGCTCCCGATGTGAAATTACATGTGTAATTGGATTTTCCATGATTGGCATATTTGATTTACTAGTAAGTTTAGTAAAGTGCACTAGAGGTGCCTAGGGCCTGTAAATCAAATGCTACTAGTGGGCCTGCAGCACTGATGCTGTCACTCACATGGGTAGCCCTGTAAACATAGCTCAGACCTGTCACTGTAGTGTCTGTGTGTGCAGTTTTAACCTCCCAATTCGACCTGGCAAGTGGAGCCACTTGCCAGACCCAAACCTTCCCCTTTTATACATGTACGGCACCCCATGGGCAGGGTGCAGTGTATGTTAAAGGTGGGATATGTATTGATGTGTTTTTTGCATGTCCTAACAGTGAAATGCTGACAAGTTTGTTTTTTACTGGTGCAAGGCCATCTCTCTCATAGGATAACATGGGGGCTGTCTTTAAATAACCTTAAGGAGCAGTTTCCCTTTGAGAGCCGTTAGAAATTTGGAGTTTGGGGTCTCTGAACTCAAAATTTAAAAATATACCTTTTAGTGAAGTTGTTTTTTAGATTGTTAGTTTGAAAATGCCACTTTTAGAAAGTAGGCATTTTCTTGCTGAAACCATTCTGTGACTCTGCCTGCTTGTATATTCCTTGTCTGGGTCAGACTGACAGTTGGGCTGTTTGTGAATCCCCTCTAGATAGTGACACAAAGGAAGCTGGGGTGTAGTGCATATACTGATGGGCCATCTGAGCTAGAGTAGAGGGAGGAGTGGTCACTTACACCTGAATGGGCTGTGCCTGCCCTCACAGAATGCAGTCTCCAACCCCCAGGCATGTGTGTCTGGGGCCAGGCCTGGGCAAGGTATGATCTTGTGAACAATGGAGACTTTCCTTTGAAGTTTGCCAACTTCGAAGGCAGAAAAGGATATATGTGGTGGGCCCAAAACCCCAGACTTTAGATCACTTCTGGTTTCAAGAGGAACCTTTGCCAAGAGAAGAGCTGAAGAGCTGAGGAGAAGTGTTGCCCCTGCCTGTGCTCTGTTGGGCTATCCTGCAGTTGCTGCTTCTGCCTGTGAAAGGGGCCAAATACTAGACTTTGTTGTGCATTCCTGCTTGAGAAAAATGTCCAAGGGCTTGGACTGAGTTTGCCTCCTGTTTTGAAGTCTCAGGGCCATCAAAGACTTCCTCTGCCAGCACCTGGACTCACTGCTGAGATTCCTGCCCTGCCAAGTGGTGCCCTATCCAGTCCCTGGGCCCTTGAAAGGTGAAGTTGGCATAACAAGGACTGAAAACCACACACAGAACACTGTGCGGGGAAGTTTTCAAGGCACCACCTGCAACGCGACAAAAAACAATGTGCCACCGGCTTCGCGGCTAGAATTGATACTCCACCTGCATCGTGACTGGGAGATTGACGCATCACAGCTGGAGAAGCAAAGCAACACCCGCTTGCGGCTGCTGATAACAAGGCAAACCCCACACATAGCAGTTTTCTAACACTGTGCAATTGGATTTCTCACGCATTGTCGCTGAGCGTCAAAGTCATTGTGAACCTGTGCACATCCGAGGTGCCCTGTCCCGAAATCAACACATTGCTCTTTTGCGAGGGAGAAAAATGATGCATCGCCTACCCGACGGGAGAAGAAACTACGCACGGACTCACTTGCGAGTAAGGAGTCAACGCATCTCTGACTTTTCGGAAGCATGCTCGCTTTATTTTTTAAGCATACCAGGTACTGTGTGTAAAATCAACGTTTCTATTGTTTTCTATGGAGTAAAACTCTTTTTATTTTGAAAATTCAGATCTTCATTTGTGTATGGTTGATTTTTATCATTTTAGTCTTATTCGATTTAAATACATATTACCTATTTTTCTAAACTGTTTTCCATTTTATAGTGTTTTCACTGAATTACTGTGTAGGTTGGTACAAATACTTTACACAGTCCCTCTGAGATAAGCCTGACTGCTTGTGACAAGCTACCAAGGGGGTGAGTAGGGGTTATCTTGAGTGTGTATCGCCATTGCCCTGACTGGAGTGATGGTCCCTTCTTGGACAGAGTGCAAACTGACTGCCAACCAGAGACCCCATTTCTAGTGGGTACAATCAACTGCCTTCTATAGTGCAGAAATTTGGGGCACTGAGAAACTTAGTGGGATGGTTTTGAAGGAAAATAGTCTCATTAAATCTCGGTTTACCGCCCCCACAAGGATAACCCCAATGGTCCCTCTGTTTTCTGACACTGCACTCAAAATAAGTGGAGATCTAGCCAATCAATGGACCTTACTCTTTTGGGTCAGATTGTGGTCCACCGAGAATTAGCTACCTGTAGATCAGCCTTGGAGGAGGTTGACAACATCAGGAACAGTTTGACTATACCATATTACATACTTTGTTGTATCAAGGTCCACCTGAGCACCTTAGGTTTGGGCACCTACTCGTCTAACACATCCCAAATTTTTAATAATTCAAACACCATCATCAAAGACAAATTCTGGGTCCACATGATTGATTTATATCATCTCAGTGCAAGCTCTTGTCCTTCTAAGTCATTCCATCTCTCCTTCTAAGTCAGCGGTTCCCAAACTGGGAGCCGTGGCTCCCTGGTGCGCCATCAAAACTAACCAGGGGTGCCGCACACAGTTTAGGAACCACTGGCTATAGTTTTATTGTGTCCACTGTTCTAAGTCATTCCATCTCTAGAACTTATGGATGCCTTTGTAGCAGCACTAGCCCACACCTTGCTGAAATTGAGAGTAGGCACTCTGCTCATGAATACATTCACACATAAGTGGAAATCCACCAAACCAAGATTGCAAAATTGCCCATTCTGCAATTACTCCCCAGAGGATATTGAGCATTTACTGTTTTTTTCATCTTGCATATGACATACCTAGAGGAGGTCTTGGATAAGGCTAATTTGCATTTCCAGGGGTAGAAGTCATTTTAGCAAAGCTTTTCAGATTTTAATGTCAGGTTGTAGCATCCTGATGGAATTAAGTCTTGGGCGCTACCTGCTAGCCGTTCAGGCAAAACAGGAAATCCTAAGGAACTCAGATTATAAATCTTTTTTATTTATTTGCATTGAGCTGGCTATGTATTTATAATACCATTTATGTGTTCTCTAAGGGGCATATTTACAAGAACCTTGCCTATCCTTGCACCACAATACCGTCATTTTTTTAGTACGCTAATGTGACGTTAAGGAGGCCAACTTTTTTTGGGTAATTTTTAATACCTGTCTGAGGCAGGCATTAAAGTGATACTGCCATTGTTTTCAAAGGCCCCCCTTGACTTTGCAGAATTAGCCCCATACTTTTGGTGCTAATCTTGCAAAGCACCACAATAGCATCATATTTTTGCTGCCATTGTCCTAACGTTTGCCATGGTGTGCTGTATTGTAAATACAGTGCACACATGGTGTCATTATAGGGGCGCAGGAGAACGCAAGAAAAGTGGTACATCAGGACTGATGCACCACTTTCTTTTAAATATGCCCCTATGTGTTTATCTTGCTTCAATATAAGCAATGTATCTATGGCAAATGCAGTAATGCTATTTGCTGCTAGGTATAGTTTTTACATAATATTTATATGATTGTTTTTAGGGCTGCATGTGCCTGGTTTTTATTGTATGTTTTATGGGCTTGCTCGTGAAAGAAACATTTTGATGATGATGATGATAATGACAATAAATTCCTAAGAAACTTTTTTCTGCCTTCACAAGTGCATCATCTCTTGCATGTCCCCATAATTCTGACCCGTACATGGCTGTACTTTTTGTTTTTACATTATTGATTTCCAATACAGGCGCTAGCGGACTGGCCTGGGTTTTCATCCGCATCCTAATTACAGCACCAGCCTCCTGCTGAAGTTTCTCGGGTACTCCTGCTAATTTGCGGAGAGCAACTTAGTTTTTTCGTCAAGCAAACCCTTAGATAAACAAACTCCTAGACTTTCTCCATCGGAACCCCCAGCACCATAATGTTCACCCTCACCATTTTCTATGGGTTAAAAGCCATACATTTTGTTTAGTTGACGTTTAGAAACCGATCTACTATGGCCTGCAGATGCATGGGGTTTTGGATATTAAGAGCATATTGTCTGCAAATAACAGGGTGGAAATTTTGAGGGGATGCAATCTAAGGGTGTCATTACCAGGAAAACTCAGTACTTTAATTAAATCATTGATATAGAGTGTGAACAGGGTCGGAACCAAAACAAACCCATGCCGCCCACCTGCCTCAATCTTGAAGGGGTCAGTCAATTCACCTTTATTCCTGTATCTGACTTGTGCATGATTAGAGGCAGATAAGCCCATATTTATGGGAAAATGACGGAGCACGACGCTCGCCAAAATTGGCAGCACTGCACTCCATCATTTTCACAACGCAGGGATGCACCGTATTTAAGTTAATACGGCATACCCCTGTGTTGTCCCCTGCGCTGGTGCTAAATTTTGCTGCCATGCCAACGCAGGCGTCCTCGTACCATCGTGCAAGGATGTCTGTGTTGAGGGGTGCGATGGTTTATGTGCGGGAAGGTGTCCCTTCCTGCACATAAACAATCGCTAATGGCGCTTTGGCACTTCTGTGTGTGCTGCAAAATGGAGCAGGCACAGAAGTGCCAAAGCGTCATTTTTAAATGATTGTTTATGTGCAGGAAGGGATACCTTCCCGCACACAAACAATAACTTCTCGCATTTTGCTCTTTCTATGCGGGCTACAGATTGTAGCACTCATAGAAAAAGCAAAACACGAGGAGCAATAAAAGTATTTCTCCTCGTTTCGCCTTGCTAACACCACCCCTGGGCATAAATCGGAGGCAGCGTGAAAATGCACTGGGTGTTGCTGTAGCATGCCCACAGCAACACCCATTGCATGCCCCTCTGAAGCAGAACACGCCCACAGCAACACCCATTGCATGCCCCTCTGATGCAGAATACTGCGTCGGAAGGGGCCATAATTACAAGGAGGCGTAACGCAACAAAAAGTGGTGTTACACTTCTTTGTAAATATGGAGCAGTGGTTAGCGCCACTGGAGAGCCATGTAAAGTGACGCTCCAGTGGCGCTAGGAAATTATAAATATGCCCTGTAGTTTTGTAAGAATCTCCTAAAGATTTTCAGGGACCCCCATCCGCTTCAACACTTCCCACAGTTTCAACCTTGGAATTGAATGGAATGCTGATCTCAGATCAACCAAAACCATGTACAAATGACCCCGATCCAGTGCTAAAGTTTTCAAATAGATACTACAGAAACATAGAATTTGGTCTATTGTGCTGGTATTCTTCCTGAAATGCGCTTGATAACCTGAAAGTATGCCATTTGCATGCTCCCTCTCTGACAGGTCTCCCAAAATGAGCCGGCAGACTCATTACTGTGACGCTTCAATTTGGCTAACTAGCCTATAATTACTAGGGTAATCTCTGCAGCCCTTTTACAAAATTGGGACGATCACAGCTTTTTATCAGGATCTGGGCATAGGGCCACCTTCCACAATTGGAAATAAGGCCGCCAGACAAGCGGTTCTGATAGTTACAAATCACTTGGAACTGAGTCAAGGCCAGATGCCTTGTTAGGGGGAATTGCTGTGATCGCCTTGAGATGATCTTTGAGCACAAAACCAAATTGTTCGTCAATCCTAGGCGGTGAAGCAGGCCTTCCTGCTATAGTTTTAAATGCGATAACACCATTGGCTGCCTATACCCTCTCAAAATGTTGAATCCATACCCCAGGATGGAGACGGAAGTCAATACGGTAGATGGTGTGTCGACTGCTGTGTGCCAGTATGCCCCAAAATAGTTTATTGTCTCCTGCTCTAACTGCTTCTACTAGATCCTCTCACACCCCAAGTTCCCAAAAGGTTTTGGCCCAGGACAATACATCATTATATTTCTTCCTAGCAAGGGAAATTTCACCTCTATTGCCTGCTTTTATTGTTTTGTTCAGGTTAACCCTAACCATTTACATTGACTGTTGAATCACGCTCCACCTGGTGGTAGTTGACTTGCCTTTCTGCCATCTTTGGTTAACAGTGCCTAAAGTTCTTTGAAAAGCTGATCATGCGAGCTGAGTACAGATCCAGTGACTAGGTCAGAAGAGGTGTAGTGTGCGAATTCTCCAGAACATTGGCAACCTGCCTAAATATCTTTACAAGCACATGCGTGTCTTTAGACACAGAAGCCCACTTTAGGGCTCGCCTATTATTTGAGAGTCCCAGCTCGACTGATATCTTGGAAGTAGTTAGTGACTGATCTTGAACCCCCAGTCTATTGATGATTAGCTTAAGTGAGTTATGGTCGTTGTCATGGCACTCATCAACCACAATGTCCACACAAAAGACCACATTTTTCGAGGTAAAAATATAAAATCTATGCAACTCTTTTGGATATGCCTCTTAAAAGTATGGGCACCCCTGCTGTCAGAAATAGACCTGCATTGCCTACGCTTAGAGCCAAGCACAGGGATAGCCCCAACAACTGGCTAGCCACAGTTGACCACCTTTTATCCGGTATAAGATCTAACTGGGGAATACCCCAGGATACATCTTCTTCTGTTATATCAGAAAACAGGGAGCAGAAGGGTTCAAAGGTTATATTAAAATCTCCTGCAACAAGAACTATCAAAACATTAGAAGCCTAGCACATTTACAGCCCCTCAATGATGGTTAGAGTATTAGACAAACTGTTCACCCCACTGAACCTATCATATACCAAAAGTGGGCCCTTCTGCGCCAGTCTGCAACCGGACGAGGCTGGGTTGGGCCAACTTACTTTGGCTTTGATTTTCAAATATCGTTCTATCTTTTCTGTTGCTCTATTTTAGTTTGACTCTATTCAAATGTTTACTTTGTTAAGAGGCGAGAGTTTAGACGTGTCTACTTCCCTGCTGGTTGATCTTTAACATTTTACAATATAGTTCTCTGTGGCTAAGAGGAAGGCGTCTGCTGCATTGCTGGCCCCTCCTCACTCAATGAAAAATACCTCAATCGATCAGATGTTGGAGAGGGCAGTGGGGCTTGTAAGTATGGAAATAGCCCCCACCGAGGGAATGCTGTCCCTGAACTCATGCACCAACTTCATGCCTGTATAGGAAACACCTCAGGATTCCTTGTCAAGCCCCCAATCTACTTGTTTAAACACAGACAAGGGAAAGGATGCCTCTCTTAATCATGGAGGTTAAAAGGTGCCTGCTAAGGGGAAAAAATCAAGCGGGGACCACGGAATGGTGTATCCGAGGCAATCACGCAGACAGACAGACACACAGACAATGTGGCGGTGCCAGTTCGAGAGATCCATGCGCCCCAGTCATTTGAGGCATTGAAAGCAGATGCGACCGCACCCTTGCACATCATTGGTTAGACTGAGAGATTTATTGATGATTGTACTTAAAAGTTTAAGGCTCAGGTTCAGGCTGAGCTCTCCCCCATCCTAGCCCATTTGGGAGCTATTGAAACATAGCTCACGTTTGTTTTGACACACCAGCCAACACTATCGAATGACCTCACTGAGGTCATTATGCCAAGTGATACTGCTTCAACCCAGCACCAACGACTTCTCAGTGACCAACCTTCAATCTAAGCAGGGATGGTTTTATCATGTGGAGTACCTGTTGGTCCAAACCCACTGGTTCCCCAAGCTTCAGTGGCTGCTCCCATGGTAGGGGAACCCGTGGTTAAGGGTTGTAACGCAGACTTGCTCCCAAATCAGACTATCTTACACCTATCCCCTGCCATTTGTCCTTATGTTGTGGTTGGAATCTCTCCTTTATGGCAGAATTGTGAGGAGACGTATGGGGAGTTGTGCAATAAGATGTTGGACTGCTTAGTACCACAGAGGGACTTCTCTTTTGCACTTACCAATGAGATCTTATTCACCTGAAGGAGCAGCTGAATTGGTCCTGGCCCTTTTGCTATTCACAGGTACTGTGCTATTATTAATTTTAAGTCCCCACCAGTGGTTCAGGTCATATTGCATGGGAATATGAGTAGGAGCATTTCAGGGAGATCTATAGTACCAGTCCCACTGTGATTTTCCCACAAACACCACTTTCATTCTTTGCCTCTCCTTTGTAATCTGATGACATTAGAGATAAGTGGGAGAGGGGTGGAGGACACTTCAGGGGTAGGACCAGTCCCCTCATTGCTCAGTTCATCTGTCACCTCCTTTATATCCACCAGTGTCTGCTTTAATATTCCGGTAGAGAACCGGCTTGGCACCTTTTGTGAAGTTGATTGACTCTCAAAATGCCTTACAGGAAGTGTGCCTATTGATATGTCTAAAGGGGGCAGAAAACACGGAGAAGGGGATTGATGTAGGATCAATAAGTCCAAGCTGTTCTTTTCCCTTGTGAGTTGGAATGTGACAGGGTTAAAAGATAAGATTCTAAAACCACTATGGTTGAATTTTATAGATGAATTTGGCTTTGTTGTTTTGCAGGAAACCTGGGTTATCACACCAATGTCATGCAGAAGTTTTTTATTCTATTCTTGCCCTCCTATACCCTCTCCTCATGGGAGACTAGGGGTGGTCTTTCTACATGGGTAAAACTGAATCTCAGGGTACAGTGACATGTATTGATACAGGTACCCCTCATACCAGGCTCTGCTTACTAAAGATAGTCTGGGTGCCATCTATTTTTATTTGATACATTTCTATAATAACAACTTCACTAACTATTTCTGTTATTTATTTGAGGAGTTATTTTGATTTATAATGACTTTGAAACCAAATGGGTCCGGTGTTACACTCCAACCTGGATTCTTGCTATGTGGAGACTTTAATATTAAACGTGGGGATCAGTTTGAGAAGCTGGGCTCTAGAGGCTGTGCTGCTTAAGTAGGTCTCCTGGATATCAGGGGGTTGAGGAATATCTTAGTTACAAACGATCTTGTGGATTTAATCAACTTTTTTCAGAATGAAGGACTGTGTAAACTCACCTTGGGGGGCGCAGATGTTCATGATTGATTCTATATTTGCTCCCAGGAATTTCCTTCAGTGGTCTCAATAGGGGTATCATAATGCATTGTTTATAGAAGGGTTCCTCCCAGTGGGAAAGGATAAACCACGCATTGTTGGAAGTGTAACCAACCAACATTCGAGAGATGGGCTCAGATTGTTTTTTTGTTTTTTTTTAAATTAACCCAAGTCTACGCTTGGTCTCCGTCTTACAAGCCATCTGTCAGTATTTATGGGGTGTTTGACTAAGAATTCCAGGGAAGCTTTATTTGCCTGCTATCAACATTTATGAGTATGCATTGAAAACCATTTGCTGAAACCTAATTGGCCCCTAATAACCACCCATAGTGGTTTGACAAACTTTGTTCGGGAGCTAACCATCATTTGAGGAAGGTTCTCTCAGGGCACCCCAAGAGATGTTGGGAAGGTGCTTGAGGCTAGGAGGGTTTACAAACAGACAACTAAAAATAGGGAGAACTTTTTGAATAAAAAGGATTTGGAAAATGTGGTACTGGGAGACACACAGAACAATAGTAAAGTGTTCTGGGAACAGTCAACATGTTTCATCAACGGGATGCCCCACCCAACCAGCTTTAAGTTTGGAACATATCTGGTTTAGAGTGGGTTAAGCACTTTACCACTAAGGGGCATATTTATACTCTGTTTGCGCCGAATGTGCGTCAAACATTTTGACGCACATTCAGTGCAAACCTTGCCCCATATTTAAACTCTGACGCCCGACCCCGGGGACGTTGAAATTCCACTGTGTGCGTCATTGTTTGGAGGCGGGAAACTGCCTTGTATTAATGATATACAAGGTAGGCATTCCTGTCCAAAAAATGACTTTAAGGCCTGTGCGCCTTATTTATACCCCAGAGTCATTTTGATGCACAGGAGGGGGTGGGCCTTAAAAAACGGCGCATGGTGCGTAGGAATGGCGTTAGCCGGCGGTAAAACTTTTGACGCACAACTGCGTCGGCGCAGATGTGTGTCAAAAAGTATAAATATGGCCCTAAATATCAGGTGTCCGACAATAGAAGTCTTCGAATGATATGTTACTGGTGCATTTGGAAAACTCTCCCCCATTTCAGACTTCCCCTTCGGCAGTGAAGGAAGCCAGTAGGCAGAGCTTGAGTTGCAAGGCCCCTGGGCCAGATCGGATATGCCTGGACCTGCTTGAGAGCAATATAGATATTTGGAGTCCTTTGCTCACAACTTCGTTCAATAACTCTTTGTGTAAGAGCTCCTGGACACTTAAAATAATGTTCACAATCTTTAAGATGGGGGATTGTGGGTCTCTTAAATGCTATAGGCCAATATCCCTCAACAATAGTACAATGAAGATCCCGGAGAATGAAATCTTCAATTGTTTACAAGCTTGGGCAAGTGATAATAAAAACTTGTTCCCATGTCAGTATGGCTTTTGTTCAGGGATAGGTACAGGGAAAAGTGCCTGAACTTGCACTAGATTGTGAGCAGGCAAATATACTATCACCAGGCACTGCCCACTGTACCTGGCCTTTATGGACTTTTTCACTGCATTTTATTGAATGAATAGGACCAAGCTATGGCTGAGTTTGATAGATTTTAGTGTGGAAGTTATCCTGGTACACCTTTTGTACACATTACATGAGAATTTGGAGGCTGAGTTGCAATATGGTTGAGCAGGAGAAATTTCTAGTGTTTTCCCTTTAGTCAGCGGGGTGCGCTAGGGGTGTATTTTAGCACCTCTCCTTTTTATTCTTTATATTAACAAACTAAGTACCCACTTGTCCGTCACTACCAGCGATGTACCAAAATTTGTTAACTCACTTGTCCCGGCTTTATTGTATGTGGGCGATGCTGTTTTAAGGGCAAGAATGCCCAATGCCTTACCTACTTTGGTAGATTCCTTTGTCTCATTCATGGGTAGCTTAGACCTGATTTGTCAACTATTTATGGAAAATTGCATATGATGGTGTGCGGCACAGGCAGGCAAAATCTTCTTTCTCTTATGATTAAAGAACAGTCCCCAAACTCTGCAGAATTCTTGTTATATATGATTTATCTTTGATTCAATAGGCTCTTGGCAACCCCAGGTTAAGGCCACTCATGTGAAAGTAGACAGGGCGGATGGGGCTTTATTTATTCTTGTTTTCGGAGAGTAGGTAGGGTCCTTACTTCCTCCAATAGCAAGATCTACAATCTGCAGAGTGTTCCCACAGCCACAAATGGAGCTTGGGTGTGGGGGTTTCAAATTGCTTTCCCCATTTAGGTGGAAAAAAGGAGGATTTGCAGGTGGCTCTTAAACCTTCTGCCGATTAGCTCCCATTTCATCTTTCATTCTAAATTAAATCTATTATATGTTTCTGACCTAGTAAAGATGGCCCCACTCCTGCCCTGGGTTACAGTGTGGTCAAACGCTGAAGTAAGTTTAATACAAAGGGTTTCTTAGATTGTCTTGGTTTAGACAAGGGTTTTTCAATCCCGTGGGTGAAATATATTTGTAAGTCCCTTACGGTTATTGGTCTGCCTGAAATGTTTACAACCATGGATACTTTAAAAACAAATCTCATAAGAGGCTGTTAAAGTCCAGTTTTGAAGAGCTCTGTCTCTCCCAAAGAACGGAGGTGGGTTTTAGTAAGAATTCTATTTGTAATTATCTTATATTTTTAGTTTCAGGAGAGACAACATTCTACTTCTTCTTTTTAGATTTAGGGCAGGCACAGTGAGAAGTTTTTTGAGTTTCTCTGAAGGGGCAATGTTTTGGCACAGTAGTATATCAGCCTGCCATTGTACTCGGTTGGTTGAGCAATCTTTGCTGTAGTTTATGTTTTTATAACCCCTTCTGTGCCGCGGACGTAGTGGTCACGTTCTGCGACCCAGTGCTCCTGTGCTGAGGACGTAACCATTACATCCTCGGCCCGGACCCCGGAGGGAGCGCTAGCGCTCCCTCCGTGTGGTTCCTCCCACCGCCCCAAAGCAGGGATGGAAGGGGAAGACCTTCCCCTTCCACTCCCACCCCCGCCCTCCCCCGTAATGACGTCAGCCCGGGATAGTGTGCTGACATCATTACACACTGCCGGTTGCACTGGAAGCTATTTGCTTCCAGATTGCGAACGGAGAAACAGGTGAGTTTCTCCTCCAGTGGGTGGGGGGTTTGGGACAAAGAGGCACCGGGGGAAAGGATCGGGCAGCAGGAATGCCCACTAGACGCCAGGGATTTTTTAAATTTATATATTGTGGAAATGTTTTGTTTTGGGGAGCGGCCCCTTGGGCAAGTGTCGCTCCCATTTGGGGGGCCTGTTTGTGTGCCCATTTCTGCCCCCCTTGGGGGCAGATCAGCCTAATATTTTTAGGCTGATAAACCACTAGACGCCAGGGATTTTCATTTTTTCATTATTTATGTTGTGTTTTGTGCTGGGGAGCGGCCCCTTGTGCAAGGGTCGCTCCCATTTGGGGGCCATGTTTGTTGTGGCCTTTGGGGGGCAGATCAGCCTTATATTTTTAGGCTGATCAAACCACTAGACGCCAGGGATTTTTTTTTCGTCTTTATTTCTGCTGTGTTTTGTGTTGGGGAGTGGCCCCTTGGGCAAGGGTCACTCCCATGTGGGGGGCATGTTTGTTGTAGCAATTTCTGCCCCCCTTGGGGGCAGATCAGCCTATTATTTTTAGAGGGGGCAGAAACCACTAGAACGCAAGGGATTTTTTAATATGTTTATTTTTGTGGGGGGGCCCTTGGGCAAGGGGTGCCCCCCAAGGGGAGCATTGAACTGTTGGGCATTTCTGCCCCCTTGGGGGCAGATGGGACTATTTTTTTTTAGGCCCATCTGCCCCCAAGCAGGGCAGAAGCCACTTAGACACGAGGGATAGTGTGTGTGTGTTAGTGGAGGGGGGAAACCCCTTGGGCAAGGGTCTCCCCCCTTTGGGGGCACGTGTATCAAGGCCATTTCTGCCCCCCTTGGGGACAGATTGGCCTATTATGTTTAGGCTCATCTGCCCCCAAGGGGGGCAGAAACCACTAGAACGCCAGGGATTTTTTTTTTGATATGTTTATTTATGTGGGGGGCGTCCCCTTGGCAAGGGGCGCCACCCCCAAGGGGGCATTGAACTGTTGGCCATTCCTGCCCCCTTGGGGGCAGATGGGCCTATTTTTTTTTAGGCCCATCTGCCCCCAAGGGGGGCAGAAGCCACGTAGGCACCAGGGATTGTGTGTGTGTGTTTTTGTTTTTGTTTGGGGGTGGCCCCTTGGGCAAGTGTCGCTCCCATTTGGGAGGCCTGTTTGTGTGCCCATTTCTGCCCCCCTTGGGGGCAGATCAGCCTAATATTTTTAGGCTGATAAACCACTAGACACCAGGGATTTTCATTTTTTCATTATTTATGTTGTGTTTTGTGCTGGGGAGCGGCCCCTTGTGCAAGGGTCGCTCCCATTTGGGGGCCATGTTTGTTGTGGCCTTTGGGGGGCAGATCAGCCTTATATTTTTAGGCTGATCAAACCACTAGACGCCAGGGATTTTTTTTTCGTCTTTATTTCTGCTGTGTTTTGTGTTGGGGAGTGGCCCCTTGGGCAAGGGTCACTCCCATGTGGGGGGCATGTTTGTTGTAGCAATTTCTGCCCCCCTTGGGGGCAGATCAGCCTATTATTTTTAGAGGGGGCAGAAACCACTAGAACGCAAGGGATTTTTTAATATGTTTATTTTTGTGGGGGGGCCCTTGGGCAAGGGGTGACCCCCAAGGGGAGCATTGAACTGTTGGGCATTTCTGCCCCCTTGGGGGCAGATGGGACTATTTTTTTTTAGGCCCATCTGCCCCCAAGCAGGGCAGAAGCCACTTAGACACGAGGGATAGTGTGTGTGTGTTAGTGGAGGGGGGAAACCCCTTGGGCAAGGGTCGCCCCCCTTTGGGGGCACGTGTATCAAGGCCATTTCTGCCCCCCTTGAGGACAGATTGGCCTATTATGTTTAGGCTCATCTGCCCCCAAGGGGGGCAGAAACCACTAGAACGCCAGGGATTTTTTTTTTTATATGTTTATTTATGTGGGGGGCGTCCCCTTGGCAAGGGGCGCCACCCCCAAGGGGGCATTGAACTGTTGGCCATTCCTGCCCCCTTGGGGGCAGATGGGCCTATTTTTTTTTAGGCCCATCTGCCCCCAAGGGGGGCAGAAGCCACGTAGGCACCAGGGATTGTGTGTGTGTGTTTTTGTTTTTGTTTGGGGGTGGCCCCTTGGGCAAGGTAGCTCCCCCTGGGGACACACTACTAAAGGTATTTTCTGCCCTCCTTGGGGCAGATAGGCCTATTTTTTAGTAGGCCCATCTGGACCTATGGCAGAATCCACTTAGGCACCAATTTCTAAATGCTTGATGGTGGGATGTTTGTCAACGGACAAAGTATTTGCAATTGTGGAAAAAAAATCCTCCTTTTTGTTCTAGTTCAATCCTTTTTCTTTCTTTGCTGTGGCTCATTGCGGTTTTGGTGGTGGTTGACCTGCGGTTTGCATAGTTGCATGTTTTAGGTAAGTAAAAACAATTTACTCCAAAGGAGTATTGTTGCCATGCATGAATGACATGTTTGTAGGTGGTGTACTAAATGCAGGTTTGTGGGAAATTGTCCTTAGAATTGTGCACAATGATATTTGTGTTGTCTTATTTCTAATTTGCTTTTCTTTATTTCTTTTTAGTGGGATATCATTGGTGATTGCTGTGTCTGTGCAGAGTAGTTGCTGGTGATTCAAGCTTTTTCAGGCAAGTGAGCGATATAGTTTTTGAGTTTATAACTCTTACTAATAAAGCTACACTTTATTACTTATCTTGCACAGTGCTGGTTGTTGGTGGTGCATTTGTCCAGTTAATTTTCATAGGAAAGATCATGGCTAGCCGCAGGTTGACTCCTCAGCAGGTGGTTGGTATGCTTTTTGAGTCATTGTCTGATCATGATTATGAGACTGACTCTGCATCTGAGGCAGAGGAGGAAGTGAGAGATTCTGGCAGTGAAGTTTCTGTCGGAGAGGAATCTTCTGATGAGGGAGCCACACTCAGTGCAGATGAAGGGCCTGTTTCAGAGGAGGACACTGATGTGCCATTAGTGCAGCAACCTGGGGCTGAAAGGTTTCCCGTTAGAAGACCTGAACTCTGGGTTGCCCCAAACATGGAGCAGCCAGAGTTGCCTGCCTTTACTGGTCTCCCGGGGTGTACAGTCAATACAGATAACTTTTTGCCTGTCAATTTCTATGAGTTATTTGTGGATGATGTGTTTTTGGAAGAGATTGTTGAGCAGACTAATTTGTATGCGGAGCAGTATTTGAGGGACAACGCTGCTAGACTTAGGCCGCACTCTAGAGCTGCCCACTGGATTCCCACAAATTTGGAGGAGATGAAAAGGTTTTTAGGTTTGACTCTTTTGATGGGGTTGATAAGGAAGCCGTCACTGGCTTCTCATTGGTCTACTAGTCCCTTGATGGCAACAGCTATATTTCCTGCAACAATGAGTTGTAATCAGTATTTCTTCTTAGGATGCTGCATTTTATTGACAATGCATTAGCCTTGCCACAAGATCACCCTGATTCTGACCGTCTTTTTAAAATTAGGCCTGTCCTTGATCATTTTGTAGATCAGTTTTCAGACGTCTATGTTCCAGGCAAAGAAATAGCTGTGGACGAGTCTTTGGTCCTCTTCAAGGGTCGTTTGGTTTTTAGGCAGTACATTCCTAGCAAGAGGGCACGATGTGGAATTAAATTGTATATGCTGTCTGAAAGTAGTACAGGATATGTGTATAATTTCCGTGTCTACAATGGTAGGGATTCCATTATCGACCCCTCTGGTTGTCCTCCCACTTTTGGAGTTACTGAGAAAATTGTGTGGGAACATGGTAGGCGACTGTTCAACAAAGGTCACCATTTGTATGTAGATAACTTTTACACTGGAGTGCAGTTGTTCAAGGAATTGTTTAGAGTGGACACTGTTGCTTGTGGCACAATTCGTTGTAACCGGAAAGGCTATCCAAGGAAGCTTGTCTGTAAAAAACTTCAGAGGGGACAGTGCAGTGCCTTGCGGAATGATGAGCTGCTAGCTTTGAAGTTTTCAGATGGGAGGGATGTCTACATGCTAAGTACCATCCATGATGAGAGTATTTCCCCCAGTGACTGTTTATGACCAGGTTGCTGAAGTGCGCAAACCTGTGTGCATTTTAGATTATAATAAGCACATGGGAGGTGTGGATAGAGTTGATCAAATGTTGGAACCTTATACTGCTATTCGTAAGTCTTACATTTGGTATGAGAAGTTAGCAATTCACCTCTTCCACTTAGCAACTTTTAATGCTTTTATTGTGTTTAAGGATAGGTCTCCAGAGTCAAAGATGACATTTGTGAAATTTCAGGAGTCAGTGATAGAGAGCCTTATGGTGGTGGAACAGGCTAGAGTTCCTAGACAAGCAGTGGTGGAGGATGTGTCTAGATTGAAAGATCGCCACTTTGCTGAGCACATTCTTCCCACACCCAAAAAAGACTTTCCAGCTAAGAAATGTAGAGTGTGTTTTTGAAGAGGTATCCGGAGGGAGACTCGAATGTACTGCCCAGATTGTCCTTCAAAGCCTGGGCTGTGTGTGGGTGGTTGTTTTAAGAATTACCACACCTAGAAGAATTACTGGGAACAACCATGAGTGTAAACTGTCTGTTTTGTATTTTCATGTGTTCAGTTTCATGGTTAGCATTTCTGTCATGTACTTAGTTAGAGCTGTTGTGTTTGTAGTTTTGTAATTATTTCTAATTAGTTAGTGGTTTCTTTGTTTAAAAAAAAAGGTGATGCCATTGTGTGTGGAGTGGGGCTTGGCTGAGGGAGTACATAGTGTACATATTGACTTGCTATTGGCTACTGCAACACACTGCCAGCCAAACACCAGTCCACACACACCCATCAGCTGGTGTGATTGCTGTATCAGGCATGTGGGCGTATGTAAGTGATGGGCCCTTGAGTGGCGCTGTCTGTCGATGCGAGTGTTGTAATGTGCTGGGCCCGTGGCTGGCGGCGTGAATGGTCTTGTGCGTGTCATGTATGAAAGGTGTGTGAATGGACTGTAAAGCGGTTGGTGCCTTGCCGTGGCTCTCCAGCTCACGAGCTGTGAGTCATTGGTTCAGTTTTTTGGCCTTTCAGTTATTAACAGTGCTTTTCATTTTTGTGAAATCTCTTGTTAATAAAATTTGATCCACTGAACCATCGCTCACGCTCGTGCCAAATCCAATCAGTATGTGTGGTAAAAATGACAAAACCTGCTCCGCTGTCATCAGGCGTCGCAGCACACCTGTGACACGCTAGGTGCCTCGGGTGGGACCCCGATGATGAAGCAATCCACTAACTTAGTTGGTGGGTGAGGGGTCTTTTTAATATTACCTAAGTGCATTTCTTTTCACAATTTTTTTGTTTGGAACATCACATAAGTATGTGGACACACCAAAATGATCTATTGCAAAACTACCTTTGTTGGGGGGTGGGGGGAGCACCTATGGTTTTGGCCCTGGGTGCAGCCTTCATCTAGGGAAACCTACCAAACCCAGACACATTTTAAAAATAGACACCCCAAGGAGTCCAAGGAGGTGTGGCTTGCCTGGATCCCCCATCATTTTCTTACCCAGACTCCTTGGCAAACCTCAAAAAATCATATTTTCCTCACTTTTCCTTGTTGGATCAATGCTGCGGCACACATTTCCTACCACACAGCGTTCCCCTCAGTCCCCCAAGTAAAATGATACCTCACTTGCGTGGGACCCCAAAGCAGAGTCAGCCTAAAAGATGTATAAAAGAAAAATATGTGCTTATCAACTCGCTGTGCTATCCCCTCAATCTCTACAAGTTTTTGGCCTTATTCTGTTGCAGGCATCTGGCCCACCCACACAAGTGAGGTATAATTTTTATCTGGAGTCTTGGGGGAACGCTGGGTGGAAGGAAATTTGTGGCTCCTCTCAGATTCCAGAACTTTCTGTCACCGAAATGTGAGGAAAAAGTGATTTTTTTAGCCAAATTTTGAGGTTTGCAAAGGATTCTTGGAAACAGAACCTGGTGAGAGCCCCACAAGTCACCCCCTCTTGGATTCCCCTAGGTGTCTAGTGTTTATAACTGGGCAGGTTTGCTTGGTTTCCTTAGGTGCCGGCTGAGCTAGAGGCCAAAATCCACAGGTAGGCACTTTGTAAAAAAAAACTCTGTTTTCTGTGAAAAAATGTGATGTGTCCATGTTGTGTTTTGGGCCAGTTCCTATGGTGGGCGCTAGGCCTACCCACACAAGTGAGGTACCATTTTTATCGGCAGACTTGGGGGAACGCTGGGTGGAAGGAAATTTGTGGCTCCTCTCAGATTCCAGAACTTTCTGCCACCGAAATGAGAGGAAAAAGTGTTTTTTTGGCCAAATTTTGAGGTTTGCAAAGGCCTGGTCAGAGCCCCACAAGTCACCCCATCTTGGATTCCCCTAGGTGTCTAGTTTTCATAAATGCACTGGTTTGCTAGGTTTCCCCAGGTGCCGGCTGAGCTAGAGGCCAAAATCCACAGGTAGGCACTTTGTAAAAAACACCTCTGTTTTCTGCGAACAAATGTGATGTGTCCACATAGTGTTTTGGGCCATTTCATTTCGTGGGCGCTAGGCCTACCCACACAAGTGAGGTACCATTTTTATCGGGAGACTCAGGGGAATGCTGGGTGGAAGGAAATTTGTGGCTCCTCTCAGATTCCAGAACTTTCTGCCACCGAAATGAGAGGAAAAAGTGTTTTTTTGGCCACATTTTGAGGTTTGCAAAGGATTCTGGGTAACAAAACATGGTCAGAGCCCCACAAGTCACCCCATCATGGATTCCCCTAGGTGTCTAGTTTTCAAAAATGCACTGGTTTGCTAGGTTTCCCCAGGTGCCGGCTGAGCTAGAGGCCAAAATCCACAGGGAGGCACTTTGTAAAAAAACCTCTGTTTTCTGTGAAAAAATGTGATGTGTCCACGTTGTGTTTTGGGCCATTTCCTTTCGTGGGCGGTAAGCCTACCCACACAAGTGAGGTACCATTTTTATCAGCAGACTTGGGGGAACGCTGGGTGGAAGGAAATTTGTGGCTCCTCTCAGATTCCAGAACTTTCTGTCAAGGAAATGAGAGGAAAAAGTGATCTTTTGGTCATATTTTGAGGTTTGCAAAGGATTCTGGGTAACAGAACCTGGTCAGAGCCCCACAAGTCACCCCCTCTTGAATTCCCCTAGGTGTCTAGTTTTTAAAAATGCACTGGCTTGCTAGGTTTCCCCAGGTGCCGGCTGACCTAGAGGCCAAAATCCACAGGGAGGCACTTTGTAAAAAACATCTCTGTTTTCTGTGAAAAAATGTGATGTGTCCACGTTGTGTTTTGGGCCCTTTCCTTTTGTTGGCGCTAGGCCTACCCACACAAGTGAGGTACCACTTTTATCGGGAGACTTGGGGGATCGCTGGGTGGAAGAAAATTTGTGGCTCCTCTCAGATTCCAGAACTTTCTGTTACCGAAATGAGAGGAAAAAGTGTTTTTTTGGTAGAATTTTGAAGTTTGCAAAGGATTCTGGGTAACAGAACCTGGTCAGATCCCCACAAGTCACCCCATCTTGTATTCCCCTAGGTGTCTAGTTTCCAAAAATGCGCTGGTTTGCTAGGTTTCCCCAGGTGTCGACTGAGCTAGAGGCCAAAATCCACAGGTAGGCACTTTGCAAAAAACACCTCTGTTTTCTATGAAAAAATGTGATGTTTCCACGCTGTGTTTTGACCCATTTCCTTTCGTGGGTGTTAGGCCTCCCCCCCCCCCCCAAGTGCGGTACCATTTTTATCGGGAGACTTGAGGAAACACAGAATAGCAAAACAAGTGTTATTGCCCCTTGTCTTTCTCTACATGTTTTCCTTCCAAATGTAAGGCAGTGTGTAAAAAAGACATCTATTTGAGAAATGCCCTGTAATTCACATGCTAGTATGGGCACCCCAGAATTCAGAGATGTGCAAATAACCACTGCTTCTCAACACCTTATCTTGTGGCCATTTTGGAAATACAAAGGTTTTCTTGATAATATTTTTAACTTTTTATATTTCAGCAATTTAATTGCTGTATACCCGGTATAGAATAAAAACCCATTGCAAGGTGCAGCTCATTTATTGGCTCTGGGTACCTAGAGTTCTTGTAAACCTACAAGCCCTATATATCCCCGCAACCAGAAGAGTCCAGCTGACGTAACGGTATATTGCTTTCAAAAATCTGACATTGCAGAAAAAAGTTATATAGTAAAACGTGGAGAACAATTGCTGGTTTTTTCACCTCAATTTCAATATCTTTTTATTTCAGCTGTTTTTTTCTGTAGGAAACACTTGTAGGATCTACGCAAATGACCCCTTGCTGAATTCAGAATGTTGTCTACTTTTCAGAAATGTTTAGCTTTCTGGGATCCAGCATTGGTTTCTCACCCACTTTGGTCACTAACTGGAAGCAGGCTGAAAGCACAAAAAATAGTAAAAATGGGGTATGTCCCTGTAAAATGTCAAAATTGTATTGAAAAATTGGGTTTTCCATTTCAAGTCTGCCTGTTCCTGATACTGGGAAGATGGTGATCTTGCCACCGCAAACCCTTTGTTGATGCCATTTTCAGGGAAAAAACCATAAGCTGCCTTCTGCAGCCCTTTTTCCCCATTTAAAAAAAAAAAAAAAAAAAAACTTTTCACTGTATTTTGGCTAATTCTTGGTCTCATTCAGGGGAACCCACAAAGTCTGGGTACCTCTAGAACCCCTAGGATGTTGGAAAAAAAGGATGCAAATTTGACATGGGTAGCTTATGTGAACAAAAAGTTATGAGGGCCTAAGCGCAAACTGCCCCAAATAGCCAAAAAAAAGGCTCGGCACAGGAGGGGGAAAAGGCCTGGCAGCGAAGGGGTTAATACATTTTATAGACGATTCTTTTTATGCTGTCTCAAACATATTCTGAAATCCCTTGCCTTTAAGAAATGCAGAGATGCCTTAACATATCGTCAGCAGTCCTGATGTTTGTTATAGTGTATGTTGTTTTCTTAAAATGTCTGTAAGTTGCAGGAAATCAATGGAAGGGTAATGGCAGGTTACTCAGCATAGTATAGGGACCTGTTGCCTTCACCATAGCGGTGGCTTCTCCTTGATGTATCAATGTACTTTATTGCAGAGGTTTTGTTTATTGTACGAGACACGTCTCTTCCTGACTTGTGAAATTTCAAGTTGTATTCATTTTATGGTATTTCACTGTAATGATGAATTGTATTATGCTCTTTTATCAAATCAAATAAAGATATATTGACTTGTGTACTAAATGTTCTTTTCCTTCTTTTAAAGAAAAAGCACTGAGTGAGCAATAATGTATTGAGTACTGTTGTTGCATGCCAGTGAATTGGGATTGCTTGCCCACAACACCTCCCATGAAGAGGCCTTGAACTACACTGCTTTGCTACCCTTTAGAGAGTCCAGTGCCACTGTAGGCAATGGCTGCAAAGCCCCTTTCTGATATGTATATGTTTGCTGTGTATGTTGTCTGTTATGTGATGTGTAGTGTTTGGTATGTTTTATGATGACTGTAGCTCTCACCCGAAACGTAAAATGTGAAAATTAATGAAATACTTAAAAAATACATGAATGCCATTCAGAGAAAAAATGTATTGCTACATGTTAACACTACAGAATTAATTAAAATAATATTTTTATTGTTTTTTGCATTGGTATGCAAGCCATTATGGGGCATTATTTTTTTTGTTACTTATGTCAGTTTGTACGGTTGTGCATAGCAATGGATTTGTATAAGAATATGGAAACTAGTTACCCAGAAACCCATTACTTTCACCCCAACAATCAACTTTTAAATTATATTCCTCACCATTACTCTTGTTCTTTGGGGGTAATCCCTTGAACCCTCTCCTACTTAGCCCTCCCCACCCCCCACCAATTCTTGTGAAGCGCACATCTCATAGTTTCCCAACTTCTCCTCCTCAAATGCATGGCTATAGTTTTCTTGATATATTTTTCCATGGTAATGGTTTTCTTTGTTATTAATTCAAGATAATTCAACATAACGTGTGTAGCATTACCTATGCTGAAAAACCATAAATAGCCAATCAGCCGCTGTGGAAAACTGGCTGTCAATGCAAGTCTAGCAATCACAACCAGCAGGCCAATCAATTGCAAAATTCTTAAAGAAATGGAATGGAAATTATGATTCATCATACCACTGATTTTCGACATTCCGGTGTCTTAATGCCTGTAGAGCACTTCTGTGCAAGTTCCGTGATATCTTTGACGCGCTCCACTTGCTTCTCGTAAGAGCACTTTTGAAGATACTGGGAGAACATAATAATACCCCTGAAACAGAATCAAGCTGTAATCAAAATCTAAACAAAGCAAACATAAATTAGAATATGAATGTCCCTCAGGGTAAAGGGTCCTCATTTTCAAACACCCACTAACCATGTAACACTCAAAAGTCAATAAGGGGGAAGATTCCATCGCTGATGCATAGCGTTGAACTGTAAAGCAGATCAGTAACAAATGCTACATACAGCACCTTACTAATAGCCAAGGACAGTCATAAAAACATCAGCACTTTCGTGGAATTTACGTAATATTTTACAGACCCCTTTTGAACAAAGCGCTACAGAAGATATTTTGGAAGGATTTTCAACCTCAATGAGCTTGAACAAGCAAAACAAAAATCAGTGGCGTGTTACAGAGAAATCCGTGCAAACATGCGAAGTACTGAAACTAAAAACAAAGAAATGCTGGGTGGTGCGAATATTGCAGTAAAAAATGAATCCGTCATAATAACTACAGTATCCTCATCTCTCAAAGAGATTCAATGATCAGAGGCGTTTTTCCCCCGTTTTCCGGATCACAAGTAAGAACAAGTTGATACATTTTGGGAATAATGATGCATAAGAGATATCTGATTGCAAAAACTGAAAGCTAGGGCGAAGGAAGTATATAGAAAAGCCAACAACTTCCACTGCACTGTGCAGTGAAACGCATTAATTTACAATCTTAAGCGACCTCAGAATAAACCCATAGAGCAGACAGTTAATATCAAAGTAAATGAGAGCAGGCTATACCAGCCCAATAGCGGATTGCTACTTGAAGACACAACTAAAGCAAGAAGAGCCCCAGTGCGTTAAGGTTGGAAGTAATTTTCAGTTTTCGTTACCCATGTCATGGCATAAATAATAACGTTGCCTTCTAGAGGCCAAACCGCAATTTGTGTACATATTGGTCATCCACTGTGGGTTAGGTGAGGCGCAAATACACTCAGGGCCCAATTCTAGAAGCCATGTGCTCATAAATCATGTTTAAAAATAAACATTGCAGGATTACAGCTTTTTGGCATTCACAAAGGTAACCTAAAAGCAGTAAATCCATTTACTCTTACATAAGTGTATGTCACAAATGGGTACAATAAAATAGGAATACGTTTAACGCAAAAGAGGGAAGAATGAGACGATCAAGGAGTGGCTAGCCATGAAGTTTTTGAATGCCCACAAACATGTACATTTGTGACCATTCACAAACTTTTCTCTGATGCTTTCCCACCTTGAAAATAGCCAGTTACTCCAGCAATCAGGGCCGCCTTTGGAGCAGTGCGACCCAGCAGCCGCACCTGGCGTTCATCTCGCAGGTGCTGTGTTTAGGAATAACGTACCTGCTGCGGAGTTCTTTGTGTGTGGAGCAGTTTTCAGGCAACAACAAAAGTGTAAAGATAACTCTGGAGATTAATGTTCCTGCTAGAGAAGGATTGAAGTTGTGTCTAGTGTTAGGTATGATTCATCACAAAGTATCTCACAGGGTTAAAATGCCTGCTGCAAAGAACACTGCAGATCACAGAACTGTGTTTTATGTGGATAGCCTGAACAAAGAGCGGCATGCAAACTGCATAGTACACCTTAGAACATTAAGGGCCATATTTATACTTTTTGACACAAAACTGCGCTAACGCAGTTTTGCGCCAAAAAAATTAGCACCGGCTAACGCCATTCTGAAGCGCCATGCGGGCGCCGTATTTATTGAATGGCGTTAGCCGACCGGTGCTGCCTGGTGTGCGTGAAAAAAAACGACGTACACCAGACAGCGCCGGCGTAGGGGAAAATGGCGTTTGGGCGTCCAAAAATGGGGCAAGTCAGGCTGAGGCAAAAAAATCGCCTCAACCCGATTTGCGCCATATTTTTACGACGCCCAACCCCCATTAACATGACTCCTGTCTTAGCAAAGACAGGAGTCATGCCCCCTAGCCCAATGGCCATGCCCAGGGGACTTATGTCCCCTGGGCATGGTCATTGGGCATAGTGGCATGTAGGGGGCACAAATCAGGCCCCCCTATGCCACAAATGTTTTTAAAAAAAAATACTTACCTGAACTTACCTTAATGTCCCTGGGGTGGGTCCCTCCATCCTTGGGTGTCCTCCTGGGGTGGGCAAGGGTGGCAGGGGGTGTCCCTGGGGGCAGGGGAGGGCACCTCTGGGCTCATTCTGAGCCCACAGGTCCCTTAACGCCTGCCCTGACCCAGGCGTTAAAATCCGGCGCAAATGCGGTTTTTTTTGCCCCGCCCACTCCCGGGCGTCATTTTTGCCCGGGAGTATAAATACCACGCACATGCCTCGGAGTCATTTTTTTAGACGGGAACGCCTACCTTGCATCTCATTAACGCAAGGAAGGTGTTCACGCAAAAAAATGACGCTAACTCCATGAACTTTGGCGCTAGACGCGTCTAACGCCAAAGTGTAAATATGGAGTTAGTTTTGCGTCGAAAAAAACGACGCGAATTCGGCGCAAACGGAGTATAAATATGCCCCTAACTGTTTCTCTAGTCTTTCTTTAGCCTAGATTGGTAAAAAGGGTTTGTTTGGACAGAAATACATTCTTATTAGTAAAGCCAAAAACAATCACCTATGGTATGTTTCAAATCCTGAATTTGCTTCTTAAGACCAAACGTTCTTAACATATGCGTATTGTTATGGATTGCCCGCTACTCACTGTAATCCTTACTGTCTAATGTAACATTTCCTGGGGACTGATTTACACATGTATTATATTCATTGTCGCTGTATAATGTGTGTGTGATGTTAAGTGCTGTGACACCTACAGTGGTATGAGCGGCACATTAAGACAAATGAAATGCATGTTAGACAGGAGCCAAGGAGCGATGGGTGGCAATGTCGGAGGATGGTAGTGAGGGAATATGGTGGGAGGTCATTGGGGTATCGGGGGCCAAAAACGGGTTGTTTCAAAGGGCGCCACCAAAGCTTAAGCCAGCTCTGCCGGCAATACGCTGAAATAAATGCCCTTCCACGGTGAAAAGAGAAGAGAACACACAAACTTGTTGGGATAGTGCATTCTCAATTGTGGATAAAATAAGAAAAATAGCCATTTGTACGTCAGGTCTTCCTTTCCTCAATACGGAACTGTACACTGTGCACAATAGGAAGGAGTGGTAAATCTGCATCTATGAGAAGTGGAACTTTTACTGCTGTAAACTTAGGGTTTCCTTTCTGAACAGGTTCCTCAGAAATTATTTGTTATCTTTAATAAAGGTAAACATTCAGTTAAACCCAGTACCAAAATGTATCTTTGGGGATATGTGTGTGAGCACAAAGAATAACCCGGTACTCACTCTAAGCCATCAAAAATGTTTTTTTATTGCAAAATGTTATTGATTTTCTTGCTTTTATTGATTGTTATTGATTTTTGCCAACATCTCCACAAATACAAAAATCAATAGGCAGTTAACTTGACGATATTATAGATTATTACCTGGCTATGAAGAAAGCTTAATGGAAAATTTGACAGTCATTTCCAAGCTCTCCAGTGTTTAATTAGGGTGCAGGGAGAAATCAATGCAGAGAATCCTACTGTCCACGATCGATCAACAGGACGCATTACCTCTTCTTAGTTTGAAAAGAGGTTCAGGAATATTTTTAACCTCCTCCAGTTCTGTTGCCTTAAAGGCAGATTTAAAGGCGATCTGTCTGCAGCCAAAGATTATACTAATATTAAAAGCAAAACATGTTTTTATAGTAGAGCGTTTCCATCTGCGCTCTTAAACTTCCATAATTCATGATGAGTTAAATCAAATTTACCTCAGAGAAAGGACGAACCTAAAAGCTAAAAAAAAAAATCTGCCACCCAAAAGTAGTCTTTAAGAATCCTTTTTCCTCGCTTGGGCAGCCGCCTACTAAAATTCATTGCAGTAGGTACTAGATGTTGTCTCATTTAGGTCATGTCAACAGGGTTCAGTTTCCTTGTGCTCCATGTTTATCATCCACAATACAAAGACTGTGGCCATGTGATCTGAAGTGGTGCTGGGAAGTGGCCGGGGTATTGAGTTAAAAAAAACTTTTACTCCCTGTAAAGTTCTAGAAGCTAATGGAAACTGACAAATAGTTGGTTACCTCTAAAAAGACCAAAATGGTTGTAGACACAATTGTACATAAAAAACGTTATCGAACTGTCTTTCATTGATATTGATGAAAAACATATAATTAACAGGCATAAAATCCAACATAATCCAAAATGTTTTCTCATATAACACCAAAAGCACCAGTAACAAATGCGCATGAACGTGTCAATGTGGCTGTGGGGATACAATATGACCAGCACATTTACACACGGCAAAGTCTGTGCACTAATTCATTGCCCGTGCCATCTTGTATAGTGTAGATATTCAGTCTCACTATGCAAGATCTGCAATATTACAGAATTGTCAACATATATAATAATAATTTCTAGTGCTTTTATCAGGACACTTTTTAGAAACAGTTACAATCATGCCAAGAAAGCAGTCCACTAATTGTTTTAGATCACACCTGTAAATAATAATAGATTTCTTCTACTGTGTGAGGCCTTTTACCAATATTAATTATATGTTTATTTAATAATTTGTTACATCACTTTTATCCAAGCTGCATTGCATGCAAATACCAATGAATGGTATAATAAAAAGTAATACTACACGTCTCTAAAAGGATAAGATATCAGCATTCTGCTACAGGCAGTAGATGCTCCTTTTCTTGTTTCCTGTAAATAGAGTAGGGGCAGAGTGGATAGAGATAGAGAGATTTATCCTGAAGTGTGGAGCATCGAGTGCGAAGGAACAAAAGAAGCACAACGAGGTCAGGAAACGGAGAGAAGAAACTGTAAGCTAGAACAAAAGCACTGAGAAGGGTTTAATGGAGAAATCAATCACCACTGTTAAGGCAGAGCAAGTGCATGTAAACATAAAAAAAATGCAAAGATAGAATGCAACTGAGTAGTGATCGGAACGTACTGAAATTGAATGCGTTATGGAGAAATATATGTGTGATAGTGAAGATAAAAGAGGGAGCAGATGCAGGAATTTTGAATAGAATAAGGTGACATAAGGAGATACTAAAAACACCATCACATGGGAAAGAGAAATAGATTTTAAACTGTATTTTATTGATTTTTCATTCATACCTTATAATAAAAACATAAAGGGCAACGTTGTCAGTGTCACACATTTTACCACAAGACGGCAACAAATATGGGTGCCTCCATCATATCAGGTATTACAACATCAGAGAGGTGCACACATTTGCAGATACAGTAAAAAAAAAAGAAAAAGAATTAACACATAACATTACCTGGTCGTCATATTTATAAGCAATATCAGCCTCGACTAGGTTAGTTATCCCTCTGTATCAGAGCTACCGTCGGAGCTCGAGTCTCCAGCCACATTAAATTTTTCAAGCAATTGTGCCCAAAGCACAATCTCTTCCCGTGACCTTTCATCGGAGTGGGCCAGCCTCGGGTGATGCTCTTCCGCCACTCCATTAAGTCTCTCAGCCACTGGGCAACCAGAGGGGCTCCTGTGCCCAGCAATCAGATGGTCACACGATGTTTCACTTGGTGAAGAGCTAGTTGGGCGAGATTGTAGGGGATTTTCTGTCCTTTTGACCTGGCCACGGCACCCAATAAACAGGCAATTGGTTTCAGGGGAATCACCAGTCCGGTGATCTCTGCAATACGTGGTATTACTTGTCTCCAGAAGAATTAGACTCCGATGCATTCCCAATCTAGATGTAGAAAAGTGCAGCTGATCACCCCACAGCTTACACATGTGGCCTTTCTAGCAGGTTCTTTTCTGCTTAGCTTATAAGGTGTATCATAGGTGTGGTGTGAAAAATGAAAATGAAGCAGCTTGAACCTTTTGTTACCCGACACCGTGCCTACCAGTTGCAGATGTGCAATCCCACTCAGTATCTGCAAAGGACTCTCCCAAGTCATGCTCCCAGGCCCTCCGCACTACAAGTGGATATTTGCACATGTCTCCCGAGCGGGCCCTTTAAAAAAGTGGGTTGACCCTCCCCCACCCAATGAGCCCATCATGCACTTCCTAAGGCTGCAGCGCTGCAGGGAAATCAGTCCACAACTCCTTCTCAACACTCTCTAATTTGGTGTACTGGAAGAACTGTCCGGGGCTTACACCAAAGGAGTCCTTGGCATCTTGGAAGGTGACAAAGGTTTCACTGGGATACAAATCTTCTACCACCTGACAACCCCCTGTCCTACAGAGATCTATTGACATGTCACTGTCTATAGCTCGAAAGAGTACAAGAGCCAACACCTGTCACTCCCTGTTTAAGGAGGCAATAAGGACAACCTTCTGAACCACCTTTTCCTAGACCACTGCTGTGGTTTTAGCTATATATGGTGCAGGATACTTCCATCTGGCCCCGCTCATCAACAACCATGCCAAGATCTTTCCTGCAGCCAGATTCCCCACTAGCTGCTTCTCCCTAGTGTTCTGCTAAGCCATCCAATGAGCAGCATGTTGAAAATATGCTGCGTAATAATAAAACTGTATATCGGGGGCAGCTAGCCCCCATCCTCTAAGTCCCTCCTAAGCACAACCAGTGCCACCCTACTGCGTTTACCCGCCCATAACAGGGACACCAACAAGTTATCCAACCTCCTAAAAAACCTAGGCTCGAGTGGGAAAAGTGAGTTTTGGCTGAGGTATAGACAGCGCAATGGGAAGACCATCTTTGTTATTACTGCTCTGACCTTCGCGGAGAAAGGAAACCCTGTTTCAGAATGCGATCGAATTCTCAAGACCCAGCACAACCCTGTCCGCATTCCTGGGCCTTTGCTCTGCTTTGGTATTAGTGACCCAAATCCCTAGATATCTGAAAACTCCTGTCTCCCAGTGTGGCCCCACAGCCGGAAATTGATCATGGTGTTTCCCAATTAACCCACCCAGGGGGAATAAGAGTGATCTCCGGACATTAACTTATAGACCAAAAACCTCATCAAAAACTCCCAGCAGTTGCATTAGGAGCAGAACCAACTCAGCTGGGGATCGAACGTAAACAAGCACATCATCTGTATAAAATGATAACACATGGGTGGAATCACCCACTCAGATCCCTCAATGCTCCAGTTCCCTGCACAGCAACACATCAAGGGGCTGGACCGTAAGTGCAAAAAGAAGGGGGTGAAAGGGGACACCCCTGCCTGGTTCCCCTAACAACCATCCACAACTCCGAGTGGTCACCCCCAACCCTAATGTAAATAGAGGGCTCAGTGTACAGGAGCTGTTTCAAGTCACAGAATTTGGGTCCAAATCCCAGGTCCCTCAAGATAGCCATTAAATATCTCCATTCCACCATATCAAATGCTTTTTTCAAGATTGAGGGAGACCAATGCCATGTCCTCCTTGCCACCTAGAGTGTCATGTAGAACAGGGGTAAGCCTGTGCAAATTGTAGTTGGTACTACTTGCAGGCATAAAGCTGCATTTGTCTTTGTGAACCACCACCTGCAACTTTGATGCTAGGAGTTTTACATAATACCTTAAGGCACAAATTAGGCATGGTAAGGGGACTGTACAAAGAGGGATCCACCAGATTATTTCCTGGTTAAAGCATGAAGCACACAATTCCATCTCATAAGGACACTGGAAGGATCCCCCTCCCTCGCCTCCAGGAAGACCTCCCGTAATTTCTCCCTCTGCAAGGTAGATTAAGTCTGACAAAAGTCTATGGGGAACCCATCCCCATGAGGGGCATTGGACTTATGAAGGCATTACCCAGCTCCTCTACTTTGATTTTCTCTTCCATGTCCTGTATGTGACCTTGCTGCAACTGCCAGGAACCTGTCTATCACCCTCTCTTGGACAGTAGTGTCCACCCAATACACCATTTTAAAGAGCTCTAGGAAGGCAGCTAAGATCTCCTGCCGCCTGGTCCACAGTTCCGCTGGAACATTCTAGATTCATAGTATGGGAGTCATCTCTGTTACACACCTAAGAATCCAGCCAATATCTTGCCCGATTTATTGTCTTCCCTGTGTAAGAGCTGATGGTAGGATTTAAGGGTGGTATTATCCAAAGTATCCCAGAGCTACAGTGTGCACATCCTCTGAGGTTGCTTCATGTTTCTGGAGGTCAGCCAATTATCCCTCTTGTACTTTAAGGTCCGCTACCAATCACCTATGCACCCTACAGACGGTTCCTATGCATTCTTCTCTGACCACAGCCTTGAGGGTCTCCCACTCAACCGCTCTAGTGTCCAAAGTTCCCCAATTCACTTCCACTTAGGTCTCTAGAGTTTGCACCAGTGTTTCCTGGCACACAAAATCAGTTAAGAGGTTGGAGGGCATTCGACAACTTCTTGTCCTATGAGACAAAACTCCCCAGGAGAGGTTCAATAGCACAGGAGCATGATCAGAGAGAAAATGCCCCAGATGCACCACTACAGGAATCCTTGCAAGATCAAGTACGCCCAGCAGAAATCTGTCTAGATTACTGTAAGTACCATGCGTTAGTGAGTGACAACTGTACTCACCTCCCCTGGTTGCAATGTGCGCCAGCCATGCAACAGTCCTGAATTACGCATGGTTGCCTGTAGGGAATCCACCTTAAGTGGTTTAGTGCTCCTTTTGGGTGGATACCAATCCTCTTCCTCATTCAGGATACTGTTAATGTCACCTGCCCAGAGAATAGGGGAGCCCAAACTGTCCTCTTTCAGGTCCTGGAGTCCCCTATAAAAGTGCCATTTGTCTATGTCAGGGCATATGAGTTGAGAATAGTGACATCCCTGGCATCCAATGAGCCCTGCACAAAGAGATAGTGCCCCTCCATGTCGGCTTCACTTTAAGTTTGTCTAAGGAGGACCCCGTGGCCATCCATATAACCACCCCCCTGGGGCATGAGGAGTAAGAGATAAAATAGTTGACTCCTCCATTTCTTACTTTATTTCTGCACTTACCACACTCCCATGAGGTGCATTTCCTGGAAACAAGCTATGTGGACGTTGTGGCGTCTGAGGAACGTGCGGACCCTATAACACTTGCTGTAATCTCTGAGCCCTCATATGTTCCAAGTGATCATATTTATCTGTACAGCCATATGTACAGGATAACCCTAACTGCTCTCCAACCCAGGCACCCACCCACACAAAGTTCCATATTTCCCACCACCTAGGATAGAGTCTCATGTGTTGTCTGCTTCCCAGTACTCCAATGGTAAACAAACAACTCCTAAAAACGGGGCCACAGAACAAGAAAACTGTATGAACTCCCTGACTCCGGGTTAAGCAGCATATCAACATCAACAATTTATCATACTGCAAATTCAATGCATTTCCTTCTGTCAGGACCTACAACCTAATCCCTGACCCCCCAACACGTTCCTAACACTGAATGTGGAGAGGGATCCGACAACCTCAGGCACAAAATAATGCCATCTTATATAATACAGTGCATGATATACCAAACCAGCACCAAAAGGTAGCCCCTGAAAACAAACATCCTAGAGGACCCCAACTGCATAAGAGATTCAACGAGAGGACTCCCCCTGGCATAAAAAAGAAAGGTGGTTAAACAGTGGTTCTACACAAAGGCATCTCAAAAGTAAATACATAACTTCTCAGAATCAATTTGCATCGACGAGGTCCTCCGAACAGACCCAGTGTTCTTCAGCCTCGGGGGCTGTTCCGAGGAGGCCAGTGTCATGGTGCTATCATTCTTAATGAGCACCCTAGATGGACCTGCCTCTGAAGCCCTCCAGGAAGGACCACCTGCACAAGCAGAGCCCCTGGTTCCCGACATCCTGGGTCCTGTTCCCTCCCTGGGTACCACACATCCACACATCCTCAGGGTTCTCAAAGAAGTTAGAGTTGTCCCCGACAACAACCTCCGTCTGGCAGGATACAACAATATGTAGCAGAGGCCCATAGAACAAAGCTTGGCTTTGACCTCTAAGAATGTCCTACGGGCCCCTTGCACATTATTGGTGTTGTCTGGGTAAATGGAAAGCTTCCAGTTCTCATACCTCACAGTGTCAGTATCCTTAGCCGTGCAGAGAATGAAGTCCCTGTCTTTGTAGCTCAAAATGCGGGATACTATGGCCCACAGTGGCACCCCAAGATGAAACAGCGCCACAAGGGTACGATGTGCTCTCTCAATGGCGAACATGGAAAGAATCCGGAGGGCTTCAGGGTATCTTGGATCCATTGCTGCACAAAGTGTTCTTTGACCACCCCACCCCTTCCAGGAACCCCAGGAGGTGCACATTGTTAGGGAATGACCTTCCCTGTGCATCTTCCAGCTGCACCTCCAGGGCCCCCGACCTGCACATGAACCAGGCCACCTGCTTCTTCAAGGAAACCACATCAGTTTGGAGCTTCACTATCAAACCCTGACAGGCAATTTGCGGAGGTCCATACGCAGCAGGTTGACCTCTAGGGCACAGTTTCAATTTTGTTCTCCAGGGCTACCCTGGAGCTCTGAATGGCTGCTAGTATCTCCGCCCTGGAAGGTTCATCCGGGGGAAGATCTGGATCAGGGCACCCCTCGCAAGAGCTCTTGCCTGTGGCTGCTGTAGAGCGGCTGATGGTGTACTGCTTCATAGTGTTCCCCTACAGGGACCCAGACTGTTTATTCCTCCCCATGGATATATCATAGTGGCTTCAGAGGACCTCATGCCTGAGCCCGCAGGTCTCTAAAGGAGTAAAAGGCTCAACAGGAACCAAGCCTTCCTCACAGCAAGCCACGTCTTGTAGTATATACCAGCAGATGGAAAAGGCATCCTTGTGCCCAACAGAATATACCAATGTCCCCCCAATCAAGAGGGGGTAAAGCCAGATGGCTCTCCCCTTCTCTAGAGACCAGGGCAGGGGGACTGCAAAGGGCAAGGATGAACCGGGGTTGCAATGCCAGGAGGCAGAACACAGTCCACCAGTGGGATTGATGGTGTTCCAGTTACAATAATGATCAGCTAGAGCAGAGTGTACAACTCCCATTCAATCACCCTCCAAGGTTCTGAGATTGTTAAAATGCATGGCACAGTGCCCAACATGGTTGCTTAGGTATTTCAGGGAGACGAACGAACCTCAGGGTGGTGCCAATAGTGGAAATCAACATGTAGCTAGGCTGCTCTCGCTCATCTGAATTGTTGGCTGCTCGCCAGCTCCGCCGACCTCGCCCTCCCCACAGTCCCCCGCATCCAACACACCACCTCCGGCGGCAGATCCTTCTCCCACCTCGCCCCCAAGACTTGGAACTCCCTTCCCACCAACCTATGCAAGACCCAAGACGTACTAACATTCAGAAAACACATAAAAACATGGCTTTTCGAGCAGTAACCGGCCACTACCCCCCCCCCCCAGCGCCTTGAGACCCTTCCGGGTGAGTAGGGCACTTAAGAAATTATTTGATTGATTGATTGATTGATTGGCTCAAGTACCGATGTCCACGAGGCCACACCACAAATGAAACCTCCACTGAGGCGACTGTTAGTCCTGTTAGCTCTGCCAACCCATGCTCAGCCCCACTCTGCCTCCAGCCTGCTGCAAGGCCCGAGGGGTAAGCCTGCCACAGGAACTATACGAGAACCTCTTACCGGGCCCAGACCGCCAAGGATCAAATGCTTCAAAGAGCACCAGGAGGGGCCTGGCTCAGGACCACACTCTAGGAGCCTGAGAGCTCCTGCTCTGGGCGGAAAGGAAATGCTAGTCTGAAGGGGTATTGCCCACTTGTGAAGCGACCTCGAGAGTCCAAGAGGTCGTTGCTCTGCTAGCCTTGGGTCTCACCACCCATAGGCCTCCAGGCCTGCCACGAGGAGTCCCATGCTGCCACTCCTTGGGGTGTCCCCCACCTCATGGTGCTGAATAACAGGGTGCCGGGCTGTTGCTTGGCTGTGCCTGTCCGTGATCGGGAGTCAACAACAGGATTCAGGCCAGGATTGTGAAGGACTGGGCTGGGATCAGAGGGAGCCTACTAGGTGTGTGTCCTATCAGCCATCTAGCGTGTGCACACTCCCTGCAAAAAAAGTAATAATTACTGTGAAAAACTAACATATCATGAAAAAGCCGTTAAGGAGAAGATTTTTCACTTGTTAAAGCAAGTGACAGTTCCTGACCCCAGATGAAAATTGTTACAAAAAAAAATGATGAGTCAATAATTCTGAGAATCCTAAATGGGGAGGAAAACAGGGTAAGACTCAAAGATGAGAATACAAAGCAGAGTAACCAGAGCTAAAGACCAGGAAAGAAAACAATCTCAGTTTTCATAGAGCTGATTTTGGAGGAATTCAACAACATCTAGTTTTCCGTGGCAGAGAGGCAGGTAGTGATCTAATTATAAAGGGACTGAGTGAAAGGGGAAACTGAGATCTGGCAACCATTGGCATAATAGTGTATGTTAAAACCACACAAAGAAATAATGGAGGCTAAACTAGTAGCATAGATCGAAACCAGTAGAGCACTTAGCATAGAGCCTTAAGGTACATTACAAAGCATAAGGTAGGAAGAGAATACCACCCCTTTCCAGTAAACTACAAAGAGCGATTGGTGAGATAAGATGCAGCCATTTATGAATAGTATCCGAAATCCCTAGTTTAAAATTAAAACAAGGATGCATAACAAAGCATAAGAATTGAGTGATCCACCATGTCAAAAACAGCAAAGAGATTGACGAGAATAAGGATAGAAGATTGTTCATTGCGATGAGCATTAAGTAGAATATTAAGCAAAGAAAGATGTGCCGGCTAATTAGAATAGCCAGAACGAAAACCGTATGAACAGAAGATAAAACATTGAGGTGAAAAAAGACAAAGGGCATAAAGTAAATTCAAAAATTAAGTTAGATGCAGTAGTTGTAACAGAATCCATTGAGGATGATAAAAAAAAGGCTAATATAGACACCCACACCCTTGATCCTAGGGTAATGGAAAAAAAAAATTATTTGGAGGTAGTATTTGCAGCAGCCTACTTTACCTATTAAGCTCTCAATACTATAACGTATTTATGTGTTTCTATGCATTGATTACATACAATTTGAATTGATGTATTAGGCAGTCATAATACTTGTTGGTACTTAGTATTGAATTAATATAAAGTCCCACCCAGTTCTCATTGATGGAACCATTTATCAATCCTTCGTTTTATTTATGAATTCTTATCCTGGACACTCTAACACTTGGCACAACTGGATGTAATATACACAGAAGAGACAGCCACATCCTCAGTAAGGGCACCTATTCAAACATGGCTCTCTGTTTAAAGCTAGGTTAATGGCATACACACTTGCACAGCAGGCTATAGGTAATTGTTTGAAACCAAACTTTGTGTGCTCAGCTTTTTAGTCCATCCCTGGTATTCAGGGAGAGACTGAAACCCACAAAAGCTGTGCGGCCAGCATCACCTGTCAGAAACTAAGATGGGACGTTCTTCCAAAGATAAAGGCAGTATTAGGCAATCTCTTAGTTATTAGTAGATGCCAGACTGCCAATGAAGGGGCATGGCAAAATATTACTTTGCTAGTGCACCAAAAATTCTAGCACATTCTCTACTTAAAGAGTTTCAAGCATTAGGTTTATTTAACATAATAATACCAAATCTGATTTATTTCAGACTATTGAATTATGGGCCAGATGTAGGAAACTGTTTGCGACTCGCAAACGGCAAAATTTGCCGTTTGCGAGTCGCAAAACGCAGTTTCCTATGCAGAAATGCATTTTGCGAGTCGGAACCGACTCGCAAAATGCATTTCCGACTCGCAAATAGGAAGGGGTGTTTCCTTCCTATTTGCGACTCGCAGTGGGATGCAATGCCATTTGCGACCGCGTACGCGGTCGCAAATGGCATCGCAGTTACCATCCACTTCAAGTGGATGGTAACCCACTCGCAAATTGGAAGGGGTCCCCATGGGACCCCTTCCAGTTTGTGACTGGACCCAAAAATATTTTTTCAGGGCAGGGAGTGGTCCAAGGGACCACTCCCTGCCCTGAAAAAATACCGAAACTAAAGGTTTCGTTTTTTTTTTAAGTGCAGCTTGTTTTCCTGTAAGGAAAACGGGCTACACTTAAAAAAAAAAAAAACTGCTTTATTTAAAAGCAGTCACGAACATGGAGGTCTGCTGACGACAGCAGGCCTCCATGTTTGCGAGTGCCTATACTCGCTATGGGGCCGCAATTTGCGACCCACCTCATGAATATTCATGAGGTGGGTCATTGCGACCCCATAGCGACTCGCAGTCGGTGTCTGAGACACCGTACTGCATACCAAGTTGCGAGTTGCAATTTGCGAGTCGGATGGACTCGCAACTTGCAATTTGGTTTGTTGCTACATCTGGCCCCAAGTTTCATATTTCTGAATAGATACTGACTACCATTACCCAACCTTATTTTGCATTCTTCTAGCACAGGACTAGCTAAATTAGTAAAATGAGATTTAATACCAACAATGCCTTCTTATCAAGAATACCTTTATTTCAACATGGCTCTAATCTCAATCTGCCTTAACCTAGATGACTAGGGGCCACATGTACAAATATTTGGATTTGCAATTTCCTAATTGTGATTCCATGTAAATCTCAATTCCTGGTGGGTTGCAAATAGACCGGCCTCATTCCCACTGGGAATTGCAAAAATTACAGGGATGGTGTCAGCAGACCACCATGTCTGTGATTGCTTTTGAATAAAGCAATCTTTTTCTTTTTTGAGGCAGCCCGTTTTCCTTAAAGGAAAACAGTCTGCGTTTAAATTGAAAGAAAATGAAACCTTTCAGTTTCATTTTGATGAGTAGGCAGTGGTCCGAACGTTTTCACATGCATTCACAAAGGGGAAAGGTCCCTTGGGGACCCCTTCCCCTTTGCAAATGGGTTAGCACCAATTTGAAATTGGTGCTAACTGTGATTGTTTTGCGACCACATTCACGGTTGCAAAACAATCATTCATACCATTTAGATTCGGTATTAGGAAGGGATGCCCTAAACACGCCCCTTCCTAATACCGAATCGCTAAATCGAAATTTGGGCCTAATACATCCCAAAAAGCATTTTTCTAGTAGTGATCAGGCCGATTCTGTGAATCGCCACATTTGCGACTAGAAAAATGCTTTGTACATGTGGCCCTCACTCTTCTAACTATAGTCCTACGACTTGGACCGATACAGTAATTTGGAGATCATGGTAGTCAGTGTAAAAGCCATATCGATCTAATAGTGTTGTTGAAGTAACAATCCGTCACTATAAGGGCAGTTGATGTGAAGGGATAAAGTTACATTTTCAGCTTTACGCAAATTGTGTCTTTTTTAACTTTATGTTGTGTGCAGTTTGAAGGCTTTTGTTATAACAACACTCACAGCTTATTGAGATTACCTCTATTGTGTCCCCAGTTATAAACAATTTGATGATTCCTTGCATGTAAAATTGTATATGTGTATGACTCAACATTTACTTTCAAGAAAAAAACAAAAGCATTAATCACTCGCTGCTTCAATTTGCAAACTCGAAGTGGAACCGGACAGAGGTACAAGTTCAGGTGTACTCTGAGGTCTAGTAGGTGAACTGGCTGGTATTGCTTCAGTGAAAGTAGTCTTTCCCTGTCTTCCACCATCATCTCAAATTTTATTCTGCCTTGTTGGTGCAGTTCTTATCTGGTTAATTTTCAAGAAAGAAACACAATAGACTCATAGGCCCTCATTACAACCCTGGCGGTCAAAGACCACCACGGTTGAAGTGGCGATCGTACTGCCAACAGGCTGGTGGTACAATTTGCCATATTTTGACCGCGGCGGTAGCGCCGGGGTCACACCGCAGGGACCGGCGGTTTTCCACTATGGTTGTCCCGGCAGTTATAATCCACCAGGGCAGCGCTGCTTGCAGCACTGGTCTGGGGATTATGACTCCCCTTCCCGCCAGCCTGTCCATGGTGGTACAGACCGCCATAGAAAGGCTGGCGGGAAGGGGAGTCGCGGGGCCCCTAGGCACCCCTGCACTGCCCATGCAGTTAGCATGGGCAGTGCAGGGCCCCCCAGGCACAGCCCCGTCGTGAAGAGCTCGCACTCCATTAGGAGCCGGCTGCAATGTTACGGCCGACATAGCCGGTGGGCCGGCAGGCGTAAACTCTGTTTCCGCCCGCCGGCCCAGCGGGGATGTCCAAATGCGGCCAGTGGGTTTCCGGCCGCATGGGCGGCCGTCTGCCGGTACAACCTTGGCGGTCGGCTTTGTCCGACGACCAAGGTTGGAATGAGGGCCATATTCATTCTTAATTGAATTCAGTTATTCAGGAGTTCAAGGTGTTTAAATATCGTTTGGTTAGTACTCACAGAATATGGAATTTTTCTTTTCCTAAGATGTTGAAGACATCACCCACATTTCGATCTACTTCTAGAGCATTCTGTGCCTCTGGGAAAGGCTCATAAACATCTACAAAAAAAGAAACAAATACTTGAACAAAAAACGTTCTTCGATTTTTTTCTATTTATCTCAATTGACAGCATAGAGATTTTAGCAAGAATTTTCAGTTTTTGCGCCTCAAAAAATATTTAAATACAAAATGCCTGCATGTCTCCCCCAAAGAATAACTGTAGGTGAACTGAGTTCTCCCTTTAAAGCAAGTTTGTCCAATCTCTGTCTATAATGGTTGGACCTGTACCAGACGTTCAAGATACATGATCATGGAAAGGATTTCCATTTGGATTAATTATTTGTACATTTTTCTGTGTGGATCCTCTGTAAGCATGGCATGCCTTAACTTCCTTCTAGTGAATCAACACAGAATTTTTAGTAGGCAGAGAGCCCTGCTGTATTCTAAGAGGAAAGGAGAAAGGAGTTCCATAGCACCCAATACAGTGGCAAGAGGACACAATGCCAATGAGCAAAACAGACAAACGTAAATGAATCACACTTATGGGAAACAATAACAGGTGGGATGGTGAAGCACTCCTAATGGATTATCATTTTCCATAAATAATAATTGTTGGAAACACATGCTGAAAGATCTGTCATAATATGATTAAGCTATAAAAATGCCCTCAATTTCCATGTGAGATTGCAATTGCTGAAGAGCCTTGAAATCTAGAAAACTGTAGCAGTCTGTACACTGAGCTCCCTAATTTGACACTCATCAAACTGCAAGTGGCCCAAAATCACACAGCTTGACTCGTGTTCAGCCCTATGCAAATGACCACGCCACATTTGGCCTCAAGTCATAACAAAATCTCTTAGTCAGACAAGGATGTCGATTTAAGCGCATGTACATTGGCCACACATTTCTCTACAGTAGTGTCCAAGGGTATGTATCCAAGGTCTTCCTTGAAGACATCTTAATCTTTTTATTCTAAACTTTAAATAAACAGTTTTTTGGTTTATATAAAACATTTGTATTTACAGCCATATCATATAAAATCACATCACAATCACATTTAACTAAATTGGAACTTCCTGACAAAATATAGATATATAACAAAGAGTGAGCAGTGTACCCTTTTCCCATGTCTGAAAATAAGTTAATAATATATTATGATCAATTACAGAGAATTTAATTACAATCAAATAAATACAA
The DNA here is from genome assembly GCF_031143425.1 of Pleurodeles waltl. Classification (NCBI taxonomy): domain Eukaryota; kingdom Metazoa; phylum Chordata; class Amphibia; order Caudata; family Salamandridae; genus Pleurodeles; species Pleurodeles waltl. Next base: position 1,002,372,877 of record NC_090436.1, read on the forward strand.
AATCTTCTTTTACTTTATTTTTTTCCTCACAAAATAAAATATGTCCTGTCTTATCTTTAGTGCCCATCTGACTCTAATGATGACCCCTCCTTATTTAAAATCAGCTACCCATCAAATCTAGAAAATAAACTTGATTCATACCAACAAAATGTAAAAACTCTTCTCTTTTTTGGAATCAGGGGCATTCTGCATAAATCAGGTGACACTTTTCATAGCAGAATCTCCAGAAAGCATGCAGATGAATATGTATTCAGGAAGTAGCAGGCCATTGAATGATTTACTGAGAATTCTTGAAAAATAATGATTAGTAATTCATGGGTCATGAAAGACGATCATCAAAGAAAATGTATGCAGCTATTTAAGTGCATTTTTAACACTGCTTTTTATTTTGGGTTGTTTCCAAGGAATTGAGAAATAATAGCTCTTGCACTTGCAAAGCTGTTGTACTCGGCCCTTTTCAAGCAGAGGGGAGAGGGATCACTTACCACAAGAGCTGCATTTTACTCACCCAATTGAACATCACACACCTTCAGACGCGTTGCAGCGAGCCACATTTATATCTAATGAGAGGCAAATTAAGTGGTCCTCCAAGACCACTCCTCGCTGGCAGAGACAGCCAAGCAAATATGGTCCCTTAAATCAAACCTCTCAGACCCTGAGCAAGTGCTACAAACAACCTGGGAGAAGTTTGTAGTAGAGCTTCTGGCAGCAGCTTCAAGGAACAAGACCCCACAGCTTAAAAATCCCCCCATCAAGAAGGTACTTAAACAGAACTTAAATTCCACCCTTTGCCGTCTTCAGAAAGAACCTAGGAATGAGGCCTTGAGAGCGCTGGTATCTACCTCCAGATAGGCCTCCAGAGGCCACCTATGGACACATCAAAGAGACAAGGCAGCTGCGCTGGCAGCAAAACTCTTGCACGCCTCAAAGACAAATCGGTATTCACAGTTCTGGAGGCTTATTGTAGGAGGCTGGCCTGGCTTGTAGTGGGTACCAGAGGTACTTACACCTTGTACCAGGTCCAGTTATCCCTTATTAATGTAGAAGAGGTGTTTCTAGCAGCTTAGACTGATAGAAGGTAGCTATGGCAAAGCAGCTTAGGCTGAACTAGGAGACATGCAAAGCTCCTACTATACCACTTATATCATATGTACAATATCATAAGAAAACACAATACACAGAGTTACTAAAAATAAAGGTACTTTATTTTTATGACAATATGCCAAAAGCATCTCATTGAGTACCCTCAGTAAGAAGGTAAGTACTATACACAAGTTATATGTACCTAAACCAAAATTAGGTAAGTAAGAGCAAGAAAAGTAATGCAAACAGTGTAGAATTACAATAGGTTGCAATAGGAGCACATAGGTATAGGGGCAACACAAACCATATACTCCAAAAGTGGAATGCGAACCACAAATGGACCCCAGACCTATGTGAGCTTGTAGAGGGTCACTGGGACTGTAAGAAAACAGTGAGGGTTAGAATAATACCCCTCCTCAAGACCCTGAAAAGTTGGAGTAAAGTACACCTACTACCCCCAGAGAGCACAGAAGTCGTGATAGGGGGATTCTACAGGAAGAACAAACACCAGCAGTGCACTGACAACGTATTTCTGGACCTGAGTACCTGTAAGACATGGGGACCAAGTCCAATAGTCCCGACAGTGTCCAGGGGGGCAGGAGCCCAGGAAATCCCAGATGAAGGTGCAATGAAGATGCCATCAGTTGGAAGAAGCTTGGAGTTCTGCAAGAAAGAAGAGGACTAGGAACTTTTCCTTTAGAAGACAGATGTCCCACGTTATGATAAATCTTGCAGAGGTGTTCCCATGCAGAAAGACCACAAACAAGCCTTGCTAGCTGCAAGAGTTGTGGTAGAGGTTTTTGGGTGCTGCTGAGGACCAGGAAGGGTCAGGATGTCGCTTTTTGGAGGAGGAGACAGAGGGGGCGCTCAGCAACTCAGAGAGTCCTCACAGAAGCAGGCAGCACCCGCAGAAGTACTCCAAAAGGCACTTGGAAGAAAAGTGAACCAGAGTCCACGCGAAGTTACAAAAGGGGGTCCCACGACGTTGGAGGACAACTCAGAAGGTTGTGCACTGCAGGATGGAGTGCTGGGGACCCAGGCTTTGCTGTGCATGAAGGAAATCCTGAAAGAGTGCACAGGAGCCGGAGCAGCTGCAAATCACGCAGTACACAGCTTTTCTGTCTAGCGTGGGGAGGCAAGGATTTACCTCCACCAATCTTGGACTGAACAGTCACTGGACTGTGGGAGTCACTTGGACAGAGTTGCTGTGTTCCAGGGACCACGCTCGTCAGGATGAGAGGGGACCCAGAGGACCAGTGATGCAGTCTTTTGGTGCCTGCGTTAGCAGGGGGAAGCGTCTGTCGACCCACAGGAGATTTCTTCAGAGCTTCTGGTGCAGGGTGAAGGCAGGCTAACCCCAGAGCATGCACCACCTGGAAACAGTCGAGAAAGCCGGCAGGATTAGGTGCTTCAATGTTGCTGGTAGTCGTCTTGCTACTTTGTTGCGGCTTTGCAGGCATCCTGGAGCACTCAGCGGTCGATCCTTGGTAAAAGGTGAAGAGGGAGTTGCAGAGGAACTCTGGTGAGCTCTTGCATTCGTTATCTGAAGAATTCCCCAAAGCAGAGACCCTAAATAGCCAGAAAAGGAGGTTTGGCTACTAAGGAAGGAGGATTGGCTACCAAGAGAGGTAAGAGCCTATCAGAAGGAGCCTCTGACGTCACCTGCTGGCACTGGCCACTCAGAGCAGTCCAGTGTGCCCCCAACACCTCTGTTTCCAAGATGGCAGAGGTCTGGGACTCACTGGAGGAGCTCTGGGTACCTCCCCTGGGAGGTACTGGTCAGGGGAGTGGTCACTCCCCTTTCCTTTGTCCAGTTTCGTGCCAGAGCAGGGCTGGGGGATCCCTGAACCGGTGTAGACTGGCTCATGCAGAGGTGGGCACCATCTGTGCCCATCAAAGCATTTCCAGAGGCTGGGGGAGGCTACTCCTTCCCGGCCCTTCACACCTATTTCCATAGGGAGAGGGTTTAGCACCCCCTCTCAGAGGAAATCCTTTGTTCTGCCTTCCTGGGCCAGGGCTGCCTGGACCCCAGGAGGGCAGAAACCTGTCTGAGGGGTTGGCAGCAGCAGCAGCTGCAGTGGAGACCCTGGAAAGGCAGTTTGGCAGCACCCGGGTTCTGTGCTAGAGACCCGGGGGATCATGGAATTGTCACCCCAATACCAGAATGGTATTGGGGTGACAATTCCCTGATCTTAAACATGTTACATGGCCATGTTCAGAGTTACCGTTGTGACGCTATACATAGGTAGTGACCTATGTATAGTGCACACGTGTAATGGTGTCCCCGCACTCACAAAGTTTGGGGAATTTGCCCTGAACGATGTGGGGGCACCTTGGCTAGTGCCAGAGTGCCCACACACTTAGTAACTTTGCACCCAACCTTCACCAGATGAAGGTTAGACATATAGGTGACTTATAAGTTACTTATGTGCAGTGGTAAATGGCTGTGAAATAACGTGGACGTTATTTCACGCAGGCTGCACTGGCAGGCCTATGTAAGAATTGTCAGAGCTCCCTATAGGTAGCAAAAGAAATGCTGCAGCCCATAGGGATCTCTTGGAACGCCAATACCCTGGGTACCTCAGCACTGTATACAAGGGAATTATATGGGTGTACCAGTATGCCAATTTGAATTGGTAAATTTGGTCACTAGCCTGTTAGTGACAAATTTGGAAAACAGAGACAGCATAACCACGGAGGTTCTGGTTAGCAGAGCCTCAGTGAGACAGTTAGGCATCACACAGGGAACACGTACAGGGTACATACTTATGAGCACTGGGGCCCTGCCAGACAGGGCCCCAGTGACACATAGACTAAAACAACATATATACAGTGAAATATGGGGGTAACATGCCAGGCAAGATGGTACTTTCCTACAGTTATAAACAGCCTAAGCTCTGCAACACACTCCCCACTGATGATTAATATATTTGAGCCCACCTGGTATCAGTATCTCTCATAACATTTTGGCCTTTCAACCAAGCGCCCTGTAGGCGAGGCAAAAGCATCAGCCTGTCCCTCCACCGGCTCACCAAAACAACAACACAGCTGCTTTTCGGTTCTCTCAGAAACAGCAAGGATGAGAATTATTAAGTGCCTGAATGAGGGAGTACCAGGACCTAATGGTATCCCTGCCGCCCTGTACAAAGAGGACCCAGACTTCTGGGCAAAACATCTCTCGACACCCTACAATTGCATTCTTGTACCAACATCATCCCGCAAACATGGAGAGGCTCAACTACCACCCCATTTATAAAGGGGATGCGACTAGCAACGCAGTAAATTACCGATTAATAGCACTCCTAGATGTTGAATAAAAAATCTTTGCAGGAATTCTCTTGGAAGAGCTTGAAACCTGGGCTACTGCGAACAACCTGGTCCCATTTAATCAAACTGGATTCTCAAAAGGGGTGGGCACAACTGCCAATCCTATGATCGTTGCACTATTATTTGACCAATGCCAACGTGCCAAGAAGTCCCTCCTTCTTTCTTCTATAGACTATAAAGCTGCATTTGATCGAGTAGAAAGAAGGAAACTCTGGTTAAAACTCGCAAGTTGGGGCACTCCCTCCCATTTGTTAAAAGCAATAGTCCTTCTCCACACAGATACCTGGGTGAGAGTCAAATTGGGTGGTGGGACGCACTTTTCCAGGAAAATTCCCACTCTTCAGGGTCTGCGTCAGGGATGTGCACTTGCACCGCTTCTCTTTAATTTATTTTTGACTGACCTACCGTCAAAACTGGACAAGGTGAACTCACATTCACGGAGGCTGAGGCAAACTGCCATGACAAGCTTGATGTATGCCGATGATCTCATCCTTTTCATTCACACTAGAATAGGCCTGCAGAGGCTAGTTAACGCAACTGTTGAATTATCTGGAAAGAATGTTCTCCTCATTAATTTGAATATATCAAAAATCATGCCCTTTGAGACTACTGGGAGGCTGCGATATCAGTTGTACTTCGGTAACAATAAGGTTGAAGCAGTGCACAAATATAAATATCTAGGGGTTCTTCTTGACAGCAATGGCTTCTTCAGACCCCACCTGGAGTCCTTCAGTCGGAAATCCGTCTTGCTTACATTCGCGTTCAACAGCGTTAAAAAAGCAACTGTCTCTTCAACCTATCTGCTGCTATTAAACGTTATCCAAGCCAAATTAATACCAACAATTACATATGGCATCTAGAATTTGGCCTTGTTAGCCAGTCTCTAGCAAGGAAAGGGGCATTTATCAACTTAAGCCATAAGCTTAAGGTAGCAAAAGAAGGCTCACTAACCTCTCTTATTTGGGTGGAAATGACTTCAGATCCAACCTCAGACTTCCGTCTCTACCTCGAGTCCTCCTTGACAACATTGGGCCTGGTAGATCAACTACTCCAACTCAGCTCACATCAGCTGGTCAAACGTGCAACGAAAGTAAGTGTCAAGTCTCTCTCACATCTTCAAGACAAAGAGGCTTTATCGAAACGAAACCATGTCTGGCCGGTTCTATCATCATACGGCTCTCTAATCCCACAGCTATAACTCGGGGCAGCAATTAATCCATGGATTAAAGCAGCGTTTATTAAATACCTAATGGGCTGCCTTCCAACACATGCCCACCTTCCTAGATGGACGAGAGTCAACATGACGGACACCTGTTGACTATGTGGGCTGGCTCCGGAAATGCTGATCCATCAGATATGCCTATGCAAAGCATTACAACAGATCGTAACAGTCTCCTACGACCAGTTTGACTTTAAAGGGGGCTGTGTAGGTGCAGACCGGCGATATTGGCAGGCTTTAATGGGGACGACGTACAGCTCAGCTGCAGACTGGCTAAATTCTTGGAGAAATTAGGGCACCTTCTTCAAGAGACTGAACAAGCGAGACAAACGCGCACAATCAGCCTGCAAGCAACATCGTGGCACTCCGTAATTCAGCTGAAACCTTTTTACTCAAATTTATTTTATTCCTGTATTCTATGATTCTTTGGCCTTTTTTTTTTCTTTTTCTCTTTCTTTTTTTTTTCTTCTTTTTTTCTCTTTTTTTACCTTCCTTTTCTTTTTCTCTTCTTTCTTCATGTAATGGTTTCAACTGACCGAACACATGATAAATAAAATACAAAATACACAATACTTGGCCCTTTCTGCAGGGTCATCCCCAAACTTTCTGCCTTTTTCCTCCACTTTTGGCTGAATTCATTTTTGTTGGCTTTAGGACTCTGGGCACTTTACCACTGCTAACCAGCGCTAAGGTGCATGTGCTCTCTGCTTAAAACATGGTAACATTGATTTAATTTACTTATCAGTCCCTAGTAAAGTGCACCACCTGTTCCTGGGGCCCGCAAATTAAATGCTACTGGTGGGCCTACAGCACAGATTGTGCCACCCACTGTAGTAGCCCTCTACACTTAACTCAGGCCTGCCATTGCAGAACCTGTACGTTCAGTTTTAAACTGCCATGTCGACTTGGCAAGGTAAACACCTTGCCAATCCCAAACCTTTCTTTTTAATACATATAAGTCACCCCAAAGGTAGACCCTGAACAGCCCCAAGGGCAGAGTGCAATGTATTTAAAAAGTTGGAAGTATATCTTTAAGTGTTACATGTCCAGGTAGTGAAAAACGCTTACATTTGTTTTTCATTACTTCAAGGTCCATTAACATTGGGACTGCCACCTTATTCAATTTGCATAAGTGTAATTTCATTTCAAATTGTAATTCTAAAAATGCAACTTTTAGACAGTTGGCATTTTCTTCCTTGAAATATTTGGTGCCTTCTGCCTGTCTCCAATACACGCTTGGGGTGGGTGGTAGCTGTCTTCCTCCATTTCCTCTAGACAGCCACACACAAAGGAAGGGTAAGTGTGACTGAGTGGCCATCTGCATGTTGATGGGCCATACTTAGTAGGATGGGAGGGAGGAGCTCATACCACTTGAAAGGGTTGTGTTCTGTCCCCACACAAAGGGTTGCATACACCCTTGTGATGAGTCTGGAGCCAGGGCAGGAAAGGCAAGGCAGGGTTTTCTGCACTTCAAAGACACCTCTTTGAAGTATCCCTACTTCAAAGGCTCAACAGGGTATATGTATTGGACCAAAATCAGTACACTTCTGGATCTGAGGACATTCTTCTAGGAAAAAGAACTGCTGTGCTGCTGAAGGGACTGCCCCCCTGCTGAACACTGATGGACATTTCCGGACTCCTGCTCTGGCCTGCCAGCCCTGCTGCCTGCGGCTCTCCTTGCTTGACCTGCATCTCTACATCCACAGAATGAAAGGGACACCCAGGGTTTGCTGGCCTGCTTCCTATTCTGAAGTTTCAGGGACATCAAGGACTTCACTCACCCTTGCTGCAGGCTCTGGACTCTGCCAACTGTGAGTCCTGCCCTGCCAATTGGTGCCAATCCAATCCTGGGCCCTTGAAAGTGGATTCTGCAGCTGTTTCTACATGAATCGCCGTCATTCCGCTGGTCACAACCGAAGCATCTCCCCTCAACGATGATGCATCACTGCTGAGCACCAAGACATTACAAAGCTGGTTCAGCGGGTCCACGGTGGTGCATCATCTTCATTGCAAAGTGGTTTGTCAACACAGCACTGTTCAAGAACATCGCATTGATGGCTGCAGGGCTCGATGGCGAAGCATCTCCAACTGCGTGGATCAGAACCGATGCATCACCTGCATTTGAAGGGACCCACGCCAATGCATAGCCTCCTCTGTTCCTCGCATCCGGTCTTCGATGTCGACACAACCCTTCCTCCAAGGTAATTTTTCAGCAGCAGAACAACATTGGTCCCTGTATCTGACATGCTCTCCACAATAGACAATTTGACTTTTCAGTTTCTACCAGTCTAGCGCAACCAGATATCCCAGGTTGCCGCTTTATGCTTCTAAACACCATATTTTCAGACATTCTTTAAAAACACAAATCTCAACTTCTACTCACTAGATGTTTGTTGTTTTGGTTTTGTTTTGTTCATTAATTGAAGCTCTATTCTTCTAACCTGGTGTGGATTATTTCTGTGTGGTGTTCTCACTGTTTTACTGCTTTAAGTGTTGCACAAATACTTTACACATTGCCTTTTAACTTAAACCTGCCTGCTCTGTTTCACGCTACCAGTTGGTAAGCACAGGTTAATTTAGGATGTGTATCGGACTTACCCTGACTATGATTGGGGTTCCTGCTTGGACAGGGTGCATACCTCTGCCAACCATGAACTGAATTTCTAACCGTAGCAAATTGCCAAATCAAGGCATAATGCTTGTATGGGGATATATTTTTCCGAGCTCCAAGGAAAGTTTTAAAAATAGACTTCAAATCCCTCAAGCCAATCCTCCATCCCACTGGATCAATCAGCAATGCCTTCCATGGAGTAGCCTTAAAAGCAGTGATTAAGAGATGTAGTGATTTCTTTGTTATGTTATGACTAAAGTTAATAAGCTCCTCATTATCCAATACTAAATTGATGATTACTAACCATTTCAAAACAATTTGATTTATGGCTTCAGAAACACTTATTTGTGTTTCACAAAAGCTAATTAAATTACTATTCTATTGATTTGCAAAAAAAATGTAATGTGACTAAGGAGGACCAAGTAATCCACATGAGTAGGGGTAATTTAGCACTGTCAATTTAGGAAGGTAAACAATTAACCTCAAGTAAATCCTAATACCGTTTTTTTTATTAAACTGACACCTAATATACAAAGGCCCATAATTATCCTTTTTTTGCACCACATTTGCTACATTTTTTTTAATGCAAGAGCAGCGCAAACTTACAAAATACAATTACATTTTGTAAGTTTGAGCCGCTTTTGCGTAAAAAAACGACGCAAATGCAGCACAATAAAAAGCATAAATGTGGCCCAAAGTTTCTATTTCACATAGTGTATGACAAAATAATACTGCATACATCTCTAAAACTTCAAAAATTGCTGAATCACTTTTAAGAATTTCAGCACTTAGCCTGTAACCATATCCAATCCCCATGTTAAGTGCTAGAGACAAATGTTGGAGTTGCTTCTCTGGCTAGGAGTCAGTGGGGATTTTCAGCAAGGTGCTTTCCAATTTATTAATGGTTTCCTTATTTTTCTTGTTTTTCAAGAGAGACCAGGGGCCTTATTTGCAAGAAACTGATGCATCAGCTCTGATGCGTCACATTTCTTGTGCTGCTTAACGATTCCCTAACGACAACACAGAGCTCCATGGTGCACGTTTTCACAGATGCCTCGCAACTGAGACATCTGTGGCACTAAACTCGCACACTGCTGGAATAAAGTAAAAAAATTACACTACTCCAGCAATGCGAGGAAGGCTCCCATAGAAAAAAGGCCTGCGTCAGTTCAATGCCTTCTCTGAGCTCTGGTGTGGTCTCACAGATACTTACCAAAGAGGTAAAAATCAAGTCCATAGGCTGTATTGAAGGTGGAGGGAGTAGTTTACCTTCTCTTGTATACAAGCTGTCTGACAGAGTCACTGTTTGTACCACTAACTCCAGAGCTTACATTGGCCAAATTTGTAATTATTATCACCCACTCTTTTTAGGTACTATAGCTCATTGAATCTTAAGTCATTAAACATGGGGTCAGTAGCAATCGAGCAGTGTGCTTCCACTTTACACTAGGTTAAATGTATATGCATTATTAGTTGACTCTGACAGCATTGACAACGTCCCTATCAGATGATCAATTCGGGTGGTCTATATATTAAAGTGTGTAAATCGTCAAACATAAAATGAGATATTTCAGCTAAAGGCTCCTATAGATTTAAGACATGAGGTGCACCTACACGCCTGCTTTTTGAGAAGTGGCATTACACGTTTCCCTATGCTGGTTATTAGATATTAGGCTTACTTGAGTAATGTATATGAGCACTTTCCCTTTCTCAGTGTGAGACTGGAATATTGGTTGCGGGTACACCTGCGGGTAAAGCTCACCTTTGTACTTGTTGGGTTCTTTTTGTTCTGTCAATATTACTGTACTGGTAAGAACATGGTAGGATACTTCTTTATGCAGCAAAGACTCTTTGGCAGGTGTGGCTGGCTGCTTAACAGTTGACAAACATCCACATGTCACTACAGCAGTGGGCTTTGAGGAGATGTGCGGAACATGAGCCCTACTGACGAGCTGCATCAGTGTGATTGTATGATGAACAACAGCAAAGCACAGGCTGGCATCCAACAGATCCTGTGTTCATTCAGGGTCTAGCTTTTAGTTTAAGCACTAGACATTAGGCACAGGGCTACAGCATGTAAAGACTCAACATATGTGTAGGTTTGGTACTAATATTAATTACATCGACAACAATAATAAAACATGGTCCAGCACTCAATGACTCTTCTGCTCAGCTGGAGGTCCAGTTTTTACTCCTGACCACTAGAAATGAATATGTGCCACAACGCTTAATTTGTGAAAATCTAAGTCCCAGGGTCCAATGTATTCTGCCAGAGCAGGCACCGACAACAACTCCTGCCATCGAAGTATTGCATGTCGTCGCATGCTGTATGGACGGCATGGAAGTGCACTAGACTGATCTGTTCTGCTCATAACTAGGCAGATAGCGGCACCATGTGGCAGATTCTCATAAACAAGTGCCAAAGTTGAAAAAATAAGTCCTGTGTACGCGCACCGGACAACACCATCACAAATTAAGCACTGCACAGCAGGTAGGGACTCAGATACAGATGTTTGGTTACTCTAAGGCTATTCACCACCTACTCTGCCAGACTCAAAGGATTGTTTGGAAGAACCGTACATGTTCAACGCATGGTCCTCTGGAACTTGCTCCCCTTTCCTTGAGACTAGCAGAAGCCACACTAGAGTTCTGTAAAGGTTTTAAAACATATTTTTCTACCTTGCCTATAACTTTGCTCACTTACCTCCATGCTGACCAAAGATCAGTGCCACCTTCCTCCTTTGCTCGCCCATTTGCCAACCAGCTAAAACTGCCCTGGTCATCCTGAGCCCTCACCTCAAGACTTCCCACCCTACCTTGGGAATCCTATGGGTGATGTGAAGAATATGGCAGGCACATCGACTGTGAAATTGGATTCACAACTCCTATCAGATCCGTGCACCAGTTATTGCCTTTCTCCTTATTCCCTTCTACCCACAATGCAATTAAACTGCGGAAATAGGGTTTGAAGTAATCCATAAAACATAAAAAAATAAACAAACACATGTTTTGACTTGCCTTTTGCATACAATAAAAAGTCTCTCTGAAAGGTGAAATCGAATGAGAAATATGCCACAAATAACTACATGAAGCCTCTTCTGCTTCCGACTTCTTTTTATCATTAGCTGAAGCACTGAGGAGTGATTTCTGTTTCTGTTGTGGCTAGCATACCTACAAAATGGCAGTGGGAGGTTTGCAGACTTGCACTCATATAGTTGTAATTTGAAGCAACCAAACGGTGTATTCATTTGGGCAGGATCGGTGTGAAGCATTAAGTATAACCGCTACTAAGCCAATGTGTCACTTGTCGCTCACGGACGTCATTTAGGGGGCCCCATGGAGGGAGGCTGCCCTTTGGTACTACAGGGCACTGCCCTCGCGAACACTAGACCACTGGGCACAGAGGTTACAAAAGCAGTGCCTGTTTACATTTGGTATCGCCCAGAGTAAACTAAGACAAGTGGCTGCTGTTTTTAAAGACATTCTCAAATAGTCGCACAGTCGATAAAATATTGTCGCAATATGTCACCTGGTAGTGGCTGCATTTAGGATCTTAGGGCCCTGGACTAAGGTGCCGGGGTACTTCTATTGCTATGATTTAGCATTTGGAAGTGAGTAAGTATGTTGTAGGAATCATTCTGTGTGTTTTAAGTTAGATTTAAATTGCATTGATAAAAAGTTATTTTGAAGATAGGCAAGTGGGCAGCAGGTGCTCTCTTTCCCCCTGCCCATCTGCCTCGCAATCAGAAGTTCATTTCCCAACTAAGTATGGCAGTATGCAATGTGAGTTTTAAAAACAGGGCTGGTAACATCGTTTGCTCTCTGGTTATTTGAGGAGAAGTATTAGTACTCTGCTCTTTTCAATTATTAGCAGTGCAGCCGTGGTGGGAAGCGCTGATACTGGACGTGACTAGTATAGCAGCTATTACTGTCCATTACTAGTATACAATCCCTGCTGAGAAATACTTGCACTATCCATCAGGAGCACAACAGCTCTGCTGGTAAGAGCTCTGTAATAGCATTATAGCCATTAAAGGACCGCTCCAGCGTTAAAGGCCCAAATCGAGCCAGGGAGACCCAGGAGCTAAGCAGCAGTACCCCTCCCTCGCTTCGAGGCTCAAGTGGCTCTGAGCTAGGGAGCAGAGGGGGAATGCTGCAGTGTGCTCTGCAGCACAGCCTCTGCATTTCGTTTTCCCCTGCCATCTCCATGTATTTATGGAATGGCAGGGGAAAGAGAAAGACAGAGGCTGTGAAGTAGCAGACATTTTAGTACTGCCCCTGACATCACAGTGGGCATCTATACGTGACAACCTTTGCATTATGTATTAGAAGTATTGTGTTAACTGTAAAGTTGTGTACTGAAAGACATATTAAGGTGCATTCACTGTAGGTCAGTAGAATAAATTGTTGTGGTATAGTCCTTAAACTTCATGTATAGTCAATTAATTTGTGTCTATGTTATATTTCATGATGTTAATTAATAGTGTGTACTAGAATGATAAGAGATTTTGAGAAAGGTTTTAAATGTTACATGTAAAGTTGAAAATTATAGTTCTGCACCACATTTAAAGAAATGTATTAAGAGTCGTTTGTTTTTTTAATTTACTGTAATATTAAACACTGACAAAGCTTAATAATGTTATACGTGTATTAATTACATAAATGAATGAGCCATTTTAATTCATTTGCTTAGCCCAAGCAAGGCCAGCAAGATACTGTTTCTAGACTGTATAGAAAATGTTTAGTCATTCTTGCTAACATGAACTTTGCTTTCAGACTTTGTTCTCATGAGAACGCTAGCTTGGTAATAGATGTTTTATTTTTTACACATAGTGAGCCTGAGAAACTATCCTTGGGCAGAGTACATTTGGGAACTGTGGATCGGATTATGTATACAATTGTTTCAACCCACACAGATGAGCAAAGATGGATGCCTTTCACATGTTGGTAATGGGAATCTTGGTTGATATTGCAGTTCTGCGTCACATGATGGGCCTTGATGGACAATCACAACTGCGTCATGTGGTGTGATAGATGGCTGAATGATCTTGCACAATGAACTTTAATATACCATTCCCCAGATGGACTTTCGTCTATTTTCCCCTCTCTTCCCTGCTTGCTGAACCCGTTGGACTCAGAGAGCTACAGTCCTCTCTACCCCTGCCCTTTGAAATGCTTTGCTGAAACTTAGAGATTTTTCCCATGACCCAGAGAAGACTCTTGTTTGAGCTTCTGATGTATTGGCACCTTCCCTTTTTATTTACTTTTTCCAACCTTAGTTACTCATCTCTTACTCCATATATCTTTTTTCATATTCTTTTTTTCTTTTGTGTTTTTTGCCTTTTTTCCCATATGTGCTTAACCCAGCACATATTAACATGGAGTTGCTAATTCTTAGGGTTAACCCTGCCCAGGTTACTCAATTGAAGAATTTAAACTGCTAAATGATTAACAGAAATAGACAGCATTTGTTTCCTCCTTTTCAAATTTTCCTATTGCTGTTATGTGTAGCATTAATTGAGTGCTTAGTCTTTTGATGTTGGTTTGGTTGTAATTCTTTAAAACGTTTGGACAGCCTATTATGATTCTATACAATTACAGTCCTATTTTTGAGAATTATCTACATTACTCTGAGCCTTAATTTCTAATAATAACCCTTGAACATTATTTCAGACTGGAGTTTCCTTCTGTAACCTCATTGGTTAAACAGTTACTCTAAATTAACTTTTTTGTGATATGTGATACCTTATGTCTCCATGCCCTTCTGCTGGGTGAACATATGTATTGACCTTATTAAAAGCATAATCCTGAGAAGGAAAATGCTTCATAAAATCTGGTAGCAGAGTACTGGTTTCTCCCATGAGGGCAGACACATAGTTATGCTTAGTGTTAGAGATCCCAAAACTTTGTGTCATGTGAATTGCCCACTCCAAAAGTCTCTGTTCCATGGTTTGTTCCAAATATTGATTAAGTTCCAGCTTCATTCCTTCACAGCGAATGTATGAGTATTAATAGGGTTTGTGCTTGCATTGCTTTTGGACTGTCATTGCAATAAAGTGTGATGTCATGAATTGTTTATAGAGTTTTAGCACTTGTGTGTCCTTGTGGTGCTCAGTGCTAAGAACTGACGCAGTTGTTCTTGGTGACCAGGTCCATTGTGGCCTAAGATCATGAGATAATGTACAAGTGTAGAAGACACTTGGTTCATTTATTGTCTGCACTGTCAGGTGCTTCTCATGAGACATCATCAACAGTGCCAGTACTTTTACCGGAATGAATGTGGTTGGTTGGTATTGATCGTGCATGGAGGATCTGTATCAACCAGAGTGACATTTGCTGGTCAAATTTAATTCTTTGTGTAATTGTGAAAGTCATAGTCATAAAGTGTTTCTCTGTACTGCTTTGAAGTTTTTGGTTACCCTATCCTGTACTAAGCAGATAGGTTGTTATGTTTTTGCTTGCAATATTTTGCATTGGGTGTATGCGAAAGGCTATTTTCTGAGAGACAATTGCAAAGGCGGGTGAGTTGCTGCAAGGAATAAGGTTGACGTAATTGTGTGTCACGCAGGTATAGGTTACCAAGCCTAGTTGGTATTGGTGGACAGTGCCGTGTTGCTAATGGGTAAGAACATTGAAAGATAATTGCGGGAACAGAATTACTTTTGGATTTGATCGAAAAGTAAATTATGAATTATTGAATTTGATGGAAAATGAAGTTATTTAAGGCACTAAAAATGCATTGAGAGGAGATGAATTTATTCCAGTGAGAAAGAGAATAGAAACAGCACCTGAACGTACTCCAGGTCATTATGTTACACCGAAAAAGGTCTTCATGCTTGTTTGTGGCTTTAAAAGTGGAACCAAATTTCAGAGAAATAAGGTGCATTAACATTTCCCCACTATGGAACTCTTAATATAAGAATTCTTGATAACCTAAGGTGTGTTCTTTATGAGATGAGACTGTCTCCAAGACTTGCACAATTTTGAGTGCTTAACACGTGGGTACACAGAGCTTGTCAGAAACTTGAAGACAAGTGTAAGACCCAGTATCTTTTGGTTTCCCCTGACTTTTTGCTTTCTGAGCTCTTGTTTTGACTGTGTGCTGAACTTTTTTTTGCTGGCTTCAGGACTCTGTGCACTTTACCACTGCTATTCAGTGCTAAAGCGCATGTGCTCTGTGTCTAAAACATGGTGACATTGGTTCTCCTTGATTGGCATATTTGGTTTACTACTAAGTACCTAGTAAGTGCACTATCTGTGCCCAGGGCCTGTACATTAAATTCTGCTAGTGGGCATGCGGCGCTGGTTGTGCCACCCATTACGGTAGCCTTTCAAACATGTTTCAGGCCTTAAACTGCAGAGCCAGTGTGTGCAGTTTAAACTGCCAGTTCGACCTGACAAGTATATCCACTTCCCAGGCCCAATCCTTTCTATCTATTACATGTAATGTAAAACACCCTTACAATAGGCCCTGGTTATCCCCAAGGGCAGGGTGCAGTGTATTTAAATAGTTGGTTGACAGTCAGGTTACCCCCTGTTCAAGCAAGGACCCTCACTCTAGTCAGGGTAAAAGAGAATCATCCTCAGGTTACCCCTGCTCACCCGCTTGGTAGCTTGGCAGGGCAGTAGGCTTAACTTCAGAGTGCTAGGTGTTAAAGTATTTGTACCAACACACACAGTAACTCAATGAAAACACTACAAAATGACACAACACCAGTTAAGAAAAATAGGAAATATTTATCTAAACAAAACAAGACCAAAACGGCAAAAATCCGACATACACAAGTCAAGTTATGAAGTTTTAAAGATTAAACTCAAAAATAGCGCTTAGAAACAAAAAATGCTTCGATAAGGTGTTAACACGGCATCTTGACGGGGTCGTTCCCAACAAGCCAACACCAGCAGCGTCGGACATGGAGTCACGTAGACCCCCAAGTACAGTACCTTTGGTGAAGAGTGAAAACAAGTCGATGCACGAAGTCGGGGATCGTGGAGCCTGTGCGAAGCATTGAATCGGCGCACATCGAGCGGTGTCGGTCAAGACGTGGTGTGGCGACTTCCACGGAGTCGCCGACTTCAGTGGGGCTGCAGCGGGGTCAGGCCTGCGAAGGTTGTCGCTTTCCAGCGAAGATCACGCAGTCGGTTGCAGGCAGCATCACCGGATTCAGCAGCGGCGTAGGTCCGAAGTCGTCCAAAGTCAATTTCCTTGGATTTCAACCAACTTACCTTTCAAAGGCCCAGGGACTGGATAGGGCACCACTTGTCAGAGCAGGAGACTCTCCAGAGACTCCAGGTGCTGGCAGAAAGAAGTATTTGCTGTCCCTGAGACTTCAAACAACAGGAGGCAAGCTTTAAATCAAGCCGTTGGAGATTTCTTCACAAGATGGAAGGCACACAAAGTCCAGTCTTTGCCCTCTTACTCCGGCAGAAGCAGCAATTGCAGGATAGCTCCACAAAGCACAGTCACAGGCAGGGCAGCACTTCTCCTCAGCTCTTCAGATCTTCTCCAGTCAGAGGTTCCTCTTGATGTCTAGAAGTGATCTAAAGTCAGTGGTTTTGGGTGCCCTTCTTATACCCAATTTCTCTTTTGAAGTAGGCCTACTTCAAAGTAAAGTCTCTTTTGAATGTGCAATCCTGCCTTGCCCAGGCCAGGCCCCAGACACTCACCAGGGGGTAGGAGACTGCATTGTGTGAGAACAGACACAGCCCTTTCAGGTGTAAGTGACTACTCCTCCTCTCCCTCCTAGCACAGATGGCTCATCAGGAAATGAAGGCTACACCCCAGCTCCTTTTGTGTCACTGTCTAGTGTGAGGTGCAACCAGCCCAACAGTCAAACTGACCCAGACAGGGAATCCACAAACAGGCAGAGTCACAGAAATGGTATAAGCAAGAAAATGCTCACTTTCTAAAAGTGGTATTTTCAAACACACAATCTTAAAATCAACTTTACCAAAAGATGTATTTTTAAATTGTGACCTCAGAGACCCCAAACTCCACATGTTCATCCGCTCCCAAAGGGAATCTACACTTTAATCAGATTTAAAGGTAGCCCCCATGTTAACCTATGAGAGGGACAGACCTTGCAACAGTGAAAAATGGATTTAGCAATATTTCACTGTCAGGACCTATAAAACACATTACTATATGCCCTACCTTAACCATACACTGCACCCTGCACTTGGGGCTACCTAGGGCCTACCTTAGGGTTGTCTGACATGTAAGAAAAGGGAAGGTTTAGGCCTGGCAAGTGGGTACCCTTGCCAAGTCGAATTTACAGTTAAAAATGCACACACAGACACTGTAGTGGCGGGTCTGAGGCATGATTACAGAGCTACTTATGTGGGAGGCACAACCAGTGCTGCAGGCCCACTACTAGCATTTGATTTACAGGCCCTGGGCACCTCTAGTGCACTGTACTAGGGATTTACTAATAAATCAAAAATGCCAATCATGGATAAGCCAGACAGAGTAACAAAAACAGTAAAATCAGAGTCCAGCCCACATCAACAACCTGGGGAACAGAGGCAAAAAGTTAAGGGAGACCACGCCAAGGATGAACAGTCTAACAGAGAGCATATGCACTTTAGCACTGGTTAGCAGTGGTAAAGAGTTCAAAAGCCAACAGCAACAGGTCAGAAAAAAATAGGAGACAGGAGGCAAAAAGATTGGGGATGACCCTGCATAAGCAAAAAAGTCCAACAAGTTGGACATGTACTTTTAGGTTTAACATGTCCAGGTAGTGAAAAACTCTTAAGTTCATTTTTCACTATTGCAAGGACTATCCCTCCCATAGGCTAGTATGGGGATGGCCTTAAAACATCTTTAAGTGTAAGTTCCAATTGGGAAAAGATAGAAAAATTGAGTTTGGTGTCTCCGGACTCACACTTTAAAAGCACATCTTTTGGTAAAGGTGTTTTATTTGCAGGTCTGAATTTGCCACTTTTAGAAAGTTGGCATTTTCTGACTTTAACCATTCTTTGCCTTAGCCTGCCTCCAATCCGCTTCTGATCTGTGTGAAGTTTAGGTGACAGCTACATCTGTGCATTTCACCCAGAAAGCCATAAAACACACAGCACTCCAGTTCCCCTGCATTCTATGTGCATATCAGTGAGTCTTCTTGGGCAGGAAGGGTGGAGGGGTTCTCACTTACACTTCAAAGCGTAGTGACTTTATCCCACACAAAGGACTGATAACCCTCCACAAACCTCCTGTCAGATAGTACTGGGCTGAAAAGGATCTGTGACACTTCAAACCCACTCTTTGAAGTATCCCCCACTTCAAAGGCACATTTGGGTATAAATACTGGGCCTCTGACACCATATACTTGAAACACTTCTGGACTGAGGATATCCCACAAGGAAGAAGAAACACAAGGTTATCAGGATGGACTGCCACTTCTCTGTTTGCTCTGCTCTGTTGGCCTGCTGCCTGCTACTTCTTGCCTGGAAGTGAAAGGACTGGATTTCATTCTTTACATCCTGCAATCTAAAGTTCCTCCAAGGGCCTGACTGAGCTTGTCTCCTGTTTCTGAAGTCGCAGGGATATTGAAGAATTCACTTGCATCTTGATATCAGCACCTGGGCCTCTGCTGTGAGTCCTGCTCTGCCACTGGTGCCAAATCCAGTCCTGGGCCTTTGGAGGTGAGTGTGGTGCTGCAACACAATAACTGATGTAACAACACGGGTATGTCACTTGGAACCGATGCATCCCGCCGAAGAAACACCGCTTTTTCTGCTGCCTGCATGGAAGCTGTGGACATTGCTAGCCAACTACATGATGCAATGACACTGACGTACAACACAGCCCCAGCTTGGCCGATGCATCAGAGCCAGTACTCACATCTTCTGGACCTCGACGCATCACCAATGTTGCCCGATGAGGGAAAGATGCATCGCTTGCAAGCGCAACACATCCCCTCCTCGGATCAGCGCATCATCATCAAGCCTTGACGCAAACAATGGACTGTCAGTGGGTCTGCATGATTCCTGTACCTGGCCCGTTCTCCGTCGTGAACATTTGGATTTGCTCCGGTCCAGCGTGACTAAACATCGTTGGGTGGGAACTATTGTCTTTTAAGCACTGCATTTTGATTTAATCTTTTAAAATTCATAACTTGGCTTGTGTACTTTGGATTTTTGTCATTTTGGTCTTCTTTGACTAAGATAAATATTGGCCATTTTTCTAAACTGGGATGGAGTCCTTTTGCAGTGGTTTCACCGTGTTACCGTGAGTGTGCACAAATACTTTACACATTGCCTATTTAGTTTAGCCTGACTGCTCTGTACCGAGCTAACAAAGGGCGAGCACAGGTAAACCTTTAGTGTGTATCTTACTTAGTCTGATTAGGAGTGTGGTTCCTCTTTGGATAGAATGCAAACCTCTGCCAACTAGAGACCCAATTTCTAACATTCTTGTTAGCCCTGCCATCTTTTGGCGTGGTTTCCCCTGACTTTTTGCTTTCTGACCTTCTGTTTTGACGGTGTACTGTACTTAATTTTTTCTTGCTTTAGGACTCCGCGCACTTTATCACAGCTATTCAGTGCTAAAGTCCATGTGCTCTGTGTCTAAAACATGGTGAGGTTGTCTTCTCCATGACTGGTGTATTTGGTTTACTAGTAATTCCTCAGTAATGTGTACTATGTGTGCCTAGGGCCTGTAAGTCAAATGCTAATAGTGGACCTGCACCACTGGTTGTGACACCCACTATGGTAGCCTTTCAAACATGTCTCAGACTTGCCATTGCAGAGCCTGTGTGCGCAGTTTGAACTGCCAGTTCAACCTGGCAAGTGTACCCACCAACCACCCCGACTTACAATGCAGCCCGATTTGGCCGATGCAGCACTGGCGCATCAGAACCTGTACTCATCACTTCGGAAATCGATGCATCACTGGCGTTTCCCGATCAGGAAATGACGCATTGCCATCAAGCACAATGCAGCCCCTCCTTGGATCAACGCATCGTCACCGAGCCTTGATGCAACCAAGATAGTGTTAGCGGGTCTGCTTGGCACCTATACATGGCCTGTGCTCCATCGCGGTCGGACTGAATGTTTATATTTGCCCTGGTCCAGTGCGATCAAACATCCCTGGGTGAGAGCTATTGTCTTCTAAGCACTGCATTTTGATTTAATCTTCTAAAATGTATAACTTGCCTTTTGTATGTTGGATTTGTGTCATTTTGGTCATGTTTGAATCAGATATTTATTTGGTTTTTTTCTAAACTGGCTTGGAGTCCTTTTGTGGTGTTTTCACTGAGTTAGTGTGAGTGTGCACACATACTTTACACATTGTCATTTTAGTTTAGCCTGATTGCTCTGTGCCAAGCTACCAGAGGGTGAGCACAGGTAAATTTTTAGTGTATATCTTACTTGCCCTGACTAGGATTGTGGTCCTGATTTAGACAGAGTGCAAATCTCTGCCAACTAGAGACCTGATTTCTAAAAATAATTATTAGAATGTAATGCAGAGAGTGTTTCAGACATTTGCAGAGGCAAAATGGGATGCTCAGTGGAAAGCCTGCAGAGCAGAGATTATTAATGGAACTAGATTTTATCCTGCCATTACTTAAGAAGAAGGAGAAAGCACTAGACCAAAGAGTAAGAAAATGACAGAGAAAACAGAACAAACAGATACAGAGAAAAAGGCTGTGACCTACAAGAGTGATTCAGATGATAGATTTATAAATCAGATATTGCTAAATAGTCCGCCTCCACATCATTCTGTAAACGTAGGAGCAACAAGTGAAGCTGCACAAGATGTAACCCCTAATGTGCCCACTAAACTAGTTACACAGACCCCCAAATCAGACAGTGCCAGATACACCAGCAAATTCACTAGGAGAGATTCCTAGCATGAATCAACCAGTTTAGAGGCATAATTCAGCCTGTAAAGAGTACCAATATGATCAGATTGTACCAAATTTTAACATGAACCTTTCAGTGCAGACACCCGATGTGAATCAGCCAGCACAGAGTTTTAGTTTAGGAACGATGGTCCTCAGAACCAGATGAATTATATTAGTCCAGATGCATTGACAGTTTATGTAACCATACATCCAGTTGTTGCCTTGTACACTCTAGGGCCCGTATTTATACTCCGTTTGCGCCGAATTTGCGTCGTTTTTTTCGACGCAAATTCGGCGCAAAACTAACGCCATATTTACACTTTGGCGTTAGACGCGTCTAGCGCCAAAGTATTGGCAAATAGCGTCATTTTTTTGCGTGAACGCCTTCCTTGCGTTAATGAGATGCAAGGAAGGCGTTCCCGTCTAAAAACAGACGCACATAGCGGTGCGTGGTATTTATGCTCCAGGGCAAAAATCACTCCCGCGCGGCAGGCGGCGCAAAAAAATGGCGCAAAGCATGAATAGCGTGACATTTTAACGCCTGGGTCAGGGCAGGCGTTAAAATGGGGCAAACACACCTGTACTTAATCAGAACACACAGAACAAACAACAGAGCAGCAGAGCAGCAACAGGGAGACATGGAGGTGCTTTTTCTTCAACGTGCACGTAGACGCAGAGCCCTGCAGCAACAACAGCAGCCACAACAACAACAGCAGGGACCCCAAAGACAGCGCAGAAGACAGGAGAGGATATTCCGCCCAAGAACAACCCTGCATGGCCTCAGGGAACGAGACATCATCCAGAGGTACCAGTTGAACTGGCAGGCCATTCAGCAGCTGCTGACAAATATTGAACAGCAATTGGCCCCCACTTTAGTGACTCCACGCACTATCCCAACAGAAACAAAGCTGCTTGCCGTACTTCACATGCTGGCAAGTGGCTCCTTTCAGACAACTGGTGCCCTGGTTGGTGGAATCTCACAACCATCTTTCTCCGCATTCCTGCCTAAAGTACTGGATGCCATCATTGGACTGACACCCCGCCACATCTGCTTCCCTAACACACTGCAGAAGCAGCAGGAAACAAAACAGGGGTTCTACGCCATCAGTGGCTTTCCGCACGTCCTCGGTGCAATCAACTGCACACACGTACGCCTTGTGCCACCTGCTGCGAGTGAACACCTCTACCGCAACAGGAAGCACACACATCCCATCAACGTGCAGGCCATAGTCGATCACCAAGGACTGATCAGCAACATCGTGGCTAAATATCCTGGGAGTGTACATGATGCATTCATCTTCCGTCACTGCACCATCAACCAACACTTCCAGGATGGACGGTATGGCAATGGACTACTTGTTGGTAAGGACAAAAATCTACTTATATACTCACTGCACAGAAACCCTCTAGGATAAACAACACATACACCACAATAGCAACACCTAGACAGGAACACACTGAGGTACTCACATCACTAGCCATGTGTCACAAGTCACCATTGAACCTCTCACACATTTGAATTTACTCCACAGCTTAGTGTGAAGACATTCATGACTGTGGTTGCCTAAATGTCACCTTGCAAATTGGAAGTCTCACAATAACCTGTACACTAATACAATGCATAACTTTTAAGGGATGGGATGGCCTGGCTATGTTCATATGGACGTTTCTAATACCCTTTCATGTTTCAACTCTGCATGGAACTATCATCACACCCCCAGTGAGGACACACGGACACCTGTGTCACAAGTCACAATGCAAGGGAGGGCACACTGTACTTGAGAAACCAATACATCCTGCTGACAAACAGTTAGACAACAAACACTTGCTCAGCCAAGGAAAAAAAACAATGCCAAAGTTTCCACCAACAACCATAGGTTGTCACATTAGTACACAAAATAGTCACAGACAACACAACACAACTACTGCCATCAAAGATACGTACAACAGTGCCTCCTACATCTAACTGATACCATTCTGTGTTTCTCTTTCAGCTGATCAGGGGTATGGCATCCAGCCTTGGATAATGACACCATATGGGAACCCAAATACTGCTGCTGAGCGGGCATACAATGACGCCCACAAGAGGACACGCAGCATTGTGGAGAGGACCTTTGGGATCCTAAAGTCAAGGTTCCGCTGCCTTGACATCACTGGCGGAAGCCTACTATACTCCCCAGAGATGGTATGCAAAATTATACTCACTTGTGCCATATTACACAATATTTGTGTACAAAGGAACATTCCCCTCCTTGAACCGGACCCAGACATGCCTGAGGATGATGATGAGGAGGATGCTGGCCTGCAACAGGAGGGGGAACAACCTAACACCGCAGCAGGAGTGCGTAGGCGCCAACAGCTTGTGAACAATTTTTTTACTTAAGTCATTATAATCACTTGTATTCCACACTTGTAAATAAACACAGATCACAAACACCACATCATGCTTTGGCCTATTCATTTCTGACCACCTTTAGTTTGAAATAGCTGAAGATGAATGTCGTCTCATTGATCAAGAATGCCATTAAAAATCATCACACCAAAAATAAACATCACAACTGTATGCACAGAGGGTAGGATGTGACATGTTACATTACCATACACAGAGCCCAACAAGAGTACAAATGTGACAATTAGACATGCCGGATCCAAACAACTGAAACAGTCTCTCATCCAGCCCAAAATTGGAGATCATTGGAAAGTCACATCACACGGGTTCAGAGACAGGGTGGGACCATCCATGTGTACGTGAACATGTCATCAATGGCTTCTCTCAAGTGTATGATGTGAGCAATACACAATTGCAACAACATCAGCTGCCACTAACTCAGGAGGAGACCTTGAAGTTACAGTGACAACATACACACAGACAGGTCATACTGGATCCACATTCCCACACACATGTACACATATGTCATACAACCAACCTAATATTTGAAAGTAGACCATCACAGTTGTGTCCCAGTTTGAACCTAGCAGGAAGATTGTAACATGACACTAAACCAGTTTATGCAGAAAGGGACACAGACAAGCAAAACATTCTTCGCATTATCACATCGTGAACGCTGAGAGTCTTGCAAACTTAGGGGGTCATTCGGACCCTGGCGGGAATTACCGCCCTGGCGGAGGTCGGCGGTAGCACCGCCAACAGGCTGGCGGTGCACCGATGGGCATTCTGACCGCGGCGGTTCAGCCGCGGCCAGAAACTGACTTCCCGCTGCCCTTGAGAATCCGCCATGGCGGCGGAGCGCGCTCCGCCGCCATGGGGATTCTGACACCCCCTACCGCCATCCTGTTCCTGGCGGGTCTTCCGCCAGGAACAGGATGGCGGTAGGGGGTGCCGCGGGGCCCCTGGGGGCCCCTGCAGTGCCCATGCCAATGGCATGGGCACTGCAGGGGCCCCCGTAAGAGGGACCCACAAAGAATTTCAGTGTCTGCTTTGCAGACACAGAAATTCGCCACGGGTGCAACTGCACCCGTCGCACCTTCCCACTCCGCCGGCTCCATTCTGAGCCGGCGTCCTCGTGGGAAGGGTGTTTCCCGCTGGGCTGGCGGGCGGACTTTTGGCGGTTGCCCGCCAGCCCAGTGGGAAAGCCAGAATGACCGCCGCGGTCTTTCGGCGGGAACCGCTTGGCGGGCGGCGACTGCCACCCGCCGCGGTCAGAATGACCCCCTTAGTCATATGAAAATGGTATGCAACTTAGCTCCAAATCATCAATACTGCAAACGTCAAATGGGCTAATGAGATGAATGAATGGTCAACAGTCATTCATACCATATGGCCTTACATTCGCCCGCTGCTGCAGGTTTGCCAGGATATGATAAAAATACTCCATGGATACAGTAGCTATTCTGGATGGTCAAATCCTAGGGTGCTGGGGGACTAACTCCACCTCTACCACCCCCAAAACATACAGGAATCATGTACTTGTGAACTAAACACATGCATAAGGCACATATGTGGCCTCAATGTCACAAGTCCTACACAAATATGAAACACAAAATCATAATGGGACATGGTCAGCCCCCTAAAAACTGAAAGTGACTCTCCCACTCCCTGTTAGGACTACAGATAAAAGCATCCCCATCATAAAGGTGGGGACATTTTGGAGACGGAATACATAATGGTATCAAAAACCTCATTTCAAAATAGCCATCAGCAATTACACCAAATATGTTGTCAAATATGGTCAATACATTAGTTAACGTATCCCAAACATCACAGTGTGAAGGCCGTCTATACATAAAAGTACGGACATTTGTCAGATACAAACACAAATGTGTCTCACATCGCACCGTTTTACCATGACAAATCACCTTTCCAAAGCTAAACACATGAAGACATTTGGATCAATTTGCTCCATATTCTACGCATACAGCATGGCCGTCATAATTTGTTCATGTACATGAGTGCACACAATGCAGAGTCAGATACAAATGTATCCAAAAGTGTCTTGATATTTCACCTTCAAATTATTATTTACATCCACAATATTTTTGACTCTGCATCATGTGCACTACTGTACGTGTAATAAAAACCACGCACATGATGTATGCGTGGTCAAAATGACGCTATATGCACAATATATTGCTCATTTCATGTACAGTATTAATTATTAATATTAATTGCATTTTTTTTGACTCCGCATCATGTGCACCACTGTACGTGTAATAAAAACCACGCACATGATGTATGCGTGGTCAAAATGACGCTATATGCACAATATATTGCTCATTTCATGTACAGTATTAATTATTAATATTAATTGCATTTTTTTTGACTCCGCATCATGTGCACCACTGTACGTGTAATAAAAACCACGCACATGATGTATGCGTGGTCAAAATGACGCTACATGGACAATATGTTGGTCATCTCATGTACATTATCAATTATTAATATTCATATCATATTTTTTGACTCCGCATCATGTGCACCACTGTACGTGTAAAAAAAACGACGCCCATGATGTATGCGTGGTGTAATTGACGCTACATGCACAATATGTTGGTCATCTCATGTACAATTTGAAATATTAATATTCATAGCATATTTTTACACTCCGCATCATGTGCACTGTAATGCGTCAAAAAAATATGACGCACATCTGTGTATGCGTGAAAATATGACGCATTACGCGAAAATAAAAACGGCGGCCATTTTATGCAGGAAGTGATGTAATAGGATATCCTGTTTACCAAATCTGTACTGGGAGTTGACTTTCACTTTCACTTTGCAGTCTCAGAGTTATCTAGACTGTGTGGTTGTGTGAAAGGTGTTGTCCTGTGTTTTACTGCTTTAGTGTCCTGTGTGCCTTGTATTTTGTCTTTGTGTCAATCTTTTATTGTTGTCAAACATTGTCTCAGTCTGTTTAGTGTTGTTTTGTCTATACCTGTGATAGTTTGTATTGTCTGTGGGAGTCTGTTGTGGGTAGCATAGTTTGGGGTGTTAGTTGGGCTATTTTTCTCCTTCTTCTTTTTCTTTCACACCTCTACCTTTCCCCATTTCCCACTTTTTCTTTCATTTTTCTTTGGTACTATTTTTACACCTTGCATCATGTCAGGTAGGCCTCACCTGTCCAGGATGGGTGAGGACGAATTGGGGGGCTTCATATGGCTCGTAAGCCATTTCCTCCCACTGATGCTGGAGGCTGGGGGCCGTGTGATACAGGGGTATCACACGGAGGCGAGGAAAATACGTTGGGAGAAGGTGCGCCATCACCTGGTCCGGGTCTACGGGAGTATGAGGAATGTCCATCAACTCAAGCACCACTGGGCAGATCTGATCAGCAGGGAACAGGACCTGCTGGACCACCTGGGACTCCGGATTGGTGGCTATGTTGGTGAGTAATAATAAATTACATGGGAATAATAGGAATGTGTGCGTGAACATGTGATGATTGGTAGCCAATCTGCAAAATAAGTAGCTGACTGCGTGTTATACTAGGGAAACCTAGGCCCATGGGCATACACATAAATCCCCATTTTTGCTACACATGTACACCCAATAACAGCAGTAAAATGCAACATCTATTTGTATTTTGCTAAGTAGCCCCCTCTGCGTCACAAAATGATGCAAATGCTGCGCTACAAAGGTATACATATGTGTCCAAATGTGTATTTGTTGCCGGGTGTGTATGAAGACCTATGCTACCAGGCCGATGCCTTATCTTTGCAACACATACCAGATGGCTGTAGCTGCATGGAATGTAGTGTTGCATTTGTGTCTGAAAAGCAACACGTGAACTGCTCAATTTGTACTCTACTGGTCATAATGGCCAGTGAGTAGGTCATGTAGAAACAACATACCTACATATGTAGACGCCATAGCTAGACCGAAAATTGCAAACACATGATGATGCAACACCTGTGTGTTGCCTTCACGTCACATGAAGTTAGTCATGTTGTCCACACATATGTCACATGTGTGTCTGGTTGCTGTGTGTTGAACCTGTCCCCATAGCCTGTTTGATTGTGAGTGGTCATGCAGTCCTCATGGAACCAGTTGTGAAATGTTTCTCTCTGGGATGCACATGCTGAGATGTATGGATCACATGATTGTTCGGGCCTACTAATGGAGGAGTAACTTGGACGACACATGACTGTCCTGGCCACTGCATGAGTGTAGTAGGGTGTGTCACTGGAGCAGGAGACTCATCCAATGATAATCTAGAATACAAAGTCAGCCAGGCAGGATGAGCATGTGTGAAAGTGTATCATTACCATGTAATATTCACACACTGTCATTGTAACAGAAATTATTTGTCTGTTCACCCAGTCTGAGTATAATCTTCCTTTCATGCTTTACAGGTGGACCAGCCCCGTACACCGTTGGTGAGGTAGCCCATTTTGACGACCCCGATACCTACAGTGAGTGTTGCCTAAGTGCTATTTACATTGTTTGGAAATGAAGCATGATGGATTACTGTGTGTTCAGGACAATTCATGATATGATGTGCTGGCCGTTCATTGGCTTTGTTGTTTTGGTGTGATATCAAATTTGAATAATGTTTCGGTAAAGCAATCCCTAGTCATCTCTCAGATTGAGGGGCAGTAGGTCATTCAATTAGTGCGACTATTGGGAATAGCATGACTCATTTTGAACACACTGGTCAATGTTAGACTTGGTCAGGAACTTGCCATTAACTGAGTCAGCATATCAGACTGACAGTCTCCCAGATAGCTTAGGCACATGGCTTCGATGACAAGTGCTTCTTCCTAGTTGAGGATGGACTGTGTACACTGTAGGTCGGATCTTCCGGGGGCATGTACTTCCACAAGGTGACCTCGAAGTGTGTGTGACTTGAGTGCAATGGCCTAGGTGTTCTGTTGAATCATGTGAATGGGTGTTCTACCTCCTCTGTGTGTGTTGTAAAACATGCCTCACTAATAGTATGTTATGTTTGGCTAAGTCATATCATTTTGACATGTGTGGACCTGGGATGTGACAAGGTTGGGCTGACTCCAACGTGTTGCTAGCCCTTCATAGGTGTTGTGTGTGAAGGCACATGCTTGTTGCACTTTCTGTACACTCCTGGTTGTGCATTGATCATGGGATTGTTGTTTGTTCTTCCCACACCACCCACAAAGACTGGGATGTTACTGTGAAACAGGGTACCTAGGACTGTAGCAACCAGTATGTTACACGTACTTAACACCTTTTGTGACTTGAGTTTGTACCTAGGTCCAGATGTAGCAAAATGTCTCCACATTGCAAATAGCATAATTTGATGTTAGTGAGTTGCAAACGTCTGTTTCCTAATCCGAAATGTTTTTGGTGGTCATGTACATATTCGCAAAATGCTTTTCTAAAGTAAAAAAATAAAGGAGTTTACCAGCCCTACTTGCAAATCACAGTGGTAGGCAATCCCATTTGCTAACGAGTACGTGGTTGCAAAGTGAGTAGCTGTTATCATCCACTTGAAGTGGCTGCTAACCAACTTGCTGACTGGAAGGGGTCCTCATTGTGAACCTTCACCTTTGTGAGTGGACCAAAATACTCCTGCACAAAACAGCCAGTGGTCTAGGGGAGCAATAATTATTGTGTAAATTACGAACAATCAATTGTTGTGAATTTAAACAAATCGCGGCTCATTTTCCTTTCAGATAAAGGGCCTACACTTGGTGAAAAATAACTTGCTTCATTTAAAAGCAGTCACGTCTATGGAGTTCTGCTGTTCCCAGCAGGCCTCCATCCCCGTGAGTGCCCATAGTTGCTAAGGTGGTGCAAGTTGGAACCCACATCATTGATGTTCATGAGGTGGGATTTAGGGACCCCATAGTGACTCGCAGACGGTGTCAGAGACACCGTTCAGCTTTGCAATTTGCTAGTTGATTTCCCATCAATTCCTACATCTGGCCCATATTGTCGACATATGATTCATGGCCAGGGGTTCAATCTTAGCACACAACTATTTCGAAATGCCATTGAGTGAGGAGTGTGATTCTTATCACATAGAATGACATATGTAGTGAAGTCAGTATGCGGACGAGCTGGTGCCATAATGTATAATGGCTTAGGTATGAATTGTAGGAGTAGTTTAGGGTGATGTCATCCATCATGTAGAGACATGGATATGCTATATGTGATATGCCCTTCAGTATGCATGATTCACATGTACTTCCTCTGAGCCTTCCCCTGACATATGTTGTAACAATTGCTGCAACCAATACATTGCTAGTAATGGTCAAATTACCCATTGTGGTATTCAACCCACTGTAAATTCTATGCTCAATATTTGCCTTTTCCCTTCACAGCTGCAAACCTGAGTGCCGCAGCTCGCAACCAGTTTGAGCGCCGTGCAATGAGGTACAGGCACATCCTGCAGGTGCAGTGTGGGTATCGGAGGATGGCCCGCAGATACAATTCGGAACGGGCCTCCGGGGCGTGGTATGCCACACCACAGGCTCCACCAACGGTGCCACCTACAACCACCAGGTCTGCCCAAGGGGACCCAGCGACGGACCAGCCATCTTCCTCAAGACCTGGACCCAGCCGTGTGTTGGGAGCAGGGCTGTCCCGTGGCCACTCCACTCCAGCAACAATCTCCACCTCCACCGGCACGCAGACCAGCAGTGACCCTCCAATTGACCCTGCAGCCTTCCAGGCATTGTCTAGGAAACTGGACAGGTTAATTCAAAAGGTTGACAACCTGACGGAGGACATGGCGGAGGTTAAAAAGAAGGTGCGCTCCATCCGGCGCACACTTCAGAGGGCAAATCCTTAGTTATTTTGCCCTCCTGAAATTTTACCCCTCCCCTCTCCCCTCTTTCCTCTTTTCATTCTGTTAGTTGGGTTTGGGGGGTTAGTTGTAGGATAAGTATAGGTAATTAGCTTAGTTAGTGTTAGGTAAGAGGGTGGGGGGTCCTTATACTTTCTATCTAATATTTTTGTGTGGGTGGGTGGGTGGGGGGCAATGTTGGGATTCCTGTTTGATAAAAAAAAAAAAATATATAAAAAAAAAAAAAATACAAAAAAATATATGTTTGTTTAGGATAGTATAGTATGTGTGTAGGTTAGTAAGTGTTGTCCTGCATGTGTCTTGTCTCATAATGGTGGGTGGGGGGTTGATGTTTAGATCGTTTCGTTACATGTGTAGAGTAAGTTTAGCTTAGGTTAGTTAGGGACAGTTGGGGGTTAGTAGTAGTCAGGTTAGATTAGTGTAGGTTTATCTTTCCCTTAGTTGCCTCTTTTCTTACTTATTGGAAATAAAAAATTTGTTAACCCTTTACCAGATGCGTTAGGTGCTACCTTTTCATGGCCTTGACATCAGTGTAGCAGAAAGTTTTAGTATGACATTTGTGTCCTATGCTCGCTATCCCCAGGCTATTGAGGTTTAACATGCCAGCTACCCGTGTGCTAACTTGGTAAGTATCCACCGTGTGGGAGAGCCACCATTGGTAGTGTGCATAGATCATCCAGATTTGGGGTTGGTATGTATCCTACTTCACAAAGAGTGCTTCCAGAGTTGATTTTGTAGGTAAATAGATAGGTCGGACAGCATTGTGAAGTTCAGGGAGAGCTTTGTAGATGAGTATTTGTTCACACTCTTGTCTTGTTGCTGTCATTGCTGACCTACATCATGTGTGTACTGCTTGAGCATGACTTTCCTTCATGGTAGTATACGCTGTAAGGGTGATTGATGCAGTGTAATTTGGTTATCATTCCTTTCATTTTACAGCATAAGGTATTGTGTTAGTATCGCAAGGTGCCTACATTTCTCATCCACCATTAGTTGTCTAGAATAGCTATGGATGGGGCCTCATTCTGTCCAACACAGCATGATTGTGTGTGCTTAGTCCCTACATCAGTTATTTTCCTCAGTCTAGTAAAGCTATGATGCAATTCTGGCCACTGTTTCAGTAGACATGAAATCAGGACAGTAGTCTAGAGAATCAACATGGTTGCCACACAGCCACTTTGGAGTTATGTACTGCACAGTTGAAGTGTGAAATGACACAGAGACACAATTGGTGTGCAAGTGATATTTATTTTTAGGTGGAGTAGTGCAAAAAGTCAATTAACAATGTTAGGTGAGTCCGTTCTGGTGCATTCTTAAATGGTGATCCTATTTACAGGGTGTGGATGATGCTCCTGACATGCTGGGGTGATGTCACAGACGGTGCAGAGGAACAGGAATTGCCAAATGGTAGGAGAGAAACATTTACAGCCAATGTGGACAAGTTAAACAGTAGATTGCCGAACAGTCATTGAGGGTAGTTGGAGTGAGGCTGGCATGTGTCAAAACGTAGGACCTTGGTCAGAGTGGGGCATGGTGCAGGGACTAGGGCTTCCGGGTACTCTTGCGTGTGAATGTTATCTGTTCCATGTCTTCTTCTTCTGATGTGTGTGTTGCCTGGTGTGTCCTTGTTGTTGTTGGTTTTGAAGGGGCAACACACACCTCAGTGTCAGAAGACATGGAGGCAGACATCCCGGGGGCTGATCCCTGTCCAGTTATGAAGGGCAGTACTGCAGCAAGGAGAGCGTGCTGGTTTTTCAGAATGGCAGCCACATCCCGATGGTAGGCAGCCAGGTCTGCCCTGAGGGGTTCGATGTTGCATTCGTGCACACGCTGACTGGCTTGCTGTTGGAGTTGTTTGGTCAACTGGATGACAGCTGTGCAGATTGCCTTCTGTGTTACTAAAAGTTCCTCCAACAGCGATGTTCTGGCTTGCATTGCAGCTGCCTGATCAGCAGTTGACAGCATGCACGAACGCACCCCCTCAAGGCTGGCTGCCATAGTTTGCATCCCCACCCGCACCTCCTTGGCCAGCTCCCGCTGGACCCCAACGACTGTTCTTTCGAAGCTGGTGCCAGTGTCGTCAGAGTCCTCAGCTGTGTTGGAGCTGGCAGGTCTTACAATTGGGGTGGCGGGTGGTTCTACTGTGGTGGCTGCTTCATCTTGGCTCCTCCTTGTTACTGAAGGGGGGGTTTGGAGGCTTTCGAGGACCATGTCAATGGTCTCTTGTGTGAGGTTGATGTTCTCGTCATCCATGTCATCAGGGAACTCATGGACAGGCATATCGGCAGGAGATCCGTGTTCCTCTGCAAAGAAACAGGGTACAATTAGTGTGTCTGTGTTGAGATCATTTAGCACTAAGATACAAGCCTTTGGATGCCTTTACTTTGTACTCTGATTTTGTCTTGGTATCTGCTGTCTGTCATAGGGCATTGTTGTAGGCCTATGGCCCACCTGTGTGTCACATATATGATATGGAGCTATCAGACATGCCTGCCAGGACATCTCTAGGTGTTGATTTGTAATTATTTTGGAATATGCATTTTTTTGTCCTACTCCTCCCTCAGTGTTTCACTATTGTTATGTAGGGACATTTGTTTGGGTGGGCTCTCATTATCCTACATGTGATTCTTGGCTTTCTAGGCAGCAGGATAGCTAATGGTGTGGGGGACTAAGTTTGACCCACTTGTAAATAACTCTGTCACCCAGATATTGTATTTAGCTTAGACAGACTAGCAGTGCCTCTGGTCTCCCACAACAGAGGAATGTTTAGAAGTCCAAGCCCATGACATCTTTGGGACTTCTCAGGGAAGTGGTGGTCACTCAGGTCCTACACATTTCTATCTTTTCCGGTATGTTCCCATACACAAATGACACAGACAGTATTTGTTGGATATGAAGTTTCATTGTACAACTGACTTGTAGGAATTTAGGTGTGAGCCCCAATAACCAAAACAATACACACAGTTAGAACTGAAATAGTCCGCAGGAGAGTAATACATTGGTACACAGCTATCATGGTGCCTAACAGTTTCTACTCTCCCTCTGCTTGTTCTATATATAGCACTGCATGTTAAGTTTGGAGCTTGGCTGTCTGAATCACAGGGGAGACATCATCCCTCATATCAGAGGAATGGGCTGGGATCTGGTTGTGCATCAGCAGCAAGGCAGGCAGCATCTAGATGTGATTTTCTGTTTGTAAACTCCCCCATGCGTGTCTTGGGACGAGGAAGTGAATTTAAAAGACATATGTCATTGTGATGACAAAGTTTCCCTACGCAGGAATGGCAAACCTTAACCCCTACCACATCTATCATCAACGAACCAGACGGTATCCTTGACTGGGCCACAGAGTGAATATGTTCTGGCAAACTCCAGTGCAGAAGTAGGCAAAACAGGGTGATTTGACTAATTGCCAACACCTTAGGACTGACTATTTGCTACATTAACTGAGAGGAAGGGCAATGAGATTCATTTAGTGCAAAGTGCTCTGAGGCACTTAGATGTGAGCAAATGAGTATAAGTACATTCAGGGTAAGATGCACAAAGGCCTCCAGCCTGAGGCTATTGCGCAAAGTATACGTTTCACTTGCCACGCTACACTTTGACTGACTGTGGGTGTTGTGACTGCCCTGCCAGCACACTTGCCTCACAGGCCCTGCACCATACACTTTTTATTCACATTGCATGATCTGTACATGTTAGGTGGCATGACCTATGTATGTCAATGTTAGGATGTGGTATGGATGTAAACATTGTTGATGTTTGTATCTGATGGGGTCTCATGTGTGTCTTACTGGATTGGCCTGTTTATCGTATGAATGTCCTATTTTTTGGTTAGACTGTGCAGATGTGTTTCATTGACCAGTTGCCTGTGTCCCCTCGTCAATGTTGTTGTCTGAGCAGTATGACATTTGTGATGTAGCATTGTTAGGCAGGCACGTGAGGGACCCTGACGTATGCAGCATGTGTGTGTCGTTAGTGCTGTGTGGCTCCTATTGCTGTTTACTTAGGCTTATGTATGTGTCAGTTATGGACATTCGGCATTTAAGTGTACTGGTAGCTTTGTCTTATTTCTAGGAGTAGTTGCAGATGTCATCCTCACCCCCTAATTTAGGAATGTATGTTCCAGGGTGGGGTTCCTGCCATTTGGTACTATAGCTGCCCAGAGATGAGAGGTGTTATTGTCAACTGTGGTGGCAGTTAAGTTGCAGTTGTTGTATTTGCTACTGCATTACAGGTAGGGACCTAGTTGATGGGGAATAGTTTGTGCAAAACAAGTGCCTGGATGTGGATTCAGGGTAGTGTCCTTCCCACCTGTCACTGGTTTCCCTTGGCTCTCTTGTTGTAATTACAGGATGTCCCCATGGGACAGTAGTGGTGGCAGTATTTTGTCGTGCCCCGGCTATGGTCAGTACTGGGCATTCCCCCCTGCCGTGTCCCTTTCCCCATGCCACTTCATATATGTGCTAAGTTACATGCATTGTCTAGTAGGTATCCCCCCCCTGCTTACAGTCCCCATTATTGCATTGTAATTCCCCATGCGACTTACCCTGCATGTGCGTAGTGTCGTGGTAGTCTGCGCTGTCCAGTCCTTGTATCCCTGTGACGATCTCCTCTGGGATGACGGCTGCGACCATCTCCTCCATGTGGTCCAGAGCCTCCTGTTGTGCTGGACTCCCCCCTCCAGTCTGCATTGCTGCCTTCCTGTTCCTGGCCATTTTCTCTTTGGTCCTACGTTTACAGTCATGCCAGCGTTTCTTACACTCGGTGACTGTCCGGCGTTCTTCAGCCACACTGTTTATCTTGTCCACAATTTCTTTCCAGATGGCCTCTCTCCTACTGAGTGGCAATTTTGAGGATATGAAAAGTTGGTGCTGGTGTTCCGTCACCTCTTTCACCAGGATTTCCTGCTCCTCTGCACTGAAGCGACACTTTCTTATTTTCTTTAACATGTCCTGGTTCCTGTGTGCTTCCTCCTGGCTGGGTCCTGGTCTGCTCTCATCCTCCTGGGGTCTGTTGGGGCATCTGGGATCCATTTTGGGTCTCCTCTCCTGTAAGTGCAGTTTTCGCGCAAAAATGTCACGCAATAGCGTGAAAAAAAACGGCGTATTCACGATAGCGCTGTCGTAAATCGACCCACAGTGATTTGCGTCACCTTTACGTGGGTTTGCCTTACGACAGACCGACGCTGTTTGCGTCACGAAATAATGACTCCCACCTGTTGGTTGCGCCGCCGTACGTCAAAGTATAAATTTGACGCCCGAATGGCGCATCCAAATGGCGTTAGACGGCGCAAATTTTTTTGACGCAAAACTGCGATGGCGCAGTTTTGCGTCAAAAAGTATAAATATGGGCCTAGGTATGTCTGGAAAAAGTGCACACTCATTGAATGTCGTGACTGTTCCCAATATCCCAGCTACACCCATTGGGATGACACCAAACCTCAGAGATCAGTGGGTTCAATGATTCAGAGATGGAGAGAATTTGGTCTCTTCTGAGACTGTTGACCCCTGCCTGGATTTCAGATCCAACTTCACTGGCAAGCCAGACAAGATTTACTCCTAACATAAGATTCCCTCAGAGAGCCTCATCATATTTTGTTCCCGGATCAGAACCGATTCAAAACACTAGTTGCAGTACCCCACAAGGAAGAATACTCTTTAACACACCAGAAGACATGTCTATTGCAGGTACCCCGAATCAATCAAGTGCAGGTCATGCAAGAACAGAAATGTTGCAGAATAATACAATAAGGGCCGTATTTATACTCTG
The DNA here is from genome assembly GCF_031143425.1 of Pleurodeles waltl. Lineage (NCBI taxonomy): Eukaryota > Metazoa > Chordata > Amphibia > Caudata > Salamandridae > Pleurodeles > Pleurodeles waltl. The sequence continues at coordinate 1,002,408,976 of NC_090436.1, forward strand.
GTTGCGCCGAATTTGCGTAGTTTTTTTCGACGCAAATTCGACGCTAAACTAACGCCAACTAACGCCATATTTATACTATGGCGTTAGACGCTTCGGGCGCCAAAGTGCCCGGAGTTTGCGTCATTTTTTTGCGTGAACCCCTTCCTTGCGTTAATGATATGCAAGGGAGGCGTTCCCGTCTTAAAAAATGACTCCCAGGCCTTTACGTGGTATTTATACTCCCGGGCGAAAATGACGCCCGGGAGTGGGCGTGGCCAAAAACGGCGCATTTGCGCCGCTTTTTAACGCCTGGGTCAGGCATGGCGTTAAGGGACAAGTGGGCTCAAAATGAGCCCAGAGTGCCCTCCCCTGCCCCCAGGGACCCCCCCTGCCACCCTTGCCCACCCCAGGAGGACACCCAAGGACGGAGGGACCCATCCCATGGACATTAAGGTAAGTTCAGGTAAGTATTTATTTTTTTATTTTTTGTGGCATAGGGGGGCCTGATTTGTGCCCCCCTACATGCCACTATGCCCAATGACCATGCCCAGGGGACAGAAGTCCCCTGGGCATGGCCATTGGGCAAGGGGGCATGACTCCTATCTTTACAATGATAGGAGTCATGTTGATGGGGGATGGGCGTCGAAAAAAAATGGCGCAAGTCGGGTTACGACGATTTTTTCGACGTAACCTGACTTGCCCCATTTTAAGACGCCCATACGCCATTTTCCCCCTACGCCGGCGCTGTCTGGTGTACGTGGTTTTTTTCCACGCAAACCAGGCAGCGCCGGTCTGCTTGCGCCGGCTAATGCCATTCCATAAATACGGCGCCCGCATGGCGCTTCAGAATGGCGTTAGACGGCGCTAAATGTTTTGACGCTAAACTGCGTTAGCGCAGTTTAGCGTCAAAAAGTATAAATATGGGCCTAAATTTGCAAGGCTTCACTGCTCAGCAATTAAATGATTGGCTAAATCATTTGAGTCTAGCAGGTGCGCCACATGCAACAAGTGCAAAAGCAGACAATATTCCAGAGAAAGAATCATCACTGAATGTGTCCAAATTGGAATTGAATGAGATGATATTAGGAACTCTGAACACAACCCAATTACATATTTACATAGAGGACAAATTGAGGTTCATGTGCGAAGACATTACTAAACGTGCAGGACAGGCTTATAAAAAGGTTACCTGAGGTGTCTGAAAAATATGATGAAATTTGAAGAAATCAAAGCCTTTAAAAAGAAGTAACAGATTGGAATTCAGTGACAAGGATATAGCGAACATGAGACCTCATGGAATGAAATTGCAGATTAGGGAATTAATCACATACACTCAGAAATGGGGAGCATTAGATAAGTGGGAAGGTCAATGGGCAAAGAAAAGAGATCAGAAGAAAGTGAAAACAGGTGCAACTCTGGCTGGAGCAAATCAAGCCGAGGCTAATGTGAAGATGCTTCACATGAGAGAAATTCCAGGTGGAGGTTCTGTTCATGTAACGTGGAGTAAAAGTGAGACATTATCATTTACAAAGAGTGCCCTAAATTTAGAAAAATAGCCAGTGGAATGGTATAAACAGACAGAAGCGCATGTTGAACTTTCAAATTGCCTGTGGTAAGATTTTAATGCATTGTTTGACATTGTGGTTCCAACTGACTTGTGGCCTGAGAGCAAGGTCTTTGTTGATTGGCATGAAAGTGAGCCTTCAAGAGATCCAGTAACAGGTGTGCCGTCTGAAGAGGTGATTAAACAGTATTATAAGTCATTGGCTTCTTAAAAGACAAAGGGGGTCATTCCGACTCCCGCCGGCGGCGGTAGCCGCACGACCGGCGGGAGCCGCGAATGACCGCACCGCGGTCAAATGACCGCGGCGGTCATTCTGAGTTTCCCGCTGGGCTGGCGGGCGACCGCCAGAAGGCCGCCCGCCCGCCCAGCGGGAAACCCCCTTCCATGAGGATGCCGGCTCCGTCGCGATTTTCAGTGTCTGCCACGCAGACACTGAAAATCTATGTGGGGCCCTGTTAGGGGGCCCCACAACACCCGTTCTCGCCAGCCAGGTTCTGGCGGTGAAAGCCGCCAGAACCAGGCTGGCGGGAAGGGGGTCGGAATCCCCATGGCGGCGCTGCTTGCAGCGCCGCCGTGGAGGATTCCCTGGGGCAGTGGGAAGCCGGCGGGAAACCGCCAGCTTCCCTTTTCTGACCGCGGCTTTACCGCCGCGGTCAGAATGCCCCCGGAAGCACCGCCAGCCTGTTGGCGGTGCTTCCGTGGTCCCCGGCCCTGGCGGTCTTGGACCGCCAGGCTCGGAATGACCCCCAAAGTGTCTCCAAAAGATGTTGATTGGCGGAGGACTGACAGAGCAACTTGTGTTTAAGTAGCCCATACATTCCTATTATGAGATATTGCTGCAGGCTTTCAAACATTACAGTGGTACTGAAACCATAGGAGCTAAAGATATGGATAATTTTGTGTTCAGATTTATGTAAGGATTGAAGCCAGACATAAGTGCTATGATACAGCAGCATTTGATTTGCTAGCAAAACAAGCCAATGGACAAGATCCTGTGCTATGCCAAATACTGCAGTGATGAACTGGAATTAAAGCAGAAAAAGCTGAAAGAAAAAGTGATGGCAATGCAATTAACGCTGCATAGAAAGTTAACCAGAGTCCGGACTTGGTGGTGAATACTGGTGGTGTGCAAGGAGTGCAACAACAGGGAGCTAATGCTTTCCAACCGAGAAGCAGAAGATGTGGGTTTCAGGTTGATCAGAGTGGTGTTGTGGATGTGATGACTTTGAAAAGAACTAATCTGTCTCACACGTGTGGAAATTTAAGTCACTGAAAAATAGGAGTGCCCGCTTCATATGAATAATAATCAAATGCAAAATGGAGGTGTAATGCAGGTACAAGGAAATAATCAAGTTCAAATACAGAGACTTAAAAGACCCCTAGTGCAAAATGCAGATACCACAAGCTCCTATGTCTCAGCAGCAGACAAATATGTTCCAACAGAATTTAAATCAGGTTGCAAATATACATGTGAATCTTTGCAAGATTACCAAGATTGTTAGTCTATGTTGTCCTGTGGTACCGAATACAGCAGCAATTTTATTTGAAATTCCCTGTGAAACAGAGTGGTTCACCATGATTGACCCAGGCCAAGCATTCTTTTCTCTTTGCATTTTATTTTGACAGTCGTGTTTTGGCATGGCGCCGAGTTCAACAACGGTATACCAAGAGTCCATTAATTTTCAACCAGATCTTGAAAAAGAATCTGGAGTCCCTTAGAATGCCCTTTCTTTCAGTCTTAGTCCAGTACATCGATGACCTAATAGTGGCATCAACTTCTCAGGAAGCATGCAGGAGAGATACAATTGCCCTTTTGAATCATTTAGGAGAAAATGGACATAACATTTCCCTGGCTAAATTATAGTATTGTAAGAAAGAAGTTTTGCACCTAGGTCACCACATTGAAAATGGTGTAAGGTAAGGAAGGTTTCACAAGAAAGAATCTCAGAAATCCTGAAAATGAATCTCCCTACCACTCAGAAAGAAGTCAGTATGTTCAATGGAATGGAATACTATTGTCAGTGTATTCCAAACTTTTCCGTTTAGGTCAAGCTTTTACAGAGGCTGTCACAGAAGGGTGTGTCTGATCCAGTAATATTGGATGACAACTGCAGACATGCCTTCACAGAGCTGAGAGAAAATCTCTGTCATGCCTCTGCCCCTGCTCTGGGAATGCCTGATTATAACAAATGTTTTTCTTTGTACTGTTGTGAGAGAGAGGGATGTCACGTAGGTAGATCAGGAGGACCATTCAACAGAATGCAGTTGGACTTTATTGAGCTGCCCATATGCAATGGATTGAGATTTATCTTAGTCATTGTGTGCATTTTCTCTCATTGGGTTGAAGCTTACCTGACCAGGATGATTGATAGTCTCAGAGTAGCAATGCTGTTGCTTAGAGAGTTGATACCACTTTTTGGATTCCCAGCTTCTCTAGAGTCAGTCTGAGGGACACACTCCAACAGTGAGGTCCTAAATTTATTATGTGTGACATTAAACGATGAGCAAAGACTACATTGCAGTTACAGACCTAAGCCTACTGGATTGGTGGAACAAGTTAACGGAACTCTGAAGTCCAGACTGGCAAAAGTATATATATCCACCACTGCCAGACACATTGCCTCTTTTTTTGATGAGTTTGCGCAGTACCCCGACAGAAAGTCTAGTTTCTCCCCTCAGGAAACCATCATGGGGAGGGCCATGAGATTGTCAGCTGTACCTGCCAATGCACTTGTAAATAAAATGACTTGGTACTGGAATAGGGCAAAGGACTAGCTGATGTGGTTCGCTCTGTGTCATTAGGTTAGAGAAACTACTGCACAACCACAGCAGGAGCTTTGCCACAACCTTTCTCTGGGAAACTGGGTCATGGTAAAAAAGCAGGTGGTGAAATCTTGCTTGGTACCATATTGGAAAGGGTCCCACCAGGCAGTGTTGGTCACCACAGCAGCTGCGAAGTGCATTGGTCTCCCTATCTGGGTAAATGCGAGCCACACTCGCAAAGTTTGTGGTCCCCTAGATAATACAGCATCTGTCCCTGAAGGGTCAGTGTCAGAGTACCTTGATTTGATTTCCTCAGGAACAGAAGATACATCCTCAGACCCAGCCCATACTACTCGCAACAAATTATAATCTCCATATTGAGCACTCTGGAAGGGGAAAGGGGAAGGGGATTCAGAGAGACTGCCTCAGAGATGATGTTTCGTCAAATGCTCAGTCTGCTGCTTCATGTCTTGTCTGACTGGATAACGACACCTGAAATATCGCATTTACAATTTCTAGGGACACAATATTAATTGTTACTATGCTTTCCAATTATTAAATTACAATTAATTCTTTCTGACTTTCAATATTATACTCACTCACCCTGAGCTCCCTGAGGTTTTGCCTCTCTCTGTCTATGTAAATGCTTGTTATGGCTATGCCAATGAACTTCGTGAAATAGTTCTTTATGTAACACAAAGAGTTGTCTGCTGCTTGACTCTTATGATAAGATTTACAGTCGTTTTCCTTAATACGTTTTTACTACTGTGTTGTGTCGCTCCACACATATATATATATATATATATATATATATATATATATATATATATATATATATATATATATATATATATATATATATATATATATATATATATATCAAACCAAAACCCTTTCAGGGATAGAGCGACGCATAAATTATGCAAAAAACAAAGGAGAACTCTGGGAAGTTCCCAATTTTAGGTGGAGAGCTGCTCTAGTAAGGAGCACCCTGCAACACCAGCGACACTCTAGATTTGCTCACCTCAAATGTCTGCTGATCTAGCAAAGTCTTTAAGCATAGGATTAGCACAGTGCTATCCTCGCCGAGCTAGATAGTGACAAAGTCTTTTGCCATTTGTACAGCAAAATCTTTAAGCATAGAATTGACATAGTGTCATCCTTGCCGAGCTGTAAAATGACAAAAGCCATTTACTACTCCAGGCACAGTATTACAGCTTTGGACTGGTCAAATACCATCCAAGCCAACCTGGAATGAGTAAAGCAACCCCTGACACGTGTTTCGCTCTCATTAGAGCTCTTCAGAGGAGTATATCTTTGTCCAGACACAAGGGAGCACCCAGTATAAGTCAAACCAAAACCCTTTCAGGGATAGAGCGACGCATAAATTATGCAAAAAAAAAAGGAGAACTCTGGGAAGTTCCCAATTTTAGGTGGAGAGCTGCTCTAGTAAGGAGCACCCTGCAACACCAGCGACACTCTAGATTTGCTCACCTCAAATGTCTGCTTATCTAGCAAAGTCTTTAAGCATAGGATTAGCACAGTGCTATCCTCGCCGAGCTAGATAGTGACAAAGTCTTTTGCCATTTGTACAGCAAAATCTTTAAGCATAGAATTGACATAGTGTCATCCTTGCCGAGCTGTAAAATGACAAAAGCCATTTACCACTCCAGGCACAGTATTACAGCTTTGGACTGGTCAAATACCATCCAAGCCAACCTGGAATGAGTAAAGCAACCCCTGACACGTGTTTCGCTCTCATTAGAGCTCTTCAGAGGAGTATAGCTTTGTCCAGACACAAGGGAGCACCCAGTATAAGTCAAACCAAAACCCTTTCAGGGATAGAGCGACGCATAAATTATGCAAAAAACAAAGGAGAACTCTGGGAAGTTCCCAATTTTAGGTGGAGAGCTGCTCTAGTAAGGAGCACCCTGCAACACTCTAGATTTGCTCACCTCAAATGTCTGCTTATCTAGCAAAGTCTTTAAGCATAGGATTAGCACAGTGCTATCCTCGCCGAGCTAGATAGTGACAAAGTCTTTTGCCATTTGTACAGCAAAATCTTTAAGCATAGAATTGACATAGTGTCATCCTTGCCGAGCTGTAAAATGACAAAAGCCATTTACCACTCCAGGCACAGTATTACAGCTTTGGACTGGTCAAATACCATCCAAGCCAACCTGGAATGAGTAAAGCAACCCCTGACACGTGTTTCGCTCTCATTAGAGCTCTTCAGAGGAGTATAGCTTTGTCCAGACACAAGGGAGCACCCAGTATAAGTCAAACCAAAACCCTTTCAGGGATAGAGCGACGCATAAATTATGCAAAAAACAAAGGAGAACTCTGGGAAGTTCCCAATTTTAGGTGGAGAGCTGCTCTAGTAAGGAGCACCCTGCAACACTCTAGATTTGCTCACCTCAAATGTCTGCTTATCTAGCAAAGTCTTTAAGCATAGGATTAGCACAGTGCTATCCTCGCCGAGCTAGATAGTGACAAAGTCTTTTGCCATTTGTACAGCAAAATCTTTAAGCATAGAATTGACATAGTGTCATCCTTGCCGAGCTGTAAAATGACAAAAGCCATTTACCACTCCAGGCACAGTATTACAGCTTTGGACTGGTCAAATACCATCCAAGCCAACCTGGAATGAGTAAAGCAACCCCTGACACGTGTTTCGCTCTCATTAGAGCTCTTCAGAGGAGTATAGCTTTGTCCAGACACAAGGGAGCACCCAGTATAAGTCAAACCAAAACCCTTTCAGGGATAGAGCGACGCATAAATTATGCAAAAAACAAAGGAGAACTCTGGGAAGTTCCCAATTTTAGGTGGAGAGCTGCTCTAGTAAGGAGCACCCTGCAACACCAGCGACACTCTAGATTTGCTCACCTCAAATGTCTGCTTATCTAGCAAAGTTTTTTGCATATATATATATATAGGTAATTGTTATTTTGTTGTTGCGTAGTCGAGGTAATGAATCCTCTGAACTGTCTTTGAATTATTGTTGTTGTCACAAGTAGCTTTCGTACTGGATATAAACAATGCGTGTTGAACTTCCAAATGAAGTCTTCTTACGTTTGTTGTTATATATATCTGTGACTAGATTAGCGGTTTGTCGTTTAAATATCTAAATGTTCTTCAAATGTTTCTTGACTGTCCTTTTCAACTAAAGATTCTTTAACACACTCGACGACTTTCCGAATCAGTTAATGTCTTTTCTCCATGAACTATTAACATCTGCCTATAACTCGTTATTTGTAAAACTGCATGTGGAGTCTAGTTTTTCCTCACAAAATGTTTACCTCAGAAGACGCGTTCTCTCTGCACATCTGGTTCCTGTCAAATCGCAGTTGAAGTGCAAAGCTCTCAAGCGGCACGCACGTATCCTAGCAACTAAGTGAATGCAACACTAGAACAAAAACTTACTCTTCTGGTTTCTCGTCAGCCATCTTGGATTCCTTTCTTTGGCCTTTCTTTTGTGAATAACGCAACACAACTTGGCAAACCTTCTTCCAACTAGGACATCTCTGTCTCCACTGAGGATACTTCTTTGTCTGCATTCTCAGTGCTTTTCTCAGACTTTTCATTGTTACTGCTTGGCAGGTTTGAAGGGTTATGACAGTCAGTCACAGTGAACCAGAGGGATCAGGTTAGTCAAACTGTTGGGGATACTCAAGTGGCAAATTCAGCACAACTGCAGTCTGAGGTGGGTCTGAGCGAGTCAAAAGCTGTGTTCAGTACATATTGAGACAGAATCAGTTGACTCCTGGAAGCTCAGATCCTGATGAATGACCAGATGCTGTAGCAAGAAAAGTTGTATCTGGATACAATTAGCCAAGTGAGCCAACTGTGCCAGCTGTACAAGAGTCCCCAACAATTGCTGAAGAAACTGAGGAGTCAAGTCAAAGTGACAGTGATCCTGAGGGTTGAGTAACTTGGAGAACAAAAAGAAGAATACCGTGTCGAAATTACTCAGCACCTGAATGGACATACTTTGCAGCAACTGAATGGAAGGAGGAATTTGCAACCTTTTGCTTTAACAATAAATCTCCAGTTCAATATTCTTCAGTTTGTGATTGTTGTAGGGGAACTGAACTTTTAAATATCATTACGGCTTGATGAACAAAGACAGTATATTTACTGAAGTGATTATTAGTTATGCTTTTATTAGAGATATTTGAACTTTTATTAGATGCTTTATAAACATTTGCTGCTTAAAAACATGATGAACTTTCTAGAAGATCAAGAAAACGTTTGTAAATAATTTGAAATTTTGCAAAACAGACTATTTTTGATATTTGCTTTGCTCAAAAGTATAAAAGGAATGAAAGGGACAGTTGATATTTTGCAGCCACATTTGCTATTTTGTATTTTTGATTTTTGATCTCAAATTAGAGAACTCATGGAGTCTAGTGAAAACAAAAAGAGTAAGCTTAGGTACATATATATTTAGGAGTGTTAGTTGAGACGGTTATAAAGGTTGTTATGATATTGATTGGATTAAGTTTACCCAAACCAGTAAAACCAGAGAAGGTCAGAATCACAGTTGCACCAAGTAAGTTTTATAAGCCCAATAGTAAGTCAAAAGTCCTTATTCAGTGAGAAAGATTTACATACAGATGGATCCAGACGTGATTTGTCTGCAAATGTGTTACAAGTTACTATACAAATACATAGATACCATGGAGGTTAGAAGTTGTTACGTGTTCACCCAGTTCCCTTTATCAGTGAGTGAGGGAATCACTTGTCATAGCATCCCCTTAACCTATGGAATTTCGTGTAGCCTTTCGCTGACACTTTTGTATCAGCAGGAATATTATCAATATTGTTATTCTAACTATGACCTTGTTTTCTCAATTGTCCCAATCATGAAACATTTGAGAAGCATTGCTAAAGCAAAAAACATTGGTACTGTAGTACATTCCTTTGAACCAACACTACCTTTTAGAACAGCCTATGCCCATAGAAACGATGTGACCTGTATTCTTACCCCAGAAGAAAAGGAATTTATTGGACAAGTTGAAGTCAGAAGAAAAGCCATGAAAGCTAAAGTAGAAAAAGGAGTAGTGCTACAAAGTTGGGGTAAAGAAGAAGCAGCCCACTCATTAGATGGAAATCAAGGATTCTTACCCTTAGATTGGCAACGTGTAGGGAAACTATGAGTAACCTATGTGACCTAAATTGAAAACTGAATGAAATTTGTAAGGAAGAGTGAATGTAGATATATCTTTATGTTACCTGGACAAGACCTTGCTACACCCGATGTTTATTTCATGTTCTGGATACATGTTATCCAGAAGTAGTCTTTCCAAAGATTTATCATGTGGAGCATTTGAATGATTCTGTTTGGGATGAGAAATCAAACCCCAGAATTAAAACAGGTGCCAGTGCTTCAGAGATTGTAGGAGATATTTTTGATACCATACTTCCATCAATGGGTGTAATTTCAAATGATCACAAGATAAGGAAGCTGTCAACGATTGTAGATACACCTTCTGTAAATACTGCAAGTGCGTTCTTATTTGTAGACACAGAAATGGTTGCCATAAGATCAATGTTTTTACAAAATCACCTTGTGTTAGACATCTGCCTTGCAAAAGAGGACGGAGTGTGCAAAATGCTACAGGTTCAACAGTGCTGCATCCACATGCCAGACAATAGTAAGGAGCTGAAAAAGTTAGCTGTCTCATTATAAAATGAGAGATTAAAATTTGATGTGATGGCTTGCTTGTAAAGGTTGAAGATTGTAACACTGCACCACATTTAAAGTAATGAACTTACAGAGTCATTTCATTTTGAATTTACTGTAATATTAAACACTGACAAAGCTTAATAATGTTGAATTAATAATTCACAATGTTATATGTGTATTCATTGCATAATGAATGTGCTGTTTTAATTGACTTGTTTAGCCTAAGTGAGGCCTGCAAGGCCCTGTTTCTAGACTATATAGAAAATGTTTAGTCATTCTTGATAACGTGAACTTTGCTTTCAAACCTCATTCTCATGAGAATACTAGCTCGGTAATTGATGTTCTATATGTTCTATTGTTTTACACATAGTGAGTCTGAGAAACTAACCTTGAGCAGAGTACATTCAGGAACAGTGGAATAGACTATGGCCCTCATAATGATATTGGTGGTAAAAATGCTTAACGCCATGGCGACGGCCGCCAAAAGACCGTTGCTGCGGCTACCAGCCATCTGTCGTATCATGACCACAGCTGGATTTCTGCCAGAAGAATGGCGGAAATCTGGCTGTGGCCATGCCGGCGGATGGAGGTAAGGTGGCGCTGCTGCCAGCAGCATGCCACTAGACCGCCTGCGGCCCTATTATGACCCATAATACGGCCTGGCGGTGTTCTGCTGGCGGACGCTGCTGCTAGCAGCAGCGCCCTGTCCCGTCTCCTGCCGGAGGACCCCCTGAAAACAGGTAAGTGGGTGCTCTGACAGGGGATTGGGGGTGGGGGTGTTGTGTGTGTGGGTGTGTGAATGTTTCTGCGTGCATGTATGCGGGTGTGTGTTTCGTGTTGAATGTGTGTGCATGTATGGAGGTGTGAGTGCGTGTATGTTGTGTTCTGTGACGGCGTGTCTGCTTGTATGTATGAAAGTGTGTGTGGATGTGTGTGTGTATGGATGCATGCATGCATGGATGCATGTGGGAATGGGTGTGTGCATGCGTATGTGTATGTGTGTGAAGGGGAGGCGTGTATGTAGGGGGTTTGGAGAGGATGGGAGGGGTGAGGGGTATATTGAGAGGGGGTGGGGTGGGGGAAACCCCTATCAGTGACATGGAAGGGATTCCCTGTCACTGATAGTGCCTACTGCCATGGTTTTAGTGGCGGTAAGGAAGACACAAAAATCATGGCGGTAGGCGGGGTCATTATCCCACAGGCAGGACAGTGACAGCCGCCGGGCTGGAGGTTGATATCTCCAACCCAGCGTCTGTTACCGCCGTGGCGGTCGGTGTGGTATATTGGCGGTTTGGCTTCAGCCAAACCCCAATGTCATGATATGGTGGAAAGTACAGCCAGCCTGTTGGCAGTACTTTCCACCATATTACCGCTGACCGCCAAGGTCATAATGAGGGCCTCTGTCTACAATTGTTTCAACCTGCACGGATGAGCGCAGATAGATGCTTTTCACATGGTAATGGGAATCTTCCTCAATGTCACAGTTCTATATCGGATAACTGGTTTTCATCGGACAATTACATGTTCTACATCATGTGGAGTGATATATAAACTATAGTAAAATATAGTGTTCCCCAGTTGGGATTTGGTCAGATTTCCTCTCTATTCTCTGCTTGCTGTACCCCTTGGACTCTGAGAGGTACATTCCTCTCTACCCGTGCCCTTTGAAATGCTTTTCAGAGACTTAAATATTTTCCCTGTGACTCAGAGAAGACTCTTGGTCGAGCTTCTAAAACACTGAGACCTTACCTTTTTACTTACTTTTTTCCAACCTTAGTTAGTCACTTGTTACCCCAGATTTCTTTTTTCCAAATTCTTTTTGTTCTGTTTGTGCTTTTTGCCTTTTGCCCACATGTGTTTAACCCCTTGCCCAGGTTACTAAACTGTAGAATTCAACTGCTAAATGGTTGACAAAATTAGACAACATTTGTTTCCTCCTTTTCAAATGTTCTTATTGCTGTTATAGGTAGTGTTGATTGAGTGCTTACTCCTTATGATGTTAGTTTGTTTGAACTTATTTACTAGGTTTGTACAGCCTATTATGGTTCTGTACCTTTACAGTCTTGTTTGAGACTTATCTACATTGCTCTAAACCTTAATCTCTAATAAAACCCTTGGACTGGAGGTTTCCACATTAGTCATAATATTACTCTAAATTGACTTTATTGTGAAGATTGATGCCTTATGTCTCCATGCCTTTATACTGGGTGAAACTATTTGTTGACCTCATTGAAAGCATAATCCTAGGAAGGAAAATGCTTCCATAGCTGTTTATTAGTACATTGAAATGTTGAGAGCAGCGAGCCTATACCATTTTATATAGGCCGCTTGTGCTCCATTGTCTTCAATAGAGCTCTCAACATTTCACTGTTCTAATGTCCATTACTAACCTACAAGCAGAGAAGTGCTGAAACTGTCCAGTAGTAGTTTAATCACCCTGTTGAGAAGTGCTGGTATTGAACAGTACAAGCACTTTTCAGCAGGGTTCTTAGACTAGTAATAGGCAATACTAGCACTTCCCTGAAGGGCACTTATACTAGTAATGGACAGTATTAGCACTTCTCAGCAGAGTTGTTGTACTACAAATGCACATTACCAGCACTTCTTGGGAGGTATGTTATACAAGCAATGGGCAGTGCCAGCTGGTATATTAGTTATGGACAGTACCATCATTTCTCAGCAGGATGTTATGTTATGCTAGAAAAGGACAGTACCATCACTTCTCAGTAGAGTTCTTATACTAGTAATGGGAAGTACCGGCACTTCTTTGCAGTGCTGTTTTATTAGTAATGGGCAGTAAAAGCAATTCCCAGCAGGGTTGTTATACTAGTAACAGGCATTACTACTATTAGAACTGACACTTTCAATTACGAATACAACAGCCCTACAGAGATTTGCTGATCCTGTCCATTACTAGTGCAATAGCCCTGCAGAAAATGCGAGCACTCTTCATTAATAGTATAACAGCCCTCCAAAGAAGTGCTAGTGTTGTCAATTAGTAGTATACAAGTCATATAGAGAAGTGCTGCTACTATCCATTACTAGACTAACAGCCCTGCTGAGAAATGCTGGTACTGTCCATTACTAGTATAACAGCTGATACTGTCCATTACTATTACAAAATCCCTGCAGAGATTTGTTGGCACTGTCCAGTACTAGTATAACAGCCCTGCAGAAAATGCTGGCACACTCCATTAACAGTATAACAGCCCACCCAAATAAGTGCTGGTGCTGCCCATTAGTCATATAGCTGTCCTACAGAGAAGTGCTGGTACTGTCCATTGCTTGCATAACAACTCCTTTTTGAAGTGCTGGTACTGTCACCATGCATTCCTCGTATATCAGCCCAGCTGAAAAAAGTGCTGGTACTATCAGTTACTAGTACAAAGACGGTACTGCTCTCGTAGGAAATGCTTGTACTGTCCATTATTAGTACAATAGCCTTGCTGAGAAGTGCTGGTACTGTCCATTACTAGTGTAAAGATGGTACTGTCCATTATTACTATAACATATCTGCAGGGAAGTGCTGGTACTGTCCATTACTAGTACAGTAGCCCTGCTGAGAAGTGCTGGTACAGTCCATTACTAGTATAAATATACTGTCCATTATTACCATGACATGACTGTAGGGAACATGTGGTACTGTCCATTACCTGCCAAGAGGCCCCTTAGAGTGGGCGTACTTTATTTATACGCCTGTTACATTACTGGCATTGTAAAGAAACTATCCCAAGAATTGTTCACAACGTAACAGTTAATGCATGTAACTGCAGCAGCAAATTGAACATGTGTGTGTTACAAAAGCAAACCAAAGTACGAATGACAGTAAATAGGTGAGCTAATGCAGGTTTTTAGTGTGATAAATGAAACCTCACCGAAAACATCAAACTGCAGTACACTCACAGGACTGCATGCATTATAGGATGGCGCTGCCCCATGGAGGATGCGCTGGATATCAGAGGCTAGCTTTCATCACTCTATTAGGCTCAGAAGCAGTTCAACACATGTGGGAGTTGATAAGATCGAAATAGCCTTAACTATATTATTCATTAAATGGTATGCCCTACATTATAATGGTGTTATTCTTGTTATATTCAAAGGGTGGCATAGTAACATTATAATACAATATGGGCAAATATTTTAAATGATATTGTTCCATGAGTTCTATGTTTTTTGTAACAATGCTGACATGCGCACAACAGCAGTGTTGCTGAATGACTGAGCATATTAATCTGTAACTACATATGACTGTATTTGTCATATGATGACAGTAGTCAGCTAGATGACTGCTGCAGCCCTAGCATATTCTGGTGTCTAGTTAAGACATAAGTGCTAACGCAATAGAATGGAGTTTTGGGGGGTAGCCAACACTGGGGAGGTCTCAACCCCATCAGGATTATTAAGGGAAATGGAGCAGTCATAGACTGCTTGGGGGGTATTTGGACTACTTTGGGCTCCTTACCGGGCACCGGTTATAAAACCGGCCATTATGTGCCGCCCACCACAATTTGTAATCAGCGGGGACTCACAAGCAAGTGGTCAGGGACATGTTAATGAAGGAGATAAAGGAATGTCGCATGACAGACCATTTTTTTGATTGTCAGTTGAGGAACCTGATAATATTGCCTATTGGAGTGGTTCCTAAAATGGAACCAGGACAGTTCAGATTGATTCAGCACCTTTCCTGGCCAGACGGGTCTTCAGTAAATTATTTCATTCCTGAGGAGCAGGTATCTGTCTCGTTCACCTCAGTAGATGTGGCATTTGCTTTAGTGGAACGGGTCGGACAGGGGGCCCTCATGGCAATGGGCGACATTAAGTCGGCTTTCCGTTTGTTGCTGGTACACCCTGATGATTTCAAGCTCCTCAGCAGTCAGTTTGAGGGTTGCTGGTATGTGGACAAGGCACTACCAATGGGATGTTCCATCTCCTGCGCATTGTTTGAATGCTTCAGTAAATTTCTACAGTTGGTGTTTTCAGCGAGGACAGGGCACACAAGGATCACACACTACCTAGATGACTTCTTCATTTTGGGTGACCCCAAGTTAGAGAAATGCATGGTGATGTTACAGACCTTTCATGAGACAATGGACGAGCCAGGTGTTCCCCTGGCTCCAGAAAAGACAGTGGGCCTTTCATTTCTGGGCATTGAAATGAATGTGGTGGCAATGGAGGCACGTTTACCCATAGACAAAAAAGTGGCAATGGTTATGTTGTTGGACAACATGCTGAGGAAAGAGAAAGTTACTGTGAGGGAGATCCAAGTCTTGTTAAATCACCTGAATTTCACGTGCAGAGTGGTATGAACAGGGAGGATGTTCTGCAGGACGTTTGGTCTGTCTTGGCAGGAAGTCAGTTGCCTCACTACCACTTACACTTGACAGCAGGGGTCAAGGAGGACTTTTGAATGTGGCAGTTCTTTTTGGAGGCTTTCAATAGGGTCCCCTTGTGACAATGGTGGGAATTGGAGTGGAACGTGCACATTTTCAAGATGCCGTGGGAGGGGAGAATTTGGCCTATACTGCCAGGGCAGGTGGTGTGTGGAGGAATGGCCACAGCAGTGGAAATGGGGAGGGAAGAGCATTGCTTTTCTTGACTTCTTCCCTTTGGTGGTAGCAGTGACACTTTGGGCTGAGGAATTAGCCACCAGGAAGGTCCTTTTTAGGACTGACAACTTGGCTGTAGTGCATGTTGTCAACAGGCAATCCACAAGGGATGTACAGGTTGCAAAACTGCTACGCTCTTTTGTTCTGCTTTGTCTCAGGCATGATATATCCTTCAAGGCGAAACATGTTCTTGGTGTGGACAATGACATTGCAGATGCTTTGTCTCATTCACAGTGGGAGAGGTTCCTTGGCCTGACCATGGACGTGGAGCTCACAAATGTCCAGATGCGCCCAGAGTTATGGATGCTAGGACACAGAGGATGCTTCAGTTGGTTCTGAACTTGCTAGTGGTATCCACATGACAGACATATTCTCAAGCCTGGCAGGAATTCTTATAAAACGGGACCTGCAGGCGACAGTACCAGCAGGAACGGGGGGAGGACATAGTGCAGAATATCATGATGCTGATACAGAAGAGACAATCCAAGGTGACTACAGATAGGAAACTGGCTGGAATAGCATTCATGGGGAAGCTACACTGGGGGGAGGCTCCATCGGTGGGGTAACTGGGAAAATGCACGCTGGAGGGCTGGGCATGGGAGGCAGGTAATTGGGGCTCAGCCAGCCCTACTGCCAGCTTTGCCTGCAATTTGTTTTTGACGGTGACAAGACCTTGGTATTCAATCTGTTTATGGATGGTTTGGATGTTCTTTGGGGCCCTCAGGGTCTCTGAACTCCTGGGTGGATGGGGGTGACGGGGAGTGAGGTGGCAGGACATTACTATTGGGGCACGTTCAGTATGGGTGTGGCTCATCAGGTCAAAACCTGGGCCCTGGACGTAGTGTACAATTGAGGGCCTATCCACACAGGGCTATATGCCCAGTCGGGCTGGGGCACAGGTTATGGGAGAGGGAGGGAAAACTGGAGGAGATGGTGTTTTTACACAAAGACAAAACAAAAGGCCAGTAACAGCATTCCAGGTGCAGTCCATATTAAGGAAAGGAACCAGGGCCCTGGGCTTGGTCCCTGGGGAATATGGTACATACTTATTTAGAATAGGTTTGGCAACGGAAGCAGGTAGAAGAGGTTGGGATAGGGAGCATTTTATGAGGGTGGGGAGATGGGCATCGGATGCCTTTCAGACATACATGTGTGAGGCGGGTGGTCAGCATTGATGGACTGGGTTGTGATTGCTGTTGTGTTTTGTTTTTTGCATGTTTGGTAGCTAGGCTGGTGAACATGATTCTTTCCATTTGGCTAGTGGCCACTCCTTCATAATATGGGCCAGAATATAGACACAGAAGGGTTCTCATGGTACCAACCTGGGTTTAGATCCTGCAGCTTTTAGTCTGCAATGGTACAGCAAGGGGGGATGGTAAGGGGCCAGTGTCCGGAGGTACTGCTGATTTATTTAGGGGAGAACGATATAGTGTCTGAGAAGGGGTGCAGGTTTTAAAGAGCATGAAGAAAGATACAAAGGTGATGCATAGGTAATGGACGGAGTGCCATGTAGTTTGGATGGCATTTATACCAAGGAGAGCAGGGAAGGGAGCTAGGTGGTTTGGGGCAATTGAAAGAGCAAGGAAGAAAATAAACAAGGAGATGAAAGGTTTCTGTGGTGAGAGAGGTGTCACACATTTGCAGCATGTGGATCTGAGGCTGGCTGACGTGGTATTTTTTAGTGGGGATGAAGTTCACCTGTCATTTATGGGCAGGGAGGTCTACTTGTTGCATGTGAAGGACACTTTGTGAAGCATGTTTCAGATCACCTAAAAAGGGGACTAGAGGCGGGGGAAGAAATACCCTGTCGGGTCTTTCTGGTGGTGAAGGCAGATTACATTTTCAGGGTTTGCACAATTTTAGGTTAGAAAGCGGCAGCCTAGGTGGGAAAGAAGCGGGTACAGCGTACTACAAATGATCGAGCCAGGTTGTTAAAATGTTCGGCAGGAAATTATGGCAGTTACAGTTGCAGAGGACTATCAGCTGGGAAGAGAGTTCTTAAAAAGCAATAACTAAAATACATAAGGAGGAGGACAGGAGGACGTTACTAAAAGGGGGAGGGAAAGTCGAGAAGGAAGGGTAGGGATGGGTGTGCGGTACATTTAAATGATTTGTTTAGTGAGGTTGTTAGTTTTGTTAGGCAAAAGCCAGGGAATTTTCATTGTTAGGTCTAATTGTTTTCAATAAAGCAGCCTTTTTCGCACAGCCTAGTGTCAATCTTTGGTTATGCCCCCTTTTTCCTAATAGGGTTTAAGGGGGTAGCCAACATGTGGGAGCCCCCCCCTCCCGGAGTATTGGGTAAATTGAACAGTCCTTTGCTGCTTGGGGTGTATTTCGGCTACTTTGGGCTCCTTAAAGGGCACCAGTTATATAACTGGACATTTCGTGCGGTCTGCCACCATTTTGGCGAGGTGACACAGTAGCTGGGGGTAGGCCAAGACCAGAGGGTTTTCCCCCTCCCACCCAGCCTTTGGGCTTTTGGAAGGGTGGGGGTGCAAGTTTAGGAGGGCAGAGGACGCCTTCTCGTTTACAGGGGTGCCGGGGGAGAATGTTGTAAGTATTCATCGCTTGGAAGCAGGTGCATAGCAGGGGCAGGTTAAGTTTGCAGAGTTTGCACAGCTTTAGGCTTGAAAGCTGCTGCCCAGGTGAGAAAGGAGAGGGACTACACCTGGTCAAGCCAGGTTGTTAAAATGTTCGGCAAGAAGTTATAGCAGTTACAGTTGCAGAGGACTATCAGCTGCGAAGAGAGTTCTTAAACAGCAATCACTAAAATACAAAAGGAGAGGATAAGAGAGCAATACGAAAAGGGGGAGCGTAGGGGTGGAGGGTGCAGTACAGTTAAATGATTTGTTTAGTGAGGTTGTTAGTTTTGTGAGGCAAAGGCCAGGGAATTGTGATTGTTAGGTGCACCGGTTTTCAATAAAGCAGCATTTTTCACTGGTGTCAGTTTTGGTTATGCCCACTTTTCTCTAAATATATATATTTTAGAAATGTGTTATTTTAATAATCTTGCACTCATTGGATGGTGCTCAACTTTACAAAATTCTGGGAAGTCCTCAGGGTGAAAGCACTTGTGATGCAATTTCCTTTGATGTAATTTGAGTCATAGGGTGTGTGATGTCACTTCTTGTACCCCAGATATTTTGGTCAATTGAAATTCATAAACAAACAGGCAGCCAATCTTAATTTGATGACAGATCTAACATAGTAGTTCATCGACAAATAAAAATGAAATGTTTCACACGGAAAAATGTATCATACATAATATAATTCATTATTATAAACATGTCAACTATAAATAGACAAATATAAAACAATGAAACTCCTGAGATAAAATCACTAAAATATCATGACCAGCATGCTCTTCCTCAATAACCATTGAATCCAACCCAGATTTGTTCAAAGAGAAACAAAAGGACACAAATGCAATGCTTCATTTCAATTAATCCTTCGATGGTAGTCGCTTTTTGTCTAAATCCCATGTAGCAAATAAACATTTTGAGACTGCAATAACTATTACCCTAGTGGGATCATATATACAAATTCTAAGAGCATTTATATGGTTTGTCGACACATGAGTGCTATTCACCTGGTTCTCAGTGCAGAATAGCTTGCAGAAAGAATAATAAATGCTCTTCCGTCTCATCAGCAAGCATGCCTGGTGGACACAGAGTAGACCTGTCCTGTGATGAAACCCATGTTGAGGTAAACACGGCCATCAGCAGAATGCCATACCTGAATTGCACAAAAAGCGGACATGCACATACAGGGCAGACAATGTCTAAAAATTCCTCTGCCTTGTGCAAAAGGAAAAACCTAGTGCAAATACCAATATGGCTAGATGGTGCATTGCGAGAGACAACTTGTCCCCAGAACTTCGATTTAACAACTGCTACGTTGGAAAATGGAATAGAAGAAGGTTATTTACAGTCGTTGCCCAGCACCGTCATGTAGAAGATTTTTGACATAGGCCAACAACTGGATTTCCGGGTGCTGCATAAGCTCAAAATAACAATACAACCATCACTGTATGATAGCAGTTACTCAGTAGACTATATACAGACCCAATAAAGTAAAGGTTTCAGTCTTCCAACTCTGAGACAGAGTTGAACTCGAGCTCTCGTCTGGGGGGAGGTACCTCTTGCCATACGCTCTTATAAAATTGTTCTCACTAACTCTCAGGGAATACATGGAGGAGTCGTCCCATAATTCTGCACCATGCAGGACTGTACTCCTAAACTGAGCCTTGTATATCTTCTCAGATGGGAGAATCAGGTGACGGGGGGCCTCTTGGTGAATCAGAAGATGGCTGCCACCTAGTGGTTTATCAAAAGTGAGTTCTCGGATGTCTGTGGGGCCCGTATTCAGAGTCACACAAACGAATCCCCAGATACTTAGATTCCTTAACCCTGGCCAAGGCTTTCCTCCCCAAACTGATGGTCCCTCCAGCTCTCTTACCTTTATAATAAGACATCTACTTCCTTTAAAGTGCATTAATTTGTAGACCTTATGATTCGCAGAACAGATTGAATATATCAACAAGGATTTGCAAGCCAGCCCTTGTCTTAGAAAGAAAAAGAGTGTTGACAACAAAGAAAAGGACCAGAACCTCCTGGCCTGCCTGAAACAGAGAATCAATTGCACAATTTACCAAAAAAACTCTACACAACCACTAATATATCAAATAAAAGGGGTTAGGTCTAAACACAGCCTTGGCAAATCACTTTGTGATGGCACATTTTTCCGTTAGTTCACAACTGGGGCCCAAATGAGCCCTTGCAAAAATCCGCTCATGGAGGTGCACAATAATATTAAGAAAGTTGCAGGGAATTCTCAAAATATACCTCCCATAGTTTCCTTCTAGAGACCAGATCAAAAGTAGCTTGAAAGTCAATAAAAACAACAAAGATTACCCCTCGGAACCTACATCCACACTCTTCCACTTGGCCATCAGAAAGTGAAAGACCAGATCAACTGTAGCAGTCTTAGATCTGAATCCAGCCTGCAGGTGGCAGAGCATCTAGCTATCGTCACTCCACTCCAGTAGTTTATCCAGGTTTCCCCAGGACCTGCTTGCAAAAGACCTTTTAAAAGACTAATTGGGGGGTAGTTAGTCGGAAGGTTGGGACTTCTTATTTTAAAGACTGGAATAATCTTAGCCCTTTTCCACATAGCAGGCATCACAGCACCAGCTTCAATTATATTGGAAATCACAGTGATTTAAGGTACCCATTTGTTGAAATCAGATCTAAAAATATTGAATGGGATGTTATCCAATCTCGGGGCCTCACCCTGCTTCTAAGAAGAAACTGCAGCTTCTGCCCCAGCAACAGCAAAAACAATCAGTGAAGACGACAACTCAAAGCTGCAGATAACCCTTCGTCATTGCTGTTATGCACTGTAATGGGGTCAGGTGACTGAGAAAAGAGATTCCCAAACTGTGCTACCCACTCGCTTGGCTGGATAGACACCTTCGTAGGTCTAGCTAAATTCCCACCACCCTGACTCACTATCTGCCAAAATTACTTAAGGTCTTTATTAATGGATTCTTCGAACAGGTCATCCCATTTTTACTCTCCCCATTTTCTTTAGCTGATCTTATTGCAGCCCTATATTGAATTCTACATTCCCTAACATTATGCCTAGCTCCTTTCTTTAGGGATTTGATAAGATTATTCTTTGCCTCCCTGCACTGTGGTGAAAACCATCCTCTCAATCTGCCATTGATAGAGACCTATTTAAAGTTGCTAACAAAGAGTTCTTTGAGCTCGGCAAATAAAAGAATATGCCCAGTAATAACCACATCACCATTCCCCAATTTCCAAGCATCATAGCCATGTAGGTAGCCGCATTGGCAAAGGTGCCTGAAACCACCTTAGGAGAGTAACAAACAACTTCCCACTTCATATTTCTATGGTTATTGGTCGCCTCTAATATATTCCCACAGGGCTGAACAGCTGTCAACTTAACACATGGTAGTAGGTATCACACGGATAAAATCAGTGTATTGTGATCACTGTCTTCCCTACCAACCACTATCGTATCCTGCAAGAATCTCCATATCCTAATATCAAGAATTATATAATCAATGCAACTAGTGTATGTCCCTCTCTGAAAAGTGGAAGCAGGTTTTCACAGGAAAGGTGAGCAGCCATTGCATTCGCAGAGGCTATTTGTAAGGGATAGATCAACATTTTGGAGGGTGGCCCTGAAAAGATGGTTTCCCACAGGGGATGTTAACTCAGGCATTCCCCAAATACATCTTTGTCACAACACCATTCTTGACGGACTCCATTAGGTGCATACGTTAAGTTCAGGTTACCTACCACAGTGAAATGATGACTCCTACTATATGAGACTAGAATTTCATCCAGTTGGTGAATAGATGGAAATTCGTTCTGATTACCTGAACTTCTATTGAAGATGTTAATTAACAAAAGTGATATTCCCTTCAGGTGAGTAATAATCAGTCATTGAATGTCAGGCTACAAAAATGAGAGCTCCACCACTGAACAAGATAATTGAATATTCAACCAGACAAGCAACCCATCTGATGGTCATCCTGGTGGTGACCTTAGAGCTGGGATGGAATAACTCTTTAATCCACATCTGCAAGCATTTTCAGTGACCTTTGTCTCCTGGAAGAGACAAATAAGCTGGCGATCACAAATTGCCCTCACTCCATGTCTCCTGGTTTTCGAGTTTATCCGAGCAATATTCCAGCTGAGAATATCTGTAATATTTGGTAGCGTTGGCAAAAATGGAGAGAGAGCAACTATGTCCATGGGCACTACACCAATAGAGAATCAAGAAAAAATCAACAGAGGTCACCTGCAATTCATCCACAGGTACCATAATAGGAGGATCAGGAGACTCAGGAGACAATCTGGGGATTACCTTTGACGGCCCTATAACAGGAACAACATTAGTTTTACTAATGACTGCCTTTGGGGGGTGAGTCTTCGAGTTGCTGCAGTAGGCTATTCATTCACATGCAAATGAAGCAATACATGAGGTGCCCTGATGTGGCATGCAAGATTCTCAGATGCCAGCTGAAAGTCGCAATAGAAGTAGCCCAAAGGAAATGGGATAATAGATGTCTGCATTTTCAAAAGTGGTGGGCACCTAAACAACAATTTCTGAACAATAGCTGGATGTCTAAAGTTATCTACCGCACAATCTCCCACTAAGCTCTTTTTCAAGGGGCCCACTCAGGTCATGCTGTGAAACATCAAAATGTCAGAAGCAACAGAAAAAGGAAAAATTTTATTATTATGGAGCAAGAGGAGAAACTTGCTTTGGTCCTTGTTGTCAAAGCACAGAAAGTTTGGAAATACTATCACATGGGGACAGGCTTCAGGTTTAAGGTTTACTCTAGGGGAGTATGACCTCTGGGGAGCTACACTCCATCTGCCCCATCCTTCCTTTCTATTCCCCTTACATCCCCAGAACCAACTCTTTCCACTCCGAAGTGGAGAAGTGTGCTCGAATAATAAGGCCTGAGACCCCCCTTCTCCACCGTCTGATTTAATGCCATATTGAGATTGTCTGCTACCTTGTTGTTGCAGTTTGGGCAGATCACGCCTCCCAAGCCAAGATCGGCATGTTGGGAAGAGGTTGAAGACAGAGTCTGTGTGGCAGAATTCAGTTTGAAAACTTCCGCCTCCATGACCCCCAACCTACCGTGAATAGATTTAAATTTGGCCTAAAAAATAGCAGCTATGTTGCTACATAACACCACATCTGTATCAGCAAGGCCTAGATCGCTACAACCAACTGTGTCCTGAATTGAAGGCAAATAATGTAAACAACTATTCTTTGGTTTTGCAGTTGGCTTTTGCCTCTTCTTTTTTGCTGGTGGGCCCTGGCAGGAGGGGCAAGATAAATTGGGCAGTAGTGCCAAAAGCACAGGAGGAGAAAGCTAGGGGGCTTGATAACAGAGACAGTAGCGAGACCCACAGACGCAGACATCCCCACTATTAAACAATTAGATTGCACAAGGAAATCAGAAGTAGAAGATGAACGTTGTTCAGCAAGTTCTATTTCCATGTTAATAGCCCTACAAACCGCTGAAGAAACCCATCAAAATAAGAACGCATTTGTGCTTTAGATGGATTAACAGCAGTTGTACACTTCTCCATCCCATCAATGTTGTCCAATAACAAAATGCCTCCTCCAAACCTCCTCCAAGGCCTACTCCATCACTCATCCTCCACCCAACCCACATACTAGTTGCTGCCTAACAACCACTGACTGACTGCCCTGCCACGCGCTTGGCCCTTGTTCCCTAGGACCAAAGCACAGTGAAGGAACAGCAGCCCCCACTGGTGCCGTAACCAGGGGTGGAACAAAATAGGGAAAAGCTGACTCCATGACCTGCAGCCACCGGGAAAAGAAGCAGGAAGGACTCCATCTCACAAGAGGCTGTGCAGTAGTCCGTCATCAGCTGTTCGTGAGTCATCAAGTCTCCATGCTGGAGCCACAGGGCTCTGCAATGGAAAGTTCCTCAGCAATCCTGCGAGTGGGCAGAAGCACGGCAGGCAGCAACCTAGGGGAGGGACCCATTTACACACCAAAGTAGTTACGGGCATATTTGCAAGCCCCACCTCAGCGCCACCATAGTGCCATTTTTTTAATGCTAAGGCAGCACTGAGGTGGCCTTTCCACCGCACCAGATTTACAAAGTGGCACAATGCATGCATTGCACCACTTTGTAACCCCTTGCGCCACATTATGCCTACATCAGGCATAAGAGGTATTCCAAAGCAGTAAGGCCAGAAAAAATGGCACAGTAAAATTTACATTTCACTGCACAATTTTTTCCCATCATTTTTAGTGCCTGCTCAAGGCAGGAGTTAAAACGACGCACCCATTTTAACCAATGGGCCTCCATTTGCTTTGCTGCACTAGAATCAACATTTTTGACACTAGTGCAGCAAAGTGCCACAACATCATCAAAAATGTTGACAAAACAGGGCAGCTTCACTTTTGTGACCCAGATAACACCCCAACTTAAAAGTAATTGTCTCATCAATGGTTCGTGATTGGAGTTGCTTCCACAAATCATTGATACATGTCAATGCGAGTTAGAAGGAAGGGATGCCTGTTTTCCACCTCCTCCTACTTGCTATTCATAATGAGGCGTTTCCAACTCATAAAGAGGTTTTGTAGCTTGGAAAATACTACGGCCCATATTTATACTTTTTGACGCTAAACTGCGCTAACGCAGTTTAGCGTCAAAAAATTTAGCGCCGTCTAACGCCATTCCGAAGCGCCATGCGGGCGCCGTATTTATGGAATGGCGTTAGCCGGCGCAAGCAGACCGGCGCTGCCTGGTGTGCGTGGAAAAAAACCACGTAGACCAGGCAGCGCCGGCGTAGGGGGAAAATGGCGCTAGAGCGTCTTAAAATGGCGCAAGTCGGGTTGACGCTAAAAAATCGTCTTAACCCGATTTGCGCCATTTTTTCAACGCCCAGATGCCATTTAAATGACTCCTGTCTTAGTAAAGACAGGAGTCATGCCCCCTTGCCCAATGGCCATGCCCAGGGGACTTATGTCCCCTGGGCATGGTCATTGGGCATAGTGGCATGTAGGGGGGCACAAATAAGGCCCCCCTATGCCACCCCAAAAAAATTGAAAAATATGAAAAATTATACTTACGTGAACTTACCTGAATGTCCCTGGGGTGGGTCCCTCCATCCTTGGGTGTCCTCCTGGGGTGGGCAGGGGTGGCAGGGGGGGTCCCTGGTGGCAGGGGAGGGCACCTGTGGGCTCATTTTGAGCCCACAGGCCCCTTAACGCCTACCCTGACCCAGGTGTTAAATAGTGGCGCAAATGCGGGGTTTTTTGACCCGCCAACTCCCGGGCGTGATTTTTGCCCGGGAGTATAAATACGACGCATTTGCGTCGCCGTCATTTTTTTAGACGGGAACGCCTTCCTTGCATCTCATTAACGCAAGGAAGGCGTTCACGCTAAAAAATGACGCTCTTTGCCCATACTTTGGCGCTAGACGCGTCTAACGCCAAAGTATAAATATGGCGTTAGTTTTGCGCCGAATTTGCGTCGAAAAAAACGACGCTAATTCGGCGCAAACGGAGTATAAATACGGGCCCACAGGTTTCATGGCCGCAAGGGTTTTTGCTAAACGACCTATCTAAAAATATAAATTACACAGGCTGCTTTCACTGACCCCCTGCATTTGACTACAAATGCATGGAACCTGATCTTCAAGGGACAGTAGATCCCCTTCCCTGCATTTGCGTTCCCAAATGTGAAACTTAAAAAAAAAAAGCCAGTGTCCTTGAAAGGAACAGTTGATATTTTAAAAATAATGTTCTCATTGGAGAGACATCAGTGAAAGCAGGCATTGGGCCCCTGGACCATTGACTAACCTCCCCCCCCCCCCCCCACCCCAGGCCGCCCCACAATATTATTAAACTTAAAGCATTTCATTCTCGTGCACATGCATTCCCGTGTGTGAGCAGGAAACAACCCCACTGTAGGAGTCACCATATGACCAATGGTTTGCAACTGCAATTGCAGTCGAAAATATGTGATGCATGTCATTGCCACTCAGAATATTAAGGCGATGCCCCTCATAATTGTGATTCTATATAATTTGCAAAACATGTGTTGCGAATCAGAAAGATATTTCCAACACACAAAAGACATTTAGAAGATAGTACAAAACCCTTTGGAAGTCTGACCCTGTGTCTTTATGAATCACTGAGTTTATGATTGCAAAAAGACATTGTACATCAGGCTCCGAGTCTGAGTCAGATTGGACACACTCATGGGAGCAGTCAGTGATCCAGTGGACCACTGCCTACTTCCCTGTATGTTGTCCTGAATGGGAAACCTTTTTTTAAAGCAGTGCCTGTCCCTTTAATCGACATGGACTGCCTTAAAAAAAAATTCTAGTGTGGCAATGCATATGTATAGATGGTAAACCACCAACCTCCAGTCACAGCCAATTGCAGGGGATCACATGGAGCAACCTTCATCATTAATATTAATTAATCAGGTCTTTCTGCAGCCTCATGTGAAGGGGCGTTTTGCAATACAATTTCTTTGTACATAGGTCAGTTCGTAAAATGGCAGGTAGGTCTCAAAGTCGCCGAGCAACTTGCAACCACCATTTGCAACCTGCCTCTACATACATCGGGCACATATTATCATATACAATTAGCAAATCATTGTATAAGTACGTTGACATGTGAGGTCAATCCAAATATTTTCAGATGACAATTGGCAGTTCATGTCTTTGAGAACGTTTATCTAAGGCTTTTCAGTACAAATAAATGTACACAATTCTCGAAGTGAAAGCATCTCGTTTATGGTTATGGAGGCTCAAATAAAGTAGTTGAATTTCCAATCAGTGATCAGACAGAAATACAACCTGTTCAGGGACCTCAACACCGATAAATGAGTCGCACTATAATGAGCAACTTGAAGTCTCAACAGAAAATCGACCAGTCATCATAGAGTGGTATAAATTGCTCCTTGGATGACTGAATGCAAAAATGTCTGAGTATCAAGAGACAAGATAGTGCCATCTGCTACTGTTATCCAGAAACTTTAATAAAATAATAAAAACTTCTACACTTGTATAGTGCAATCTACAATATGGTTAGTCTCTAGGCGGCAGATTTAAGAGCCCCTGGCGCCATAACTTTGACATATTAATGACTTTTTTTACGCAAATGTGGCAATATTATTGCAAAAATGCTGTGTCAGATTTACAAAGTAGTGCAATGCAAGCATTGCGCCTCTTTGTAACCCATTGCGCCAAATTATGCCTGCGCCAGGTATAATGTACGCATGGGAGCGTTCCCCCATTAGGGGCCGAACAAATGGTGCAAAGAAATCTAAAAGATTTCTTTGTGTCATTTTTTGGGCATTTTTAACGCCTGCTCAGCGCAGGCATTAAACGGGGACACACCTTTGTTTACAGTGGGACCCCATGTTCTATTCAGGGCTAGCGCCAAAATTGTGGCGCTAACCCTGAACAGTACATCAATAGCGACAAAAATTCTGATGCTATTACCCCCACTGTGTGCCATGGTGTTCCATATTTTAAATAAGACGCACAAATGGTGGCGGTAGTGGGGCGCTAAGGGGGTGTAAGAAAAGTGGTGCTGCACATGGTGCAGCGTCACTTTTCTTAAATCTGCCCGTCGGTGTTTTAATGTGTTATTTATTATCCAAATCAATGGTACTTGTTTTATTGACCTCGGAAGGATGAACAGCTGAACGGATTCAAGCCTATGACTGTCAAGTTACACACACATCCTTACAGTGGATGCATAAGTTCGCTGAGCTAGCTTACCAGTTTGCATAGAGTTTTAGGACCACGTTATAACATGAGAAAA